>NW_006789873.1:1892900-1902587 GCF_000442215.2 Lipotes vexillifer | reverse complement strand
CTGTGTGTCCCTCCCTGCTGAAATCCAAGAGGAGTCAAGTCTGAGAATCCAAGCTCAAATTCAGGGTGAATTTACAATTTTGGAAATATGGTACAACTGTGGAAATACGGTTGACTAAAGAGAAGGTCAGGAAATGTGCAGTATAGGTCTCTCAACATCAGGATGTGGATAGAGTACAGGATCTGACCCCTGGTGCAACTAGATTTGTGGAATAATCACATGCTTCTCTTTATACTGTATTTGGCAGTATTAGAAGAGAAAAATAATATTCATCTTAGGAAAACCTTGGTAACTGCAAATTTTCTGGCAACCTTATTTCCTCTCGCTTTCTTGGAAGAAACCAAACGAAAAAGCAGCTGTACAAATTAGCCCTAACCAACAGGTCCGGGACCAAAACAAAACAAAACAAAAAATAAAGCCCAAAACAAATCAGGCTAAATATTGAAATCAGAATGGAAAATATATCCAACTCTACGCCTGCTGAAGCTCTTGAAACTGCTAATCTCCACTTGATTATCGACAACATCCTCTTTCCAGGAGGTCAAGACAAAGCTGGGGACAGTGTGACCGAAACCTATCGGTAGTTTTCCAAACCCCTTCACCTGCAGTCGCAGATTTTTCTGATAGCCCTGTTTTATAGAGGCCAAATCATTTATCCTGCTGTGTGAGTCAGATTAGTACCATAGTGAAAAGAAAACGTGCTGAGTAGGTCATCAGCCATCAGACACTGTGTGCCAGGCACTGTGCTGGTGCTGGAGGAGAGGGGGAAGACGTGATGCCTGTCCAACAGGAGCCACATCCAGCCCCAAATAAGACAAATAATGGCCAAGGGCAAGGGCAAAGTTGAAGAGGCAGCGGAGTTTATATACGTTGAATAACAGTCAGAGGACCAGTCTTTCTGGAATAGAGATTTCTTTTAAGAGAGTCATGGGATATTTCATTGAAAATAGAAAGTTGGAGACAGATTATGAAAGCAATGTAGGGCTTTGAGGAGGTGAGCAGCCAGATGCACCGTCCCCTCAACACTGGGTTAGGTGTGCTCCTCTGGGCTCCCACAATCCCCTGGGTCCTGTCATAACACTTTTCACACTTTCCTGTAATTCTCTGCTTCCTTGGAGTTCTCCCCTTGAGACTGATTTTCTTGTGGGAAGAGTTTATATCTGGTTGATGTGTATATCTCTAGTGCACAGCAAAGGGTTTAACCCATGGCCGGCACTCAGGAAATGTTTCTTGATGGGATGAGTTGGGACAGGATGGTATGTGGTGGGATACAAGGTTAGATATTTGGAAGAGCCATCAGGAAGAGAAGCCCGGGGACAGGAGATCAGTTTAGAAAGATGTTGCCCTCATACAGATATGAGGAAATATGGCCCTGACCCCAAGCAGTAGCAATGGTGACTGAGGAGAAGGGAGGATGTCAGATGCATTTTGAAGAAAGAATGCACAGGACTTGGGAAACTTATTTAACAATGACTTGAGGAAGTAAAACAAAATGACTGTTGAACTTGAGTAGGCTCCTCAAGAAGTGGTGTGGTAGGTCCTACGGACCCTAGTAGGATTAACCAGCCCCTGCTTCCATTTTGTGAGCAATTGGTCATGGACCCAGCTCTGTATGGGGACCCTGGCCCTTCAGTTCTTTTCACATCTAGAGCGAGAGGGACTAGCCCATGGCTGAGGGGACTTTTGCCCAGCTGCCTCTGTGCATGCTGTGCTAAGTGCCCAGGGAGCTCGTGCTGACCCAGTAAGACTAGGCTGCAGAGTGATGACCCGACGTTTGGTCATCTTAATCCTATGGTCTCAGCTCAGCTCCCACCACCTGGAGGTGTCAAATAAAGAAGTCCCAAACAAAGGAAAGCATCAGCCTGAGAAACAGGAGTCCTCTTTTCCTAGCCGTGCCTGTTTCGTTCCACCTCAGTCTTTCTGCAGTCCAGGAAGGGAGGGGCGAGAGAAAACCACGGAACTTTTCGAAGTCCCATTTTCCAAAAGCTAAATCAGATTCATTCTGTGTCTCCTGCGCAGACTGCATTAGTCTGGGTAATGTAAACACTGTGAGGCCACAGCTGTCTGCCAGCTGCAACATTGAAGCCCATTTCGGGGGGCATGAGAAAACCTGTCTGTAACTATCACAGATGAGAAGTGTTAGCTAATGAATGATCCCTGCTGAGTCCAGAGCCCAGCTGAGTTATTTCAGTCCTGGGCCTTAGCAGAGATTTTTATTGGGTAACAAATCTCAAATGCAACTGGTCACCCTCTAGACCCCAGATTGGAACCCGTCCCTCAATGCCCCCAAAATGAATTCACTCCAGGGACATTCCTGGTAGTAGCTCCAGGATCTAGGCATTTGGAGTGTTGGGTGATTGCTCAAGGAGGGTACAGCACGGGTTTAATAATCACATGAGCCCCACTGGGCTCTCTGCAGTAGCGTGGACAGTGGCCTTTTCCGAGAGCAGGGCTGTCAATAGCTCCCACCGGGGCTGCTCAGCTTTGAGTGGCCTGACTGAGAAACCGTAGGCTTTGAGTTGGACACCACTATTTCTGCTGGGCCTCAGCCTAATCATCTGGTTCTTACTGGCACCTTTCCTACTGTTCTTTACTCCTCTTACATGGGCTCAGGTCAGACTAACCAGCTCACATGACATGAGTGCGAGGGCCCAGCCGTTTTTGCGGGGCGTCGGCCTAGAGCATGCATACCTCATAGCCGTGCCTCCAGCCTGCCCTGGGGTGGAAGCAGATACCGATTATCAACCTCCGTATGTGTGCACTGTCTCAGAGCTGTCTGCAAATTAGAGACCCACAAAAGAGAAGAAAGTGCTAAATCCAAGCCAGCGAATTTTTTGTGGTAAAATACAAATAACACAAAACTTAACCATTTTAACCATTTTAAAGTGCACGATTCAGTGGCATTGAGTACATTCACGATGTTGTGCAATCATCACCTCTGTCTAGTTCTGGAACATTTTCATTACCCCCAAAGGAGACCCCATACCTATTAAGCAGTCATTCCCCATCCCCCGGCCACCAGCTCCTGGAAACCACTAATCTACTTTCTGTCTCTAGGGATTTATGTAATCTGGATATTTCATATAAGTGGACTCATACAATATGTGGCCTTTTGTGTCAAGCCAGCACTTTTTTTTAGTACCTACATGTGCTAGTTGTTGTAATAGGCATGAGGCTTCAGCCTCAGATGCACGCCAGGTAGCAGCAGCTGCTATGTTTTTGGCATACAGTACTTAGTTCACTCAAGACACATGCTGAGTGATTTATTTTCACCGTCCCGTTTAATCCTCACAACTCTCTGGGGCAGGTAATAGTAATGTCCCATTTTAAAGGTGAGTAGTCTGGGGCTCGGAGAAATTGAGTGACTTAGGCAAGGTCACACTAGTAGTTAAGATTCCAGCTTAAGCCGTCCCCTTAGTTATCACATATTTAGCCTGACTTTGAGCCAATCTGCTTAGTTAGAGCCAACCTACTGCCTTTGTGGTATGTGCTGCCTGCCCCATCTTGCCTGCCTCTAAGACCCCATAGGCAGGGGAATAATCTTATGAGGCCCTTGTTAAAATACCCCCGTGCTGCCCGGGATAGGAGCCTGGCATGAGTGCCCTTAGTGTTCACATGTCCTTGGGCATACCCAGAATTTTCTTTAGTTCCCAGAGCACTGACTATAACCCCACCCCTTTCCCTCCTACTCATGAGAGCATATGGGAATATTACTGACAGTTATTTATAAAGAACCCCTTGAATCTGCTTGAGTTTATTTTCTTAAGTAAATCATACACAAGCTTTGGTATTTGATTATTAGAAACAAACACCAACCAATTGTCAGATGCCAGAGTGTCCTAACATCAAAGATGAGAACCTTTTCCAAAGGTTTTTTCCAAAGACTTTCTCCTTCATGACCCATCTAGGGGCTCCAGAGAGGTAAAACTCAGCTCAGTCAAATTCCCCCTGGGGACTGAAGATCTGATTGTTTCGAACAAAGGTCTGGGGTGGCCTTCGTGAGGCAGCCTTGAAGGCTGCGCACCTCACGTCTGGACTTTTGAACATGACTCTGGCTGCATCTGACAGGGACTCTCACGCCCAACCATGTATGCAAGAGATAGCCAGGGCCTGACCCAAGTTTGGCAGCCAAAGTTGGGGAAAAGGGAAAGGAAAATGGGCGTTGTCCCACTGTTTTCTAGACTCCAGGATGTATGTTTCAAAGCTCCACCAATGGGAGTGGCACTCCGGAAAGTCCCAATGGAACCAAAAGAGACAAATATTGATACTTGACAGTCAGCTTCTATAATAATAGTAACGGTACTGCCTGAATTCAAATAAGCAGAACAGATGTTCCTCATGTGTTATGAGTTGAAAATCATTCCTTCATGTGGGATCAGTTAAAATCAAGCTTGAGACTTAGTGTATGTTTAATATTAAAATTCTCAATAAAAAGACTTTGGAGGCAAAATCCAAGTGAGGGCATGCTAAAATCATCTGGGCAAACAATCAACCATTCAGCATTTGCCTGGAAGGTAACAAGGGATGTAAGCGTGGGAGGATGGCGATCCTGGGAACGGAGGTGGTGATGAGAGAAATGCCCTTTGCCATCAGATCTGACCAGAGGTCAGCGTGTTCGGTTCTTATCAGCATAAGTGGGGCTTAGAGCTTGCTGCTGGGGTGAGCCCCAGAGAAAAGGAAAAACCAATTCTTTTGACATTTCGTATACAATAGAAGAATTTTCAAAAGATGGGCGCTTAGAAATATACGAAACTGTCCCAGTCACTGGCATGGGGATAATGAGAGAACTTCAGCCGTAGTCACTGCCTCCAGGACCCCATCCACACCATAGAAGAACTTAACATCCGAGCTGGCAGACACGCTAGGAACCAGGATCCAACACTCTCATCATGCTGGCAAGGAGACAGGTACAGGGGTCTCTTGGATGCGCCCAAGGTCACATGGTGAATTGGCCCCCAGGCAGAGCTGAGACGTGACTCCGCTCTGGGAGCCCACTTGAAAGAGAAGGAAGTCAAAATGGAATATAAAAACATGATTGCCCTTTCACAGTAATGGCATAAAATTAGGATTCTACAAGGAAAAAAAAAAAAAAAACAGAACTGGCATGCCCTTTCATTCCACAGCACCAGCTAACAGCCCTTTTGGTTTTAAAGAATTAGTGGAGTAAAATAGTCACCTGATCCCAAAGAAGAGAAACACAAAACAGGCAGCCATAAAGAAAGACTTAATGAAGCCAGGAAAAGGCCGAAGTCACTGGGAGGCTGCCCTACATGGGCAGGCAGGAAAGATTAGAGCAAAATAGTCGGGGAAGATAAAGGCATAGACAGGATGTCATATGATCAAAGTTTATAGAGAAACTCCAGAAGGCCATGGATCCAAGGGACTTAGACACGTCCTCCAGATTCTGGAGTACAAGAGAGGCAGCTTTCGTAGTGCATACCAGGAAAAATAGACAAACAAAGGCAGCCTTACTGTACACAATGGGTACTAGACACCCAGTAAAAGTGAAGGAAATGTACAAACCTTCCTCACCCAAAAGGTGTTATAAAGTTGCAAAGCATTTTTCTCAAAGAACTTCAAATAAACCAATTCCCAGCTTAATAATAATAATAACACTACCATTTATTGAGTGCTTACTATGTGCCAGGCACCATGCTGAGCTCTTCACATGATTTTCTCATTTCTTCCTCACAACCACCCTGTGACTACTTTTCGGATGAGGAAGCTGAGACTCAGAGAGGTTAATTCATTCGCCCTAAGTCACACAGCTAGTCGGTGGTAGAACCTACCTTCAAATCCAGGTCTCCGTTCCAGAGCATGGAAACACTCCACCACCCTGCCTCTGTCATTGCGATGGCTTGGTTGCTTAGGACTCTCCCTCTGGCAGTAGAGATCCGACAAAAGTGATGTTCTAGAATGTTCATTCCAGTTGGTGGGAAAGATGAACTGGAAAGAGAAACCCTGGGATTAGGGAACCAGTTAGAAGGCTGAACCAATGAAAGGGGAGGACAAGCAAGGGCTTGGTGAAATCACTGGGAAGAGGCGGAGCTGACAGACTCTAAAGACATATGGGACCCTCTACTGTACCGGACTTTGCTTGTTCCCTTTAGGATGGCGTGGAGATCTTTCTGTGACCGTACATGTAGATCTGTCTTACCCTTTCTGTGACTGCTCAGGGTTCCATTTTGTGGGAGCACCACTATTACAAACAGTTTCGGGGAACACTCTGGATGTACATACATCTTTGCATCCTGGTATATATGTGGGACCAATTCCAAGCGATAGAATTTCCAGGCCAAATGAAACACATTTGAAATGGTGCTAGACTTTTTTGAAAAGATTTTCAGAGTTGAGATGATTAATATTTTAAACTAGGGATGAGAGAAAACCCTCCTTGGTAGTGTTAGGGAATGATATAGCAGAAATAAATGGATTGGTTGCCATTCAATAGTATAATCAAAGAGCACAGGGCCTTCCATACCTTTCTAAACCAAATGAACACCCATGTTGTTGCAGCTAGTGACAGGAAGAAAGGGAACAGAAGGCATGGTAACCCTTTGGGAACCATTTTCAAATGTTGGAGATCTGGTAACTCATCTCTCTTCATTACTTAATTTCAAAGGAAGCGGAACTAAGCCGGAGTGTAGAACAGGATGACTGTGGCCATTTATTTAATAGAGCAGACAACCTCGCAAGAGGCTCCCAGAAGGAAGGCTGGCAAACTGAAAGGAGAGAAGTTTTCAGACATCATAGCAACTTGACTTTATTTGTAGCTTTGAGAATATTGGCCATTGTTTTCAGACAGGGAATCTAAATAACTTCTTAAAAGTAGCACCCAAAGGGAAGGGAAGGTGAACTCGAGTATTATTATCAAGTATCATAGTCTGGCCCCCCCAGGTAACATTTCGATACACTGCTATTAAAGTCAGTTCCTTTTGGCAAATCCCCAGCACTAACCAAAAAGCTGCCTGATCGTGGGCATCATGGCCCAATGAAGAAGGAGGAAGTGGACGGGGAAAGGAAGTCGCTGGGTGCTAGCTAGCTCTCTCCCCCGAGATACACAAGCTGCGACAGTCAAATGCAAGAAGCTTTTAGGGAGAGACCTATGCATGGAGACAATAGGTGTGCTTTTTAAATTTCCACAGAACGGACTAGTAAGCAGAATACCAGCATTTTATTCATTCACTCAAGAAATATTTATTGAGCATCTACTATGTGCCAGGCACTATGATACGCATTTGGGAGTACAATGTTGAACAAAATAAAGGTGGCCCCTGCCTTCGCGGAGCTTACTGTGTCAGAGGAGAGATGAGTAATAAGCAAGCAAACACACAAATAAAGACATCGTTATAAATGGTAATGAGTGCTTTGAGCAGGAGAAAAATAGGTTCTGGGAAAGAGAAAATTCATTTGGGGCCCAGGCTGAGGAGTCAGGACGGCCTCACCAAGGTAGCCTAACATTTAGAGTGAGTCCCGAGTTGGGGGGGTGGGCAGTCACTTAAAGAGCCGGGGGAGAGCCTTCAAGGCTGAGGGAAACATGTGAAAGGACTTTGGCGAATCAGATTCTTAGAGCTGCTGGGCAGGCAGGAGGCTACCTGGGAGATGCTCCCCACTGGGCAAACCGAAGTGCTCTAAGTCTTGTGGTGGCTCCGGGGCCCAGGTGGGTTGCGAAGACCAACCTGGAAGTTGACCAGCGAGGATCCATGGTGACAGCCTGCTTGTAGGTCCAGACAGTGAGCTTCCAAAGGATTCCTAGCCTCCCAGCCTCAGATAATCACGTCCCAGGGATTTCCGTCTCTGCTCATTGCTTGCCATTAGTGGGGGATGCCTGCCTGCCAAAGAGCTGTGCCTCACCTTGGTTAGGGTTAACGACTGAGGCAGCTCTGGCCTTCAGGAAAAGTGCAAGCAGCAAGGGGGAGTGAGAGCAAAAGCCTGAGCCAGGGAAGCAGCCCCTGCCAACAACTTCCGTTCCTTCCCCTCCCTTCGGCATGGCTGCCCAAGGAGCCCCGGTGACTGTTTATGGTGATCTGTTTGTTTCACAACTGACAAAGAAGGAGGGAGCCCTTTCTGACATTTTTGCCCAGAGGCCCCAGATTTCTCAAGTATGAAACTGCCAAATACGCAACTTTGGGTGGATATTTGGCTGAATCACTTTGAAGGGCCTGTCAGTGCCTAAAATGGAAATTGTTAGAAAGCAGAGGAGGGTGGCTGCCAGCAACCATGAAATGGTAATGACCAAATCATTTATTTTTGTAAGGAAATGTCATCCCCTAACACTACAAAGGCTGTTTTTTTTTTCTAGCTTAGAAGTACTGACTACCTATAAGAACTCTTCAAAGGTGACTGCGTGTGCCATGCGCGCATACATATGCGCCCCGCCCCTCTCCCAACCTCTGTCTTCCCTCCTAAACCAAACCTCCTCCATGTTCCTGGAGCCCAGCTGCAACCTGGGAGGAATTAAGAGGTTGGCTGATTGTGAAAGGTAATCAGGCTTTCGCTACCCTATAAAATGAAGGGGAGTTCATTGTAAAGTTGTGTGCGGCCAACTTTACCATGTGGGAAAATCAGTAGGCTGTAATAGACTATATACCCCAACACATGATGTGGGTCTTTTAACCGTCTGTTCCAGCCTAGCTATAGTAGAACCTAGGAGACAGGACACTTCGTAAGGTTTTATTGTATGTAAAACTCAGTAGCAGGCAAACTAGGCCAAATCTCCCATTCTGTACCTTTTATTTTTAAACTCCGGTGCTTTTTTCTTTTTTGAGTTTAGGAGGAAGAGACAGGAAAGTACGTTGTGGGTTAACACTAGGGAATGGAAGAAAATCTACTGTTTCTTTGAAAACAGCCATTAAGATACCATTCCCCTGGGCCAATTCCTGGGCGGCTTTAACCAAAGACTAAGCCTCAGGTCCTTTCTGTTTTTCTACATTGACTCCTGTGTTAGGATCAGTGAAATTTTTTACGGCCACAAAATTTATTTTAAAATAATACTTTACAAGCCTTTTGGCTTGAAAAATATTTCAATAATGTCTGCACATTCAATATGGAAAAGTAAGATGGTCCCATTGAGCTCTCATTGTAATAAGCTTTGAGAAGTATCCTTGGATCGCAATCATCAGTCCAAACTTTTTGATCAGCTGCTTTTTCAACAGAAGTGTTTTTCCCCAAAGCCGTCTGTGACTGTCCCTGTGGGATCCATTTTGTAAGCAGGTCTGGTGTTAGGACAGGTAATAGGGCCATTGCTCTTCAGCCATGGGCCATGGCCATCTGAATGCGGCAGTGGCTTGGTGTCTCACTGCATGTGAAGCCCACTGCATGGAATCCCTGTTATGCCAGGAGCTGGGGCAGTGCACGGGAAGAAGAGCCTCTAGTGTGGCTGAATCCCTCCCTCCGATTTCCTTGAAGGGAAAGGAAGGGAAATTATAAATTAGGCCAACTCTGTCATTTCTGTTCCTTTCCCAACCTTCAAAGCTCCCTCTAACCCTCAGTCCCCGTGTATCTAATCCCACTTTCTCATCTTCAGCTTCCCCATCTGTAACATGAAGGACTTTGACTAGACAAGCTGTAAGTTCTCCCCAAACTCTGACATTTGACAAATCCCATGGACTTACCAGCACGGAGCAACGCGGCCATTTGCCAACACTTTCTTTAGTTTGGGGAAACCCATTTTATATAGTGTTCTTT
>NW_006789873.1:1880575-1892890 GCF_000442215.2 Lipotes vexillifer | reverse complement strand
CCTATGTCACTCTTTTAAGAGGAAAACACGACCCATTTCCAGTGTCATAAAGTCAACATTTGGCAGCTCTGCCTGAGAAAGCTTTTTTCTCTGTAGAAGGGGCACAGAATGCCATGGAAACGAGGGCAGGCCCCTGTGCCTGACAAGGCACATCATGCGCCTGATGCTGCATCAGGCGCATGAGGCAGGTGGGGCAAGCAGTCCTCACAGGAGCCAGAAACATCGGTACCAGCTCAGGTGCTGGTCCCACCTCCGAGCCAGCCATCCTGGGTTAGAAGAGCAGCTCTCCCGTTTACTAGCTATTTAACCTTGAGTCAGTTAATTAACCTCTATGTGGCTCAGTTTCCTAATCTGTAAAATATGATTAATCATCATACTGTTGTGAGGATTAAATGAGATCAGATGAGATCAGATGAGCAGGTTAGAGTGCTCAGAGCAATGTCCAACACATACATATTAAGTGTTAAGTGTTCAGTAAATGTCATATTAAGTGTTCAATAAATGTCAACCATTTTCATCGTTGGCTGTCCATGTCCAGGTATGGATCCAGGAGTGGCGAGGGTCACATAACACAGAGCTATCCTTTCTCATGTGTCATGTGTCTCTGGATGAGGTGACTTCCTTCAACAGAGCTAACTGCCTACTGGATAGTTAGTCTACCCCAGTCTTAGCCTCTCTAGGTTCACAAGTCAGTGATAATGACCAAAAGGGTGGGAAACTAACCCGTGAGAGGGTAAGTGTGGTCATTTAAACCAAAGCAATTGTCTACCCTGGTTGTGGAGGACTTAACAGAACTCTGACTTGAAGGCTCTTGGAGTTGACAAAGGATCTTTAGAAAAGAATGTTCCCTGGGGGTACTCCATGCCTACAGAGGCCCAAACAAGAGAAAACAGATGGTGGTTGGACCCAGGGAAGAGATTTTTACCACAGAAGGATAAAATACTGGGCCAGATTCCCAAAACAGGTTATGTAGTGTCTTTCCCTGGTAAATTGGGGAAAGAATGGCTGGCCATCTGTCCTAGATTGTCTCATAGACCATTCGAGCAGGAAGAACCCTTAGAGGTCATTTTATCCAAGCCTTGATTTTAAGGATGAGAATGCTAAGACCCAGAGAGAGGGGACAATTGCCCTATAGTCAGATAGCTAACGATTAGCAGACCCAGGATTTAAATCCTAGGCCAAAAGCTTAGGCCACTGCACCATACTGGTCTTTTAAGCCACTCAAACTATTGTCCCTCCTAGTTCTGGAATGCTCTGTAGTACCAACGTACTAAAGACTAATTGAGGCCCACCCAGAAGGACTCAAAGGCATTGAGCAGTGCCCAACTTGCAAGTCCTCCAACGTATCCATCTGATTTTGGAGCTCCGGCTGTCAAAGTGTTTCAGCCAAGCCTCCTCAGCTGACTAACTGGTCTTCTTAGCTTACCATTTGAAAGCAGCTGTGGTTAAAGCAGAGCTTGCTGACTCAGCCCATGTAGTAAGGATGACTAAACACAAGAATTTCCTGTGGAGGGGCATGGGGGATGAAAAATATCTTTCAAATGCATTTGTTTCAGGGAACCATTCTGATCAGTCAGGAGCTGGCCCACCGTGGGCCCATGAGGAAAAGCCGCAGGCTGTCCCTGCTCAGCACCAAGGCAGGGTTTGCAGATGTTTCCTTTCTCTTCTGCTAAACAACACCGTGGCTGTCTCGGCACCATTTTGGTCTGGCCAGCATTTGCACAGAGCTTCATCTGCCAACTGGTACAGCCCAAAGCCAAGGGGAGCGGATGTTTCCCCTGACCGGAGGGGCCTTACCCCTGCTCAGAGGCCTTCCCGCAGGGGTGAATGGGGCTGATCTGCTTTATCTCAAGGCAGCTGCAATTCTGAGCCCACCTTGAACTCGAACGAGAGGATCATTTACGCTGACTGATCAGAAAGCAATGTGGGCTGGCTTCCATCTCCAGGGTGCACTCTGGGGAGTTTGCAATCTGGAGTCGAGTCATCATTTTCAGGTCTGAATACCACACAGACACTGGACAACTTTAGGAAACGAACACTGACCTCCAGTTGGGTTGCTCACCAGCTTAAGGCATTAATTCAGTGAAACTAAAACGTGGATAAATATTTCAAGGCTCTTGGCTGGGAAGGAGGCTGCCTTTTGCTCAGTTAGAAAGTTGGAGACACCTGGTGCATTTGGGGGGGCGACACATTTTTACAACTTGCAAATTAGAAAAGGGGGGCGGGGAAAGAGGGAGCGTGAACGCACTTAGCCATCTTCCGAAAACCATATACCAAGCCAACAGTTCCGACATACAGGAGCCAAGTCCAAGGGGCCTGCCTCACCCTCTCCCCATGCCCTCCCCATGCCACCCACCCAGGCACAAGGAGAAAACAGGACCACTGCCTTACAGGTCTCAAAGATGGTTGAGGATTTATTTTTCAGAAGTGAGTAACAATTTCTTATTCCAATGGACGGGGGGATGTTCTGGGACCGCCAATATGGAGTAACGGAAGGAATCTGGTCTTGGGGGAGGGGCAGGGGGGAGGGGGAGGGGGAGGAGGAAGAGAGAGGGCATTCCAGTTCCTTGCCACCTAGCAGTGTGAGCTTGGAAGTGTTATTTCACTTTTCTAAGCCCGTTTCTGATTCTGTAAGCGCTTATTTAAGCTACATATAGTACCAGGTAATAATACGGCCTCTAAAGGTTTAGTGAATGAAAGAAAGGGAGGGAGGGAGAGGGCAAGAGAGCGAAGGAAAGCATGACAGAACAATAAAGATCTGTGTAGCCCATGGAGTTGGTTTGAAACTTAAATGAAATAACGGTTATGAATTCTTCTGCTTGTCTAACACTTTACAGTTAACGAAGCATTTATATACACACTATCTTAGTTGAATCTTACAAGACGCCTGTGAGAGAAGCAGGGGTAAGAATTGTTATGTGTCTGATAGAGGGACATGAGGCCCAGAGAGGCAGGGAGGCGAGATATGAAGGAACTAGGGCTCCAGATCCAGTGCTCCTTCGAACATACTATACAACCTCTTATTTTCAAAGAAAAAGGTTTTTAAAGGAGAAAGTGCTACCAGATCAATGCATCAGATCTTTGCCTTGCAACTAAGCACCCTTTGTATGAGGGTTCAAACACTGGAGGTGGGTGCAGAAGAAGAAATATCGGTCCATGACTAACAATGATATTCAAGATTATAGTAAGACCTTGTCTACTCAAAACACAAGAAGCCAGGGGGAAATGGCCTTGGAATGACTTGGGCTGGGATTATCTGATACTTTTGTAAAAGAACAATAGGGCCTCTGGTTGGCAGGGAACTAACAGTTGCTATTTGGAACAACATGGGCCAGTGTAGGGAGGTTGATTGTGGCCTCAGGTGAGTGAGCCAATATATACTTAGTCTGTCCCCATCAGGTACCTGGCCTCTCACAAAGCCATCAGCAGCTGAGCGGGAATGGACTTGTGGTCTGAGACTTCTCCAGGTTTACGTGGGCCTTAGAACCTTTGACTCATATGCTGAATGGGGCTGTTTAGGTCACAGAGTCCAATCCCCATCTGATGAAGACACTTCTGACACTCAGCTGCTTCTGAGTAGCTGCCCACCTGCCAGTGACAGAAAAGCTTACTACCACTCTATGTGTGGTTTCTAGCTCTGAGTTGTGGCCCGTTCTGATGATGGTTATCTGTGCCACTGATATTTCTGACTGCATTTCTAGGGGAACACAGAGATGTTGATTGCAAATGCACCTCATGCAGGCAATTAGACATGTTCCTAAAACGTTCTATGAAAACAAAATTTTCACAAAGCGAATCCTGGTTTATGTGCCCTAGGTTGGTTTGTGATTTAAAGGAATCATTGTTTCTGAATTTATCACTTTTTAAAACATAAAATTATGTTTACTTAAAGCAGGAGTTTTTAACTTGGGGTCTGTAGTTCTTGAATGAGATACAGAAAGCTAGGTGAATTTTTCTGAGAACTATCTGCAAAAATGTGTATTTCATTTATGCATTTTTCCGAGAAGAGGGTCTACAGTTTTCTCAGCTTCTCAAAGGGCTCTACCCACAAAAAGGTTAAGAATGGGAGCCGGGAATGAGAATCCAGAATTAAATGGTCAGAGCCTGGGCTGTGATGAAGCCACGGAAACCCAGAAATGAGAACGATGCAAGAGAGCGCGCTGGTCTCTGGAACCTTTGCCTAGAGGAAAAGAAGTTAAAAAAAAAAAAAAAAAAAGACAACCAGGCAAAATCACTTGCAAAGGAGAGAAACCGAGAGGTGATTCTTCTTGTTGAGAAATGATTCTTTCCCAAAGAACGTGCAGAGAGTGCCCTGACTTAGACCCTCCCTGAAGTTTAGAATGCTTTCAGATTAGAATACTTAGGCTTTTTTGAATTTAGGATGAACAGAGTCAGAAATTATATTGGAAAGATTTGTTTAAATAGCTTAAAAAAGTAAAAAGGAGGGAGGAAAAAAAATCAGTCAAATATTCCCAGTTGTCCTTCCTTGCGATACATGGGAACCATATAAAACTTAAACCTTCTGAAAATAATACTAAAAGCTGTAGTAATTTAGTAAGATGAAATATATGAGGAATAACCAGTAATAATAATAATAGTCAACATGTATTGAGGGCTTGCCAAGTATGACATATTACTAAACAATTTAAAATAAAAAAGACATATTACTAAAACAATTATCCTGTTTAGGGCTTCTCTGGTGGCACAGTGGTTGAGAGTCCACCTGCCGATGCAGGGGACGTGGGGTCGTGCCCTGGTCTGGGAAGATCCCAAATGCCGTGGAGCGGCTGGGCCCGTGAGCCATGGCCGCTGAGCCTGAGCGTCTGGAGCCTGTCCTCTGCAACGGGAGAGGCCACAACAGTGCAAAAAAAAAAAAAAAAAAAATTATCCTGTTTAATCTTCACAACAGTATTTTGAGGTATTTTTTACTATTCCTTATAGATGAGAACAATGAGGCTTTTAGAGAAGTTAACTAAATTGCACAATATCGAAAGAGAGAAAGAAGAAAAGGGAAAGGAAAGGAACTCCCTTAAGTTATGTGCAGGGTAGCGCCCTGTGTCCTGGGAGGCTTTGGAGGGTGGGATGACAAAACACCTGGACAATCCCCCTCCTCAGCCTCTGCCCGGGCTTCTACTTGAAGTAACAGGTCTTGTGAAGCTTTTCTGATGGAAAACCGCCTCTGTCAGCTTGCACAGATTGGTCAAGACCCTAGTCCGGCGGTGAACCGATGTTTTTTGACATTTCAGCATGAAAGGTACAGAAGCGAGGTCTGCAAAGAGCGCTCAGGACTCAGTTCCCTGGGTTGCCCTGAGAATTTCTTTCTCAGATTCGAGCATTTTCCTTGGGGGGAGGAAACCCAGGGCTGTGAAATGGTTCTTCACTCCTGTTCTGGATGCCCGGTGAGGGTGGTGAGTGGGAGACCCTTCTGAGTATCACGTTGGCTGGAGCTCTGAAGCATCACTTCTACCTGCCGTGTGTGCCTGAGAGGCCAAGCCTGGCTCGGCCCCAGAAACCCCCAGGGGGTGGGGGCCATGCACTTGATCAAGGCTGCCAACAGCGGCTGCATTCAGCACGGGTTCAGCTCCTCCGTGGGGTAGGGCAGAGCAAAGGTACCATACACTCACACTCAGGGGAAGAAGAGAATCTTGTTTTTACAAACTTTAAAGGAGTATCAAAATGACTTTGTTGTGTTTGAATTGCCTTCGCTGGATGAATAGAGCCCTGTGGCTCGAGGGCTTAGGGAGAATTGTGCGGAGATCACGTATTTCCTTATGCGTGTTCCTATATAGATATATTTCCTTATATGCTTGTGTCTGAGGACTCCTCACTGGTTCTCACTGAAACTGGTTGTTTCCTGTGGTGACTTCTGTCTGTCCATCTAGGTGGTAAGTCCTTAGTTTATTATCTGAGCCTGTGTACCCTGAGGGGTCCTAGGCAGTTGAGGGCCCCAGGCTAAAAGTAAGGCTCTGATATTTTTGAAACTTTCTTGAATGGAAGCTAGGGATGGGGAAACCCTGTTTAATTGCTGCAAGCAGCTTGTAGCTTACAAGAGATGAAACCTTTAATATTTGTTGAGGACAAACTATTCCTGTTTAGTGGTGACAGCAGCCCCTCTATATTGAGAGCTTCCCGTGTGCCTGACACTGTCCTAAACCCTTTACATACATAAACTTATATAAGCTTCACAACATCCCTAAAAGTGAAGATCATTGTTATCCCCCATTTTGCAGAGGAGGAAAGTGATAGAAAGAGAGGCAAAAGGATTTGACTAAGGTAAGGCAGCTAGTAAGTGGAGAGCTGGGATTTGAACCCATAATTTTAATGACCATGCAAACGTTCCCTGGGAAAACTGCTCAGAATTCTTCTCCCTGCAAATTTCAAGCAAATACTCTTTAAGGGAATTAAAATGTGGTTCAAGAAGCAAAAACGGCTTTGTGAAGAAAAACATATAAAGTTGTCTACAGGGGAGGCTGGAAACAATTTGTGCAGACTAGTCTGCTATGGGAGCAATTTTATCTCTACTGGGGAGAGAATGAGAGAAGGAGGAAGTTGACAGGACTGCATGGAGCTCAACAGCCAGTCCCTGAACTGGACGTGAGCCCCGAGAAGGAGAAAGCCAAGGCCAGGGGCTAATAGGCCTGGGCAACTGTGGCACCATGGCACTGCTTCTAGGCCCGGGTGTCCTAGAGTTAGACAGAGGGGACACCCAGCTCTTTGTACTGACCTACACCTCTCTTGTGACTGGTGTCTTTTTTCCATAGTTTCTAACTGGTTATTGCTGGCATATAAGAAAGTTTTTTTATTTCTACATGTTCACTGTGCATTTAACTACTGTACTGAACTCTCATAAAGTCTGATGTAAAATTAAAATTCATTCACATTTCTTGCGTTTTCTAGATATGCAAGCATATCATTACAAAAAATATACAGAGAGGGGCTTCCCTGGTGGCGCAGTGGTTGAGAATCTGCCTGCTGATGCAGGGGACACGGGTTCGAGCCCTGGTCTGGGAAGATCCCACATGCCGTGGAGCAACTGGGCCCGTGAGCCACAACTACTGAGCCTGCGCGTCTGGAGCCTGTGTTCCGCAACAAGAGAGGCTGCGATAGTGAGAGGCCCACGCACCGTGATGAAGAGTGGCCCCCACTTGCCACAGCTAGAGAAAGCCCTCGCACAGAAACAAAGACCCAACACAGCAAAAATAAATAAATAAATTTAAAAAAATATATATATATATACAGAGAGAAGATATATATGTGTGTATATATATATATATATATATATATATATATATATATGTATGTATCTTCTCCACTTTAAAGATTAAAGAAACTGAGATTCAGAGAAGTTAAGTAACTTTCTCTAGGTCACACAGCTAATAAGTAACAGTGCACAGATTAAAAAATAGGCCTACCTTCAGATACTGAGCTCTAAATTGCTATACAATAATATCTGTCTTATACATATATGAGTTTTTTTAAATAAAAATGGGATGGTACTGTACATATTCTTTGTAATCTCCTTCTTTCACTTAATATTTTGTAACAACTTTCCTATATGCCTAGATATTATTCAAGAACATGATATTAATGGATGCATGAAATACTTTTATCATAAAAGAGTAATAATTAACATTTACTGAGTGCTTTAAATGTGTCAAACATCTGAACATGGATAATGTCATATAAGTTGTGTTTACATGAGGCAAGGATTATTGGCTCTTATTATAATAATAAAAAAGCTTCCTAGAAGCTTTGAGGTGACACTGGAACCCACGGAAAACCATGGCAGAGAAGAGACTTTAGGAGGTACAGGAGCCAAAGGTGAACAGGCACCATTGACAGGTCGAGGGGGGATGAGATATAGTGAAAAAATCAACATTAATATCTGGCCCACCAATATGACCCTTCCCATCAATGCACAGTGTCTACTTAATGCATACTGGCTGCTATGGACTGAATTGTGTCCCCTCCAAATCCATACGTTGAAGCCCTAACTGCCAATGTGATGGTATTTCGAGATGGGACCTTGGGGAGATAATCAGTTTTGTATGAGGTCATGAGGGTGAGGTCCTCATGATGGGATTAGTGCCCTTATAAATAGAGACACCAGAGAGCTTGCTCTCTCTCTCTCTCTCTCTCTCTCCATTGACCATTTCTTTCAACTGATTGCCTACATTTTGAAAGTGTTAGAGGAGAATGGCTTATGCTTCTCAGATGGATCTCAGAATAGCATTAGAAAATATATTGTGTTCATTCTTTTAAATAAAAGTCCACAAATAATTACTGAGCGTCTATTATGTGCCGAGAACACTTTTAGACAGTGACCAAGGCAGACATGATCCCTGCCTTCGTGTAGCTTACAGTCAGGCAGTGAACAAATACATTTATACATGATTAAACTCCAGTTGTTATGTAGTGCTAGTGAAGAGGGCTGTGAATGGAAATAAGGTGACCATGACCTGAATAGAGATGGCAAGATGGCTTCCCTGAGGAAGATGAGTCATAATAATCGATAAGTAGGAGTTATCCAGGCAAAATGTGTACATTTTCGTGTGTGTGTGCGCATGCACATGTTGCAACAGGCACCGTAAAGGATGACAACAACACTGCCAGCAGAAAGAATGGTACCATATCTTTTTTATTATGGTAAAATACACACAACAAAATTTACCATTTTGACCACCTTAAATTATACAATTCGGTGCCATAAAGCACATTTACAATGTGCAGGCATCACCGCTGTCTAGTTCCAGAATATTTTCATCACCCCAAAAGGAAACCCTCTACCCATTAAGTAGTTACTCCCCAGTTTTCCTTTCTCCTCAGCCCTGTGTAACTACTAATCTGCTTTCTGCCTCTGTGAATTTGCACATTCTGGATATTTCATATAACTGGGGTCATCCAGTGCTTCTACTTTTATGTCTGGCTTCTTTCACTCAGCATAATGTTTTTGAGGCTCATCCACATTGTAGCATGTATCAGCACTTCATTCCCTTTTATAGATGAATAATATCCCCTTGTATGGATATACCACATTTTGCTTACCCATTCATCAGGTGATGGGCATTTGGGTCGTTTCTACCTTTTGGCTATTGTGAATAGTGTTACCATGAACATTCATATACAAGTTTTTGTTTGAACCCCTGTTTTCCATTCTCTTGGGTATATACCAAGAAATAGAGTCGCTGGGTCATATTGCAATACCGTGTTTAACTTACTGAGGAATCACAGAGTGGCACCACTTTTATTATTGAAAAGAAAAACCCAGCAACCAAAATACAATCATTTGAAGCTATGTATTATTTTTTATATCTTTATTGGAGTAGAATTGCTTTACAATGGTGTGTTAGTTTCTGCTGTGTAACAAAGTGAATCAGCTATACGTATACATATAGCCCCATATCCCCTCCCTCTTGCGTCTCCCTCCCACCCTCCCTATCCCACCCCTCTAGGTGGTCACAAAGCACCGAGCTGATCTCCCTGTGCTATGCAGCAGTGAAGCTATATTTTAAAACATTATAAGTAGTCTGGCCAGATTAGCGGCAAAATGGACCCTCCTCCCAGGAGGAAAATCAAAGTGAGTTATTCAGTCAGTGCACACCCACCACTACGGTTAGAAAACCCACCCAAACGCCATTTTCTACTGGCCAGCTCAAGGATGAGCATGAACCTCCTCAAGTCTGAAGCTGGACTGCTTGTTGTAGCCCCCAGTCACCACTAAGACTAGTGATAACCTCGTCCAACTATGAACACCTTGAAGACAAGGGCATATCTGAGTCACCTTTGTTACTCCAGTGCCTGGTACAGTCAACATTTGTTGGTGGAAGGAAGACAGGAATGCCATGCAGCCCCCTGGGAGAGATGGTCTTGGGTAGAGTCTCTCTTTGCCATGCCCCCACAGGGCATGGACCACCCCTATCCTCACGTCAACCTCCCTTCCATCATCCATCACTTTGGGTGGCACCACCACTGTCACTCAGTGATGAGCAAGCCAGGTTATAGCACTTTTCACATAAACAAATTGGCAAATCACAGAAGCCAGTGTTTGTCAGACCCAAGTATCCTGATTTTTTAAAAATTAATTTATTTTATTTTTGGCTGCATTGGGTCTTCATTGCTGCACACGGGCTTTCTCTAGTTACGGTGAGCAGGGGCTACCCTTTGTGGTGGTGCACAGGCTTCTCTTTGCAGTGGCTTCTCTTGTTGCAGAGCACAGTCTCTAGGTGTGCGGGCTTCAGTAGTTGTGGCACATGGGCTCAGTAGTTGTGGCTCGTGGGCTCAGTAGTTGTGGTGCATGGGCTTAGTTGCTCTGTGGCATGTGGGATCTTCCCAGATCAGGGCTTGAACCCACGTCCCCTGCGCTGGCAGGCAGATTCTAAACCACTTTGCCACCAGGGAAGCCCCCTGATTTTTATTTTAACACTACGATCATCATTCCCTTGGGCAAATCCCCTAGTGTCCAGATGTTTGCCTTTCCACACTGTAAAATGAGAATTTTATTACTGGTTTTTAGTCACCTCACAGCATTGTGGGGAGAGTCAAAGTAGATATGGGAGCTGGATGTATGAACATCCCTGGGCTTGTGGAGTTCTCATCAAGAGGGCAGTAACTGGGCATGATCCCCTTTGGAGCCTGTCACTGCTGTTGACATTGAGAATGCTGGTGTGGGAACAAATACTGTCTTTGTCACAGGCTCAACTACAGGGGCCTCTCCTTCCCGAAGCTGGCAGCTGAGGCTAAGTACTTGAGATCCCTGGGCCAGCTGTTGTGAAGTAAACGCCAGGCAGTAGGTAAGGCAGGATTCAGAACTGGGCAGACAGCCAGGCTTGAGTGGGAGCACTGATAGAGGGGGGCACAAAAGTTGGCAAACAAGTGTTTTCCAAGGGGAGAGGATTAAAAACTACAATCTTGTTTCTAAGGTGGACAAAGCACCAACAGGCAGGGGTCGGGGGGAGAGCTGCCTAAAAATTCCTGCTTTAACTCACTATCAGCTGAGAAGATTCTAGTACTAGAAGGGCAGTGTGAGCAGTGTTTCCCGAGGAGGCTTCCCTGGGAGCCCAGAAAGATAGCCACACCCTTTGAAGTTCGCTGGGAGCTTACAAAGGGCAGTGTTGTTTCCAGTGAGGAAGGATGATAGCCCCACATAATGGTGTCCTTATTCTCTAAACCTCAGACCTTGTGCGATGAGGGGCAAGTGAGCCTGCAGGCCCAGGCAAGGGGGGCAGGGACACTTGGCAAAATGCACATGCTTTCAGCTTGCTTGCTAGCCAACGTGGAAGGTCTTTCCTAGGAAGACGGTGTGGTCAAAGTCAGGGGTCTGTTTCAGCTCTCTTTCTAGGAGGATTGCTAAACCATACGGAGGTACCATTCTAATTTGATGATGGCTGATAAAAGTTTCCAAGTGGACATATCTATCATACTTCACAGATTTCAGTGAAACGTCATGCACCTTAGAGGCTGTAGAGATAAAAGACCGATGAGAAAAATATTGTTTTAAATCAGAATGAAAATGGTGGTATTTCTGAGTGGTGGGATTCCTATCACACAAAAAGGAAAGTCAGTAGGCTGGCAGGAGCTGTCAAAGGCAGTTGATCCACCGGTTATTAGGAAATGGAGGCCCCAAACTGGGCCCTAACCTAGCTTGACCAACTTCGGGATGCCTATGGTACTGCATCACCCATGCTTATGTCAGGGACCACTTCCAAAATTCTGACTCATTTCCCAGACCAGTGAAACCATGTAAGCATGCATATGAGTTTCATGCCTGGTGTCATCCCTGGGAATTTTTGTCAGCCTTGGTGCCCGGGAATGATTCCATTAGCCCTGGTAGAAGCTGGGTGGTGTGACAGCAAGAGCCAGGCAGAGACCTAAGCTCCAGTCCTAGCTCTGTTGCCAATTAACTGTCATTCCAAGTGAGTCTTTTAACCAATCTGTGTCTTGCTTTCTTCAGTGGTTAAAAAGAGACTGTTTAATTTGATGACTGAGTCCCTTCCAGGTTTAAAAATTTTCAATGTCTGTGTCTTAGCTTTGGGTTCAACAAAGAATTGTTGTAGATATGCAAATCATCTGATTTGATAAATTCTTTTAGGTCTGAAAGGGATCTTAAAGCTCATCTAGGGGCTTCCCTGGTGGCGCAGTGGTTGAGAGTCCGCCTGCCGATGCAGGGGACGCGGGTTCGTGCCCCGGTCCGGGAAGATCTCACATGCCGCAGAGCGGCTGAGCCCGTGAGCCATGGCCGCTGAGCCTGCGCGTCCGGAGCCTGTGCTCCGCAACGGGAGAGGCCACAACAGTGAGAGGCCCGCGTACCGCAAAAAA
>NW_006789873.1:1862479-1880466 GCF_000442215.2 Lipotes vexillifer | reverse complement strand
CAAAAAAAAAAAAAAAAAAAAAAAGCTCATCTAATCCAACCCCTTTATCTTACAGATGTAGAAACCGAGACCCAGAGAGGAGAAGGGAGTTGCTCAGTTAGTACAGAATGAAGGTTAGAGATAAGGTTTCGTGATTCCCAGTGCAGTACATTTCCCACTACATTTATTTTTAAATCAAAGTAATGCATGGGCATGGTTTAAAAATACCAAATAATACAGGAGCACTTGTAATTTAAAAAAAAACAACAACAGTTTTCTGCCCCAGCCCTAGTCCCACTCCTCAGAAGCAACCATTTTTAACAGATTCTGTTTTCAATTCATATCTGGTGGTTACTTCAAGGTCTCTAAATATGCCTCTACTCCTATTCCTTGATTTATCCATTTTGGACCTTATCTATTGACTCCCTGCTATAAAAACTGAGGATTTAGCTCACTTAACATTACTCCCAACCTCCTCTCTTTCCTCCACCTCCCCATGTTTGATAGTATTATCTTTATGAAGTTTTTAAATTCACCTTTTAAAATAGCATATAGTATAATTTACTATTTTGGGTATACAGTCCTATGAGTTTAGACAAATACATAAAGTCATATAACCACTATCACAATCAAGACATAGAACAGTTCCATCACCCCCCAAAACTTCCTTATGCTGCCCTTTGTAATCAACCCCTCCTTTCACTCCCAAACCCTAATAACCACTGTTTTATGTTCCTATACTTTTGCCTTTTCCAGAATGTTATAGAAACGGAACCAGAGAATATGTGATCTTTTGACACTGCTTCTTTCACTCAGTATAATTATTTTGAGATTCATGTCTCAGGAGTTCATTTTTTTTATTGCTGAGTAGTATTCCATTGCTTGGATGTACCAGTTTACCCATTCACCAGTTGAAAGACATTTGGGTTGTTTCCAGTTTGATAGTATTATTTTCAGTGAATTCCACTGGTTATCTTTTAATCTGAAATCATATACTTAAACCTCTATTTCTATTTCTCTAGATAGCATCCACTATATATTAACTAGGTCTTCCTTTTCAGAATAGTAAATGCTTTTGAATAGATTTCAAAACATGATACTTTCATTCATTTTGTCTCCGTTTTAAATGGATTGAGTTTGAGGGTGTAATTTTTCATGGGGGTGAGGGGGCTTGTTTAAATGCTATCCAGCAGCCCCATTCAGGGCTACTGCTATTCTAAATGGCTCCTGTAGCATGGGGGCCTTCTCTAGCTCCAGACGTGCTTGTTGATGGGAAGATATACATGTACTTTCTGTTCTGACCGTTGCTAACTCAGGCAGTAATTTTGGGGAAAAAGACCTTTCTTCATGTGGATTTCAGCTTTTGTCTGTCATGCTTTTTCTGTTCCAGCTGCCTTTACCAGTGAGCACAAAGCCACATTTCAAAGGAGACTGACAAATTATCCCCAGCTGCCAGAAGGAGGTTAGCTTTCTGTGTGTTCTGTGTCCCCCGTCTCTGATAACTAACAGGTTAACTTTCTAAAGGGAACTGACAAAAGCAGAAATTGTCCTTTTACCCAAATGGGTTTTTGGTTTTTTAAAAGATGTGGATTTGTAATATTCCTCTCCATTCTGACCCTAATTTACATCAGGAAGCACAGTGTAAATGATTACAACTGAGCCCCTATCGTTTGCAAGATTCATATTAGTGCGTTTCTTTTTAAAAAGCATTTATGAGATCAAAATTACGTTTGAAAATTTGCTGGCACGGTGTCTTTCCTCAAAAAGTAGCCATTTAAAGGCTGAATGATATCAGCTCTGGCCATAGAGATTTATATGTGGTTATATTTACTTGCATTTTTTTATCTTTTTTTTTTTTTTTTTTGCGATATGTGGGCCTCTCACTGCTGTGGCCTCTCCCGTCGCAGAGCACAGGCTCCGGACGCGCAGGCTCAGCGGCCACGGCTCACGGGCCCAGCCGCTCCGCGGCACGTGGGATCCTCCCGGACCGGGACATGAACCCACATCCCCTGCATCGGCAGGCGGACTCCCAACCACTGTGCCACCAGGGAAGCCCCATATTTACCTGCATTTTTAACCATCTTTGTATGTGTGTTAACTACCTAGCACTTACACTGCATAATGGGGGTGAGTCTCATACCTAGCATAGTACCCTACACATAGTAGGTGCTCAGTAAGTGACTTTTGAATGGAAATGGTCCAAAATAGTGTCATGTACACACGATGGTGAACTATTCTGTGTTAATGCAGTGAGTCGGGCGTTCTCAAACACTACTGGGCATGCGAATTGGTACAACTTTCCCTCAGGAAGATTTGGCAAAATGTGCCAAAGCCTTAACAATGTTCTTGTCCTTTCACCCAGTAATTCTCTAAGGTCTTATCCTTAAAAAATAATAGAAATGCACAAAAGATATAAATACTAGGAAACTCATTGTAGCATCATTTAAAATAGAGAAAAAGTGAAATCAGCTTAAAAGTCTATATTATAAAATCGTATGCAGTAACATTTAACACTATGAAATGCTATGTAGTTATTTAAAATCATGTTTAAGAGAGTATTTAATAACACGGGGAAATGCTCACAACCTAAATTAAGTGGGGAAAGGGAGGATACAAATGAACATACAGTATGATCTCATGTGAGTGTGTGCAAAAAGAAAGAAGACTGAAGGGAAATAAATACAAATAATAACAATGTTTCTCTCTAACGGTAGAATTATGAGTTATTTTTATATTCTATTTTTTGTAATTTCCAAATTCTCTACAATGAGTTTGCATTACTTTACAATTTGAAAAATATCTTTTTAATTTGAAAGAAATAAATACTATCCTAGGGACTTCCCTGGTGGCACAGTGGTTAAGAATCCACCTGCCAATGCAGAGGACACGGGTTCGAGCCCTGGTCCGGGAAGATCCCACATGCTGCAGAGCAACTAAGCCCCGGCGCCACAACTACTGAGCCCGTGTGCCACAACTACTGAGCCCGTGTGCCACAACTACTGAGCCCGTGTGCCACAACGACTGAAGCTCGCATGCCTAGAGCCCGTGCTCCGCAACAAGAGAAGCCACCGCAACGAGAAGCCCATGCACCGCAACGAAGAGTAGCCCCCGCTCACCGCAACTAGAGAAAGCCCACGCGCAGCAACAAAGACCCAAGGCAGCCAAAAATAAATTTTAAAAAAATTTTAAAAATTA
Organism: Lipotes vexillifer; assembly: GCF_000442215.2. Classification (NCBI taxonomy): domain Eukaryota; kingdom Metazoa; phylum Chordata; class Mammalia; order Artiodactyla; family Lipotidae; genus Lipotes; species Lipotes vexillifer. Next base: position 1,877,292 of record NW_006789873.1, on the reverse strand, counting down.
AAAATAAAGAAGTACTATCCTTTCTCAAACCAAAGTCAGCTCTTCAGATGCCACGTGGAAAGTCACGGCAGTGTTTAGTGTTCAGAAAGACAAAATGAAGCTACAAGTTTTTTCAGGTTTAAGTGTTAAGAGTCTCAGTTTGATATTGCAAGGCAAATGTGTTCATCCTTTCCTCTAGGCCTAGTTAGGTTTCATCCTTCTCTCTCCCCATCCCCACCCATTTTAAAACTGTCCAGATCTGTGGAAAAAATGTTGAGTAAACTGGTAATAAATAAAATCCAATGGCTTTAAGATACCACAAAGCCCTCCCTTCCTGTGTACTAATGGCTACCTGCCCACTGTACTCCCCAGAGTGGAGGGCTGGAGTCAGCCAAAATGGAGGCTTTTCTGATTCAAGCGTGAAAACTGCAAAACACAGAAAAACTGAGGAAGTCTGAAATGATTGAGACACAACATGGATAACCTTCCCTCCTTACATTCTGACCTTCACACAACATAAACTGGTGGGCTCTTCTGGGAAAAAAAAACTACTAAGTAAAAACTCAGTCATAGAAAGCAGCTACAGTAAGGACTATTCACATTTCAAAGAAATCTCAGAATCCTAGAACTTTACAGCTGGAAGGAAAGTATTCCAACAAGTATAGAGTTCCTTCCAAATACCAGATACTCTGCTGGGTGCTGATCAAGTGTTACCTCATTAAAAACCATCTAGCAATGCACCCCATTTTACAGATGAAGAAATCAAAGCCCAGGGAGGGGTTATGGATTGCCTTAGATCATATGTTTGTCGACTGCAGAGCTGGAGCTAAGCTCCACATCTTCTGGAGACTCTCAGGTGAAAAGATGGGTTTCTCTCATATTACCTATAGCCCCTCAGCTTCAGAGAGTCCAAGTACTTACCGTGCAATTGTGCTTGGATGTTTTGCTAACAGTTCAAGCTAATCAAGTCCAAAATCAAGCACATAATCTTCCCCTTGGCTCCCAGTGACCCAGGATCTGAACCAAAGTCTGGCTTTTTGCTCTCTTTCACACCCCCTCCCCCACATAAACAATCTGCTAACAAGTCCCGTCAATTTTTCCTTCAAAAAATACCTTCAAAAAGGTACAAACTTCCAGTTATAAAATAAATAAGTCATAGGGATGTGATATACAGCATGGCCACTATAGTTCATAATGCTGTATTGTATATTTGCAAGTTCCTAAAAAGTAGACCTTAAAAATTCTCATCACAGGAAAGAAATATCTGTAACTATGTATGGTGACAGAAGTTAACTAGACTTATCGTGGTGATCATTTCACAGTATATACAAATATCGAATCATTATGCTGTACACCTGAAATTAATATAATGTTATATGTCAATTATACCTCAATAAAAAATACCTCCAGATCCTACCCAACCTACAAGACAAAACTAACCTCTACCTCCTTAAGAAATCCCTTCTTGACTACTCAGGCCACACTGCTGCCTCTCTTCTGACTTCATACAGCAATTCTAGTGTGCAGCACACAGCTTAGCACCTGTCATTCAGGGGCAATTAGCATTTGTTCAGCAGCATTCATCCTGGCAACAAATATGTATTGAGTGTCTACTATATGTCAGGTCCTAAGATGGAGAATTCATTTGTCTTGTCTCCTCACCTAGAGAGTGGAGGCTACAGCCTTTGCCGTAGCCTCTTAAACACCCCTTGCGGCTCTGGGCACATACTGAAGACTTGTTTGTTCAAGAGCAGAACAGATTTAAGGAATCTGTCACCAGCTCAGCAGCTGGAGAACTCTGGGGATGCTTTAATCTATAGTTCTGCCTCACTATCATACAGGCTGCATGAGTATGATCCACTCACTCAATGAAGACAGCATATCAAACTGTGACTTTTTAACATCATACCTTCAGAGATAAGTGAAGAGATTTAACTAATATGAGATGTGGGGTCCAAAAAGTCAAATGGTGTCTTCCACCTCCAGGAAGCTGGAGTAGATGTACTCTTCCCTATTTCTCTCACTAAGTACAGTCAAATACCCTGGACATTATATATAAAACAGATATAAGAAGACCAAGAAAGGTGGAGAGAAAAGAGTGGAGTGGCTAAAGACCTCAGCAACCAAAGAATGACATGGCGGTGAGTTCCCTGGATTTTCTTTTTGCTTCTTAGATTCCAGACTAGATGCTGGAGACACCAGCAGTTCAGAAAACACCAAATGGGAGCAAACAAACAAAAAAAGTCCTGCTCTCTCTAGCCAAAGGACCAAGAAAGGGGCAGCCTAGCAGGGTAGAACACTTTTAGACTAGTACTGTTCTACTGTAGCCAAACACCACAGGAAACACTGTGACTCCCACACCCACCCATGCCAACAAATGACGAATGGGGAGCTTGACCTTCTACCCCAATCTGGCAGTAACAAGACAGCAACCCTCTTTCCCCTGCCAGAGCAGTGACAGAAAAAAAAAAAAAAAAAAACAGCTAAAACAGAAGGTTTAAATAAGATCCAGAGTCTCATTACATGATACCCAAAATGAACAGTATTCAACTGAAAATCATTCATCATACCAAGACCCAGGAAAATCTTAAATTGAATGAGAAAAAGAATCAGTAGATGCCGAAACCAGGATAACAGTGATGTTAGAATTATCTGACAAAGATTTTGAGGTAGCTGTCATAAAAATGCATCAATGAGCAATTACAAACATGCTTCAAACAAAGGAAAAGAATAGAAAGTCTCAGCAAAGAAATATAACATCTCAGCAAACAAATAAGAAGATACAAATAGGAACTAAATGGAAATTTTAGAACTGAAAATCTCAGTGGATGAGCTCAACAGAGTAGAGGGGACAAATGAAAGAATTAATGAACTTGAAGATATAACAATAGAAATTACACAGAGAGAAATACAAAAAATGAAAGGAGCCTCAGGGACCTGTGGGACTATAACAAAAGATATAACATTCATATCACTGGAGTCTCAGGAAGAGCAAAGAAAGAGAATGGGGCTGAAAAGCATTTGAAAAACTAATGGCTTAAAGTTTCCAAATTTGGGTAAAGATATAAACCTACATATTCAAAGATCTGAAAGAACCCAGACAGGGTAGACCCAAAGAAATTCACACTGAGACCCATCATAGTCAAACTTCTGAAAACTAAAGACAAAGACAAAAATCTTGAAAGCAGACAGAAGAGAGAAGATATTACTTACAGGGAAACAGTGTTTTGAATAAGGAATTGGCACATTTTTTAAGCACTAAAAGAAAAGAACTGCCAACCCAGAATCCTATATCCCTCAAAAATATCCGTCAGGAATGAAAGGGAAATCAAGAAGTTCTCAGATGAAGAAAAAGTAAGAGAATTTGTCACCATCACACTTATCCTAAAAGAATAGCTAGAAGAAGTTCTCCAAACAGAAAGGAAATAATAAAAGAAGAAATCTTGGAACATCAGGAAAAAAGAACACAATAAACAAAACCATTAATAAATCCAGTAGACTGTCCTTCCCCCTCTTAACTCTTCAAAATTATGTTTGATGGTTGAAGCAAAAATTATAACACTATCTGATATGGTTCTAGATGTATGTAGAGGAAATATTTAAGATACTGTAATAATACTATAAACTGAGGAAGGTAAATGGACATAAATGGAGGTAAGGTTTCTACTTCAACTGAAATGGTAAAATAACACCATCACTGAGTATGATACATTATGTATATATATATATAAATATAATAACTAAAGGAACCACTAAAATCTGTACAAAGATATACACTCAGGACCATGACAAATCAATCAAAATGATCTTCTAAAAAATATTCAAGTAACCCATGGGAAGGCAGGAAAAAGAAAGCTGAGGACTGAAAAGCAGAAAGCAAAAAATAAAATGGCAGATTTAGATCCTAATTTATCAAAAATTACATTAAATGTAAGTGGTCTAAGCACATCAATTAGAAGACAAAGATTGGTGGAGTGGATAAGAAAAATATGACCCAGTTATATGCATTCTACAAGACACTCACTTCAAATATAGTGATATAGGGAGGTTGAAAGTAAAAGGATGTAAAGAGATATATCATGCAAACATTAATAAAAAGAAAGCATGAGTGTCTATATTAATATCAGATAAGCTTCAGAGCAAAGAAAATTACCAGAGACAGAGAGGGACATTATGATATATGGTAGTAACGTAATGATAAAAGGGTCAATCCACCGAAAAGACATAGCAATCCTAAATGTGTATGGGCCAAACAGCTGAGCTGATTTGAAGCAAAACATGTGAAGCAGAAACTAATAGAACTGAAGGGAGAAATAGACAAATCCACAAGTATAGTTGCAGATTTCAATACCCTTCCCTCAACAATTGACAGAACCCAGCAAAGATATAGAAGAACTCAACATCACCATCAACCAACAGGATCTATTCAACATTTACAGAACACTCCGCCCAACACCAGCAGAATACAAATTCTTTTCAAGCACCCAAGGCACATATGCCAAGATAGACCGTATTCTGAGCCATAAAACAAACCTCAACAAAGTTAGAAGAATTAAAACCATACACAGTGTGTTCTCTAGCCATAATGGAATCAAATTAGAAATCCATAAGAGAAAGATAACAGGAAATTTTCCAAACACTTGGAAACTAAACAACATACTTCTAAATAATCCATACATCAAAGAGGAAGTCTCGAGAGAAATTAAAAAATACAGTGAACTAAATTGAAAATTAAAATACAACATTTAAAAATTTGTGAGACACAGCAAAAGCCATGCTGAGGGCGAAATTTATCACACTAAGTTACATACATTAGAAAAGAGGAAATGTCTCGAATCAGTCATCTAAGCTCCCACATAAAGAACCTAGAAAAAGAAGAGCAGAATAAACACAAAGCAAGCAGAAGGAAGGAAATCATAAAGAGCAGAAATCAATGAAATTGAAAAGAGGAAAACAATAAAGAAAATCAATGAAACAAAAGCTGTTCCTTTGTAAAGATCCATAGACTTGACAGATCTCTAGCAAGACAGACAAAAGAAGAAGGGAGGAAGCAAATTACCAATATCGGGAACAAAACAGGAGATATCACTACAGATCAGATATCAAAAGGATAATAAGGGAATACCATGAACAACTCTAAACACATAAATTTAAAAACTTAGATGGAATGGACCAATTCCTTGAAAAACACAAACTACCACAACTCACCCAATATAAATGGAGTTTGCAGCCCTATAACCATTAAGAAAATTAACTCCATAATTTTAAAACTCCCAAAACAGAAACCTCTAGCTCCAGATGGTTTTACTGGATAATTTTACCAAATACATAAAGAAAAAGTAACACCAATTCTACATAATCCCTTCCAGAAAATGGAAGTAGCAGGAACATTTCCACATTCATTTTATGAAGCTCGTATTACCCTGATACCAAAGCCAGATAGAGACAGTACAAGAAAACCACAGACCAATATTCCTCATGAATATAGATGCAAAAATCCTTAACAAAATATTAGCAAGTAGAATTCAGCAATATAAAAGAATTATACACCATGACCAAGTGGGGTTCATTCCAAGTATACAAGTCTGGTTCAGTATTAAAAACCAGCCAATGTAAACCACCATATTAACAGGCTGAAGGAAAAAAATCACATGAGCATATCAATTGATACAGAAAAGGTATTTGACAAAATTCAACATCCATTCATGACAAATTCTCTCAGCAAGCAAGGAATAGAAGGAAATTTCCTTAACTTGCTAAAGGGTATCTACCAAAAACCCCTACAACTAATAATATATTTAAGGGTGAAAAACTGAATGCTTTCACCCTGAGATCAGGTAGAAGGCAAGGATGTCCATTTCCACCATTCTTATTCATCATAGTGCTAGACGTTCAAGTCAGTAGAATAAGGACAGAAAAGAAAAAAACATACAGATTAGAAAGGAAGAAATGAAACTTTTTCTATTTGCAGATGGCATGATGATCTAGATAGATAATCCCAAGGAATCTGTTTATTTTTTAATTCATTTTATTCAAGTATAGTTGATTTACAATGTTGTGTTAATTTCTGCTGTACAGCAAAGTGACTCAATTATACATATAAATGTTCATTTTCCTATTCTTTTCCATTATGGTTTATTGCAGGATATTGAATATAGTTCTCTGTGCTATACAGTAGGACCTTGTTGTTTATTCATTCTCTATATAATAGCTTGCATCTGCTAATCCCAAACTCCCAATCCATCCCTCCCCCTTCCTCTTTCCCCTTGGCAACCACAGTCTGTTCTCTATGTCTGTGGGTCTGTTTTGTAGATAAGTTCCTTTGTGTCATATTTTAGGAATCTATTTTTTAAACTCTTAAAACTAATAAGTGAGTTCAACAAGGTCACAGAATAAGCATAAAAACTCTATTGTATTTCTATATACTAACAATGAATACATGGACACCAAAATCAAAAATACAATACCATTTATAATTGCTCAAAAAAGACTTAGATGTATATCTAACAAAATATGCATAAGACTTGTATGCTGAAAACTACAAAATGCTAATGAAAGAAATCAAAGAAGAGGGGAATTCCCTGGCAGTCCAGTGGTTAGGACTCGGCGCTTTCACTGCCAAGGGCCCAGGTTCGATCCCTAGTCAGGGAACTAAGATCCTACAAGCTGCACAGCATGGCTAAAAAAAATATTTTTTTAAAAAAGAAGTCAAAGAAGATCTAAATAAATGGAAAGGCATACCATGTTCCTGGTTATGAAGACACAACATAGTAAGGATGTCAATACTCCTTAAATTGATATACAGGTTGATAGTTCCTAATCAAAGTCCCAGCAAGACTTTTGTAGAATTTTATCTAAACTTTATACACAAAGTCAAAGGAATTAGAATAGCAAAACAGTTTTGAAAAATAATAAAGTGGGAGGAATCAGTTGGCCTTACTATGTATCTACACTAATCAAGACTGTGGAAAAAGAAAAAAAAAAGAAAGAAAGAAAAAAAGGACTTCCCTGGTGGTCCAGTGGTTGAGACTCCGCGCTTCCAGTGCAGGGGGCACGGGTTTGATCCCTGATCAGGAAAGTTCTGCATGCCACGCGGTGTGGCCAAAAAAGAAAAAAAAAAGACTGTGGTATTGGCAGAAGGATAGGCAGATAGACCAATAGAACTGAAGAGAATCCAGAATACACTCACATAAATATGCTCAAATGATTTTTTTAAAGTATAAATGCAATTCAATGAAGGAAAGATGGCCTTTTCAACAAATGGTGCCGGAGAAATTGGACATCCATAGGCAAAAAAAGAACCTTGTATTAGAGTTCTTCAGAGAAACATAGCCAATAGAGTGTGTGTGTGTAGAGAGACAGTGCGTATATAGAAAGAATGTGTGTGCATATGTGTGTGTGTGTGTGTGTATACATATATCCAATTTCTCCAGCACCATTTATTGAAAAGGCTATCCACCTTTCCTTCTTTGAATTCCATTTGTATTTTAAATATATACACAGAGAAAGAGAGATGTTTATTTTAAGAAATTGGCTCATGTGATTGTGGATGCTGGCAAGTCCAAATCTACAAGTCAGGCCAGCAGGCTGGACAGCCAGGGAAGAGTTGATATTGCAGCTCTAATCTGAAGGTAGTCTTCTAGAAAACTCCCTCTTCCTTGGCAGAGGTTAATCTTTCTCTTAAGGCCTTCAACTGATTGGATGAGGCCCACCTATATTATGGAGGGTAATCTGCCTTAAAGTCTACTGAATTAAATGTTAACCTTCTCTAAAAATAAAAAATACCTTCACAGCAACATTCAGCTGTGTTTCACCAAATATCTGGGCACCACGGCCTAGCCAAGTTGACACATAAAATTAATCAGCACAAACCTCATCCTAAGTTTCATAACTTACACAGAAATTAAGTCAAAATGGATCATGGACTTAAAACTATAAAATTTTTAAAAATAGAAGAAAATCTTCAGGACCTAGGACTAGGGAAAAAGTTCTTAGGCCTGACACCAAAAGCACAATACAGAAAAGGAAAAATCAATCAATTGAACCTGATCAAAATTTTTAACTTTTGCTCTATGAAAGGCCCTGTTAAGAGGATGAAAAGACAACCTACAAAGGGGGAGAAAAGATTTGCAAACTACACATCTGACAAACGACTCACATCTAGGATATATGAAGAACTTTTTTAAAACAGTTAAGAAAACAGACAATCCAATCAGAAAATGGGTAGAGGACATAAAGATACATTTCACCAAAGAGGAAATACAGATGGTAAATACACAAAAGGATGTTCACCATCATTAACCATTAGGGAAATGCAAACTTAGACCACAATGAGACGTTACTACACACCTATTAGAACAGTTGAGATAAAAAATAGTGACAAGGGCTTCCCTGGTGGCGCAGTGGTTGAGAGTCCACCTGCCGATGCAGGGGACGCAGGTTCGTGCCCCTGTCTGGGAAGATCCCACATGCCATGGAGCGGCTGGGCCCGTGAGCCATGGCCGCTGAGCCTGCGCGTCCGGAGCCTGTGCTCCGCAACGGGAGAGGCCCGCATACCGCAAAAAAGAAAAAATAGTGACAGTACCAAATGCTGGTGAGAATGTGGAAAAACCAGAACTCTCAGACATTGCGGGTGGGAATATGAAATGCTGCGGCCACTCTGGAAAACATTTTGGCAGTTTCTTATAAAACTAAACATGCAATTACCATAGGACCCAGCAATCACTCCTGGGTATTCATCCCAGAGAAATGAAAACTAATGTCCCCTACAAAGTATATGAATGTGCTTTGTACATGAACCTATTTTGTACATGAATGTTTATAGCAGCTTTACTTGCAATAGCCCCAAATTGAAAACAACCAAAACGTCCCCCTATAGGTGAATAGTGAAGCAAACTGTGGATATGATGAAAAGGAATGGACAACAACTTGGATGGACCTCAAGGGTATTATCCTGAGTGGCAAAAATTGTTTGCACCAAGATCTCCACCCCTCGCTCCCCAGTCCCCCTACCCCACCACCCCTAATTGCAAACATTCTAGGTTCAGTTCCCTAGGATTCGAAAGACAAATTGACAAAAAGCACCACAGGTGATTTCAATTTTGTGGCAGTGTATGAGGAGTGGCAGTCTCTAAAGCAATGCTTCTTAAATGTTATCATTACTATCCCACATCTACAAGACACACACACTTGAGCGCACACACACACATCCTAGATGTCGGGCTTTCCATGCTATGGGATTCCGGCCTCTACTGACTCATTTTCAAAGATGAAAGGTAGAGACCCACCTGAGCTGTACTCAGGTGAGGGGAGAAGGTGATGGCTGGTGGCAGCGTAGGGGGAAGAGTAGCAGGGAAGAGAGGAAGATAAACCTGATAAGAGTTGCAGGGAGAGGCTTGTGCTGACCTGTGCTGCAGTTCTGTAGCTTTGGTCTTGGCCATTCTGTTGACATGTGCTCACTATCTCCCCATCTGCAGCCCCAGTTCAGAGTCTGAGAACCGGTGTGGAAATGGACCTTCTTTGGGAAGGCCTTAAGCCAGATCCCAAGACTAGGTTAGATCCTTGTGTTATACACTCTCACAGCACTCGAATCTGACCTTGGTATCATTTATCACAATTTTAACTACAAGTTTTTGAGATTAACTATTGAATGTTAAATAATGATGCATGAGCTTATCTATTTAGCGTGTCTCCCACTTGGGACTGTAAACTCTATGAATGTAGGAACCCTGTCTTAGTTCACTTTCGTATATTGCCAAGCATCTAACACACTGCTGGTCCAAAGAAGGTGCTCAGTACATATTTGTTGGATGAATGGAAGGGGGAAGGTAGCAAGATCCTGATTGAATTAAACATAGTTACTGAAAATCATATTAAGGAAAATAAATTTTGATTTATATTTATTTTCTCTATTATGAAAATAGGAAAAACATTACTTATCCCACTTATCACATTGGATAAGACTGAATGGACATGGAGATACTCTGGAATAAAGATCACTTGTTCAAGTCCATGGGCTAATGGTAATAAAGCACTGGCTTCCTACCCATTGAGTTTGGGGGGGCCCATTGAACATTCTTTTCGTGGAATCCTGGCCCTGTAGGTGCTATGTATGAAAATGTGTCCATCTCTAGGGGGTTTCTTTCCACCCACCAAGGATCCCTCCAAATCACCCGGTAGAGCCCAGGGGTTGATGGAACCATGTGCTAGGTTAGAGTGCCTGCCCGGGCTAAATAAGGACAGGCAGGGATCAAAAATTATGGTTTCTATTACCTTTATTTATTTCCCCCACAGGAATAACTGAGTTGAGTTGAGCGAGCACAAAAGATTTGAGAAAAGAGTCTCCTTTAGACTTTGACCTGAGAACCCAAATACTGTTTCCCATGCTTCTCCGTGTTTTCCGTTCCCTGTCACTCACATGGGACCCCCCTCCCCACCAATCAGCAAGGAAGCCAGATTTTTCCAATCGGAGGAATTGGAAGGGGGTGCAGATGTTCCGTGTCAGTACATTTCAGGGACAAGTCCAACCTGTTTAGCCTTTAACACATAAGCTTGCCTTTTCTTCTCAATATACCAGGATCCAGCCCCAGGCCACCCAGGCTCCCCCCAACCCCCAGCCCCTTAGGGGAAACCAGGCCCTCGCTGGCTGAGTTCCACATGCAATTCCCAAGTTACAATGAACACTGCACTCCTCACGGCCCCTTGACACCAGAGCGGTTGCTCAACCCTCCCTGGTTCCCACGCCTGCAGGGCTGGAATTATCTTGGTTCCCTGGGCCCCCAGGTAAGTCAACTTTTCCCCAAGGTGCCCTTCTGCTTTCTACTGCTCTTCACTGAATTCATCCCAAGTTTCTCCTCCCTTCCTCCAACCTGAGCTTTCTGCATCCTGAGTATTCTCCCCTTGCCCATCATACTCTAGTCAGACCATTTTCTCACAATGGCCTCCCCCAACACCTGGCCCAGGCCCATGTCCACTCCGCTCTTGTTTGGTTTCAGGAGTGGTCCTCTACTCACCAGCAACTGGCGATCACCAAACACCCACAGGTTCCTGAGATCACCTCGGTCTTCACTGCAAAGAGGGTCTAATTCCAGTACACACAGAACAGGGGAGACGGTTATAGAAAAAATACAGGCAAGATACAGATATTACCGAGTTTTCCAATTGAGAATCGTTTTCAGCAAAACAGCTCAAACTGGGAATGGCTAGTCAAATCATAATCCATGAAAATCTGCTCAAGTGCATTTTACAACACTTTCCTAGGTGCCTACTTTTTGTATATGAACCTTATTCGAAGTTCTCTGAGGATACCAGTACCAGAACCTTATACATTGGGCTTTTTTCTTTGACCCCATTTTTTAAGCAGGGGAAAATGGTACCAGTTCATAAAACCAAGAAATGTGTTGGCAGTTGATTTATTCTGCATGAAACTTGCTTCTTTTTCTAGCTTGGAGGTTAAGAAGGGGAAAGGGAAGGACAACCACATTGATGCTAATGCCTGTCCCCCTCCCCACCCCGCCTGCCACCTTGAAACCTAGCGGGTCTCCTAAATAAGCTGGCGTGCCAGGCAGAGGCCATCGTAAGTAGCACATGAATGAAGTGAGAGAGAAAGGAAACTTGGGAAGGCTCAGAAAGCCCTAAGTGTGGTGCCGGGCATATCGTGAGCGCGGAGTAAATGTTAGGGGTGCTGAGGAGAGAGAAACGGAGACAAAGCCAGTGGTCAGATGACCTTGGATTCTACTGGAAAGAAGGGGCCTGGCAGCTGGTGTCTCTCTCCTTGCCCTGCCACTCTGCCTTTCCAGCCCAACTCAAAGCTTGCTTCGTGGCCCCTCAGGTTGAACAGCTGAGACTTTGTTCCCAAACTCAGGTCTGCCGTCCTGCACACCTGGGTTGAACGTCGCTCTCGCCTTCCTGCAGTTACCGAATCGCTTTAAGGGAAATGCTGTACATTTTTTCAAAGGGAGCCTGCGCTTATATTTGCTTATGGTGAATTTTAAAATTTAGAAGATGATGAGTTGTTTACCAAATAAATACGTCTGTTTGCATCCATTTGTCATCCCCTCCCTGGCTGATGCCTCCCCGCCTCCTGTGGGCTCCAGAAGCAGGGCGGGCAGTGGGGTAAGAAAATGTGAGTCGTTGGTCTTCTTGGACCCAAAAATTATTTACAGAGTGCAGGATTTACAGTCAGGAAGGATTTTTTTTTACAGAAATGGGCAAATCCTAGATACTCTCTATGTATACAAACCTCCTTTCCAACAGTTATGAAAGGACATTTTAAACTTTAAATGAGAGCCCTGTTGACGGTACATTCTCAACACTAAGTTCCATCCAAACATCGGGTTGAGGGGAAAGAGGTCACGTAAGAATTGCCACCTTTGGGCCCTGAAATCTCCCCAATAATGCTGCGACTCCGGAAGTAGGCAAGGGTCCTTGTTACGGCCCTGGCTCACTTCCCCACTGCTATGCATCTCATGTCAAAGCATAAGCTGGTAACACACACCGAGGGATAGAATTTGACCCAGAGTCAGGTCAACTTGAACAGTTCTGCACAGAAGTCCAACTTTAAATCTACCCTCCATGGAAGCAGTCCCCTCCTGCAGCTGCTCTCTCCCAGCTGCCCAGCCAGCTGCCATCAGGCCAAAATTACCCCCACCTCGGGGTCCCCTCCACACACTCACTGGGGCTCATATGCTGACCCATTGGCTGGAATTGCCCACGTTGGAAGTCAGTTCTGGTTTTCACCAATATTTTTTTTTAACGATAAAAGGGCAACTTAGTGACACCCCTCACTCTCAGCGTGTTTGGAATGAGATAATACAAAAGCTTGCTGAGTCAGGCCCCAAGAACCAAACTGAGCCGGAGATGATGTGAATGTGGAACCAATCAAAAGTTTCATGGGTTAGAAAGGCCTGGCTTAATGGTTCTCTTTAAAACATTTTTAAAATTTTCAATCACATCATGTAGGGTAGAATCCTCACACGCTTTTTCCAGTTGGTGGCGGGGTTTTTTTTTTTGTTTTTTGTTTTTTTGAGACGTTTTTTGAGGCCTGGTTTTATGTGTCATTGGCAGAATTTGTGGGCGCCAGGAGACTGGGTGTGACATTGAGGTTGGGACTCACAGGGAGCAAGGGGTCAAGAATCAAGAATTCAGGATCTGAATCACTGTTGCTTCTGTGGTGAGAGGTTGTCACCCAGGCAATTAAGTGTATATTAATTTTCCAGCAATGTAGTTTGAAAATCAGCACATCAAATAAAATATTTCACACCCAGGAAAAGCCAAATGCACATTCCTGCATGTGTGTCCTTAAGTGGGATTTTTATGGAAGGAAACCTTATTTGAAACACATGTCAGAACAGAAGTTGAGCTTATGAAAGGCACTGAGAAACCATGGCACAGAAGGTTTTAAGGCGTTGCCTGTAAAAAGCATAATCCTCCGCCTCAGTGCTTTCCACGGTTCGGCACTCATGTTCGGCACTCGCGTTGATCCACCTGTGTGTACAGGTGTCCTCACTCATTTGCGCAACGCTCACGGCAAAACCTGGTAGTCATACTGCTTGCATGTGTGAAATGAGAATTGGAAGTGGCTAGGGGATCTGTCATCTGGCCCCCCACCTGCTCAGCCTCAGGACAAGAAGGGAATCTCAAAATGATGGATGGGATTCTATCTGGACATCCCTGGAGGAGCTTCCTGAGACCAGCATTGGAATGAAGCTGTTTTCTGTCCACAGCTGAGAGATTCAGGTGCTCTGAACCCAAAGTGGGGAGCCCCGATCCACCCCCAAGCTTCTGTCTGGGTGTCTTGGAGGGGGCGTGGCAGGTATGGCACATAACGTGTGCACGAGGAGGGAGAGGACTGGGGTTGGCCACAGTCTCCGGCCTGGGGAGGCCCCGTGATAGAGAGCTGTTGCGGGTGCATCATCAGGAAAAGCTTGCCACGACCCTCATTTCTGTCTCTGCCTTCCCGGATGCCTGCCCGCCACCTCTCTTTTTTCATTCCTTTGTACATACATTCCTCAAGTATTTACCGAACACCTATTTCAGGCATAAGCCTGGGCTAGCCAGGGCAGGAGTATACAGAAGACGCTTGTTTTCTCCTCTCCCTCTCAATGGGTCTTCTCTCCTTCTCTCTCTCCCCATAATTCAGTGGTAACAGGGTGGATGGAGGAATATCCAAAATTCATCCCTGTAGGAGACATCCGCACCAGGAATTTCCGGTAACCCCCCGGGGAGAGCGGCAGATTGATGGGAGTCTAGTTGGGACTCACAAGGGGGTGGAGGGAGGTGGGGATGGAGGGAGGTGGGAGTGGAAAGAAGCCCACAGCCAGGCTGTCTGCCCAAACCTAGCCTACAGGTCCCATTTGTCGGGCACTTGCTCTGTGCCATGCCCTGGATGTGCCATTTCTCATACCTCATTCAACCCTCCAACCCAAGAGGTAGTTACTATACCTGGCCCTGTTTTTTTTTTTTTTTTTATGAGGAAACTGAGGCCAGGAGGGGGAAGTGACTTGCCCAAAGTCACCCAGCTAGGAAGCAACAGAGCCCCAGTTCAATCTTAGGTCTATCTCCAATGCCCAGGCATTTAAAAAACTCAGAATGTGGTTTAGACATCAGCATGAACATAGATTAGGAGCTTCTAAAAGGTGCTATGAGCCCTGTTTAATTGAGTTTCTGCACAGTTTGAGTTTCTGTATTCAAGAATAATGATTTTAGGGAATTCCCTGGCAGTCCAGTGGTTAAGACCCAGGGCTTTCACTGCTGTGGTTGCCAGTTCGATCCCTGCTCAGGGAACTAAGATCCCTGCACGGTGCGGCCAAAAAAAAAAAAAAAAAAAAAAAAAA
>NW_006789873.1:1840023-1862309 GCF_000442215.2 Lipotes vexillifer | reverse complement strand
AAAAAAAAAAAAAAAAAAAAAAAAAAGATTTTAATAATAGCTACCATTTACTGAGCACTTACATGTCAGGAACTATACTAAACAGTTTTACATTCATGGTTTCATTTAATCCTCACAACAACCCTACAAAGTATTATTATTGTTGTTGTTGTTACTTTCCTTATTTCAGAAATGAGGAAAGCAATGCTTAGAAAGTGACATGCCCAGGGTTACCCAGCATGTAAAACCAGAGTACAGTTTTATTCCAGGTCTCTCTGACACATCAAAGCCACTCAGCCACTAGACTATCCTGCCTTAAGCCCTTCATGGTCTTATTTTGAAGAGTCTTTCCTCAGACTTTCGTCTCACGCTTTTTCTGTCCGTATAAACCTCACCCACTTCTGTCCTGTAAGATGAGCTAAGTCACTGTCCCCTCTGTAATCTCCTCCGCAAGACCACTTACTATCCCCAATATCCAATTAGCCTAGAAATCCCAAGGACGTGTCCACATCGGGGGAGTTATAACCAGGAGATTACTGGCACCAAATTTCTCGTCACCTTTATAGGCTTGTGGAATCTTAAGAAGAGAAAGTAAAAACGTAAATTCTTGTATTTAGAAATAACAAATGCTACTTAAAACTTGATTTTTTTGAAAACAAAAATGCCTCCCAGGTTGACAATCTCCCACCAGCAAGATCTCTCAAAGGAAGGGGAAAATCCTCCTTCCTGAAAATCAGTTTATTTTACAAACAATGATAAGGTGGCCCTTTTGAGAGTGTTGCTTAATTAGAGACTCAGAATTCAAACATACATTCCTAGTGAGGGATGTGTCCCAAATGACCATATCCCTTGAAAAGGACAATCCTTCATATTTCTTTAATCAGCTCCTTCCCCCTCGTTCTGTAGCACAAACACCAGGGCAACTGCCATTTTGGGCCGAGAGTTTCTCTTTCCATTTTCCAAGGAAGCAAAGAACAAGAATTGTCTCCCATATCTCCCAACCCCCTGTACGGGGTCATGCCCTTGAGGACTTATTCTATTTCAGCCTCTACCTCTAGGCAGTCAGAAAAAATGACTCTGAACCCCCTGGGGAATAAGCACCTGCTTCAGTGACTGTCCCAATGTGAACACGCTAATCCCCGGGTTTAGGAGAGGTTCGCCTTCCACACAAAATGGTCAGGCCCTTCTGATGGGTCAGCCCTGCTGGGTTTCATAGCCCAGTCTTGATTTCTAACAGGTGAGGGCCACAGTTGTTCAACTCTTATTATGAGCCAGTGCATGGCTCAAACACTGTAAGATTCTTTATGAGGAGTCTGGGGGAATGCCAGATGGTATTATTGGGGGAGATCAGCTCAGTTCCTTTCTCCAACATCCCCAGCTAGTGGCTTTGACCAGGAACCAAGGGCACCCCAGCCCCGCTGATTTCTTTATACTCACCACGTGGGCTTCTCTTAAAGTGAGTACTGAAATGTTTGTGAAAACCCAACTTTGTTAGGGCACCGGGGCAACCCAGCAATAGTTGTTTAGAACATGGAATTAATGTGAAGTTCTTTTCGGATGTCTGCTCCCTTCCCCCTCCCATCCAAGCCCTGCGTGGAGCTTCACCAACATCCAGGTCTGGTAAAAGAAGCCCAGCATTCCTTTTAAAGACATGATGAAATCAGAAAGAGACACAATCTCTGTCCTTGGGGTGGAATTAGGAACATGTGATTCCCCACTTCTGTAAAAAATGTAAGAGTTTGAGAATATGTGGTCCCCTTTTTCCAGTCATAGAGATTTTAGGGGTGATCTTGCAGGCCGTTCTTCATAATTTGGGGTTGCCATATTTGGTGGCTTTGTACAGAAACCATACATACTCCCCTTGTCAAAACAGATGGGGAAGGCCTGAATATACAGCATGTCCTGTGGTGCACCATGCTCTGGGTCAGCATGCAGCTCATGGAATAAATGTATTCCATCGAAATCAGGAATGACTGCTTGCGCTTAAGAAGTCTAAGATACAAGGAGTGATCAGTGATCTAGAATTATCTTCTCTGAGTGCATCTGAATTTCTGCCTCTCACTTATTGCCTTTTTCTCTCCATTCTTCCTGCTTAAAAAGCTATTAATTTCCTTACCTTCCCATCGTCCTAGACTCTGATCCCCATAAACAATCTATGCCTCTTTTTTTAATGTCCTCTTTGTTAAACACCTTCCCTATGTTACTTTCCTAGTGTTGGCAGATACTAGAAAGAAAAGTATGGAAGCTCCTTGAGCACGGCAGATGCTTCCTATCCTATCTTTGCCACTTTAGCTTTGTGTCTTTAGTGAGTTTCCTAACCTATCTGATCCTCAATTTCTTCTTCTGTAAAACGTGGCTATTACTACGAGTACCTCCCACACAGGGTCGCTCTGAGGATTCAGTGAGATACTGCAAGTAAAGCCGCTTAGCCCAACGTCTCAATAAATGTTTGTTTCCTTCCTTCCTTCTTAAGAGGAATTTCAGTTTCTACGCCAGGCAGCTGCCTCTGATGAGCAGCCTTGTCTAATGGGTGGACTCGGTTTCTGTCTTTGTTCCCATAACTTAGGAGTAGAAAGAAAACTTTAAAAAGTGACAGGGGAAGCACAAATGACACTCTTAGCTGCTGCCTAACTGGGTCTGCCCTCTCCAGCCCGTGAATACTCATTCTTCCTCTTGTCTTTTTCAAATCTTGGGCTACTCTGGAAGGTTCCGTCCCTGCCCCTCACTGCCATTTGCCACCTTAGAGCTACTCTCAGCTTTTTCAGCTGTGGGAAGTTGCTCCCAGAGCCCCTCTGTACTTTTGGTTTGCTCAGCTCCCTTGGCTGAGTTTGAGAGTCAATTCTGCCCCTCTCCTAAATAACCTGGCTGCCAGCACTAATGCAGACTTCACCATGTATCTTGGAGCAGTAGTCCATAGGTCAAACCACTTCAGGACTTTCCCTTCCTTTCCACAATGACGTGCTCACCATAATATCTTACAATTTTGTATCTGGTGTAAAGGGAGAGAGAAGCCAGGCAGACTGCTGGGAAGGCCTGAGGCCCAAAGTCTCTCCACCCTCCTGGGCCCCCATTTCCACAGCTTTAACATGTGATGTCTGTCTTTGAGGACCTTACAGGATTGCTGAAAGGATCAAGGGAGATAACAGGAGAGAACACACTCTATGGGAGGGGTGTCTCTGTACAAAGAATAGATATCCAAATTAAAGAAAAAATTTGAGATTTATTGCCATACGTGACTTATATATGTTGAAACAAACTTTCAAAAATCCTGGGATTCTGCAATTGCTTAGAACATGGCAAAGAAGCATAAACAGAGAAGAAAAGTTGTTCCTACCAGTCCTTTCTAGGTTAAATAGAGAATATTTACACTTTTGAGCACTTGCCCCATAGCTGTGATGCTAGTTCCAAGGAGCAGAGCCCCAGCCTTTTCATTCAGTGCAGGAAGTTTGTAAAGAGAATTCCCAGGGCGGGGCTTTCAGAGATCATGCTGCTTGGAAAGGCCGTGTCAGCCCCCATCACTCAGAGCTGGACAGTGAGCCCCATTCTGAGTATTTATGTCTATATTGTGACTCACCCTCCCTTCTCCCCTGGCACCTTGCCCTTGTCATTGCCATGAATATCAGTAAGCGCCAATCACAACAAAAACCTGGCTTAGGGCTCAGGTCCCTGTGAGGCAATATTGTGTAGTCTCGTATATGTCAAGAAGACCTATATACATAGCTGCATGGTGTGTGTGTGTGTGTGTGTGTTCTCTCCTGCCTGTGTTCATAATATATGCGCTCATTATGACCACATTATGATACACAATTATGACCACATTATGAATTGTGATAATATATTATGAACACATGCATGGGAACACAGGCACAGCATTCAGTGATAGAGCCTTCAAGACTCTCTAATGTAGCCTCCCACATAGGACAGGAATTCCCTCTCTAGACGTCCTGACAAGTGACCACCCAGACGCTACCAGAAGGCCTGCAGAGAACCGAAGACGCTTAGTTCCACACCGGACTTCTCTGTTCATTTTTGGACAACTTTTAAAGTGAGGAAAATCTTCCGGATGTTACATTATAATCTCCCTCCCTAACTCCATTCTCCTGCAGGCGTCCAGTACCAGCACCAGCACCCCTTTAGACAGGCTCCTTTCTTTCTAACTTCCTGTCTCCATTCCTGGTTAGTCATCATCTTCCTAATCCCAAATGGATTTAACGTTGTAGCAAGACAGTCAGAACGTTCATCGTTTCAAGCTCTTATCTTGGGAAGGAGGCATGTGTGTCTGTTCAAGTTGTTGGAAAAACATATTTATTAGTTTCCTAGGGCTGCTGTACAAAGGACCACAAACTGGGTGGTTATTCTGAGAATAACAGAAATGTATTCACAGTTCTGGAAGCTAGAAGTCCAAGATCAAAGTGTCAGCAGAGACATCTCTCTCTCTGACGGCTCTAGGAGAGGATCCTTCTTTGCCTCTTCTAGTTTCCGGTGTTTGCTGAAAATCCTTAGCATTCTTTGGCTTGTAAATGCATCACCCCCATCACATGGTTGTCTTCTCCCTGTGACTCCACATCGTCTTCCCTCTGTGGCCAAATTTCTCCTTTTAGTAAGGGCATCAGTCATATTGGATTAGAGTCCACCCAAATGACCTCATTTTAATTTGATTACCTCTGTAAAGACCCTATTTCCAAATAAGGTTACATTCTGAGGTACTGGGAGTTAGGAATTCAACATATGAATTTGAGGGGACACAATTTTATATATATATATATATATATATATATATATATATATCCAAATGATGTAAGTTCAGAGGGTGTTAAGGTGAAGATAGATTGTCAGGGGGGAGAGGCCCCCCTCTTTTTGTTGTTAATATATATTTTAATAGTATTATATATCACATATGTATATATTATCAGATATAATAATAAGTCAGCCTTTTATATTTATCTTTAACATTATTTATATGCTATATATTTACTTTTTTTTTTTTTAATTACTTGTTTCCTCTTGCTAGAATGTGAGCTCCATGATAGTGGAGACTTTGATGTGCCCACTGTGTGTCCAGAAGAGGTGTTCAATAAGTATTGAGTGAACAAATGAATTGGGGAGATGAGGTCAGTGCCTCCGCCTCTCGGCAGGCGGACTCTCAACCACTGCGCCACCAGGGAAGCCCTATATATTTACTTTTAAACATATATACATTATAATAGGCAGATGACGAACTCGTGTTCAACCTATTATGTAGCATTTTAACAAAATACTAGTTGCATGGAGAAGGTACCAAGCCAATGCTCTGCCCCAAGTATTTTGATATTGCTAAGATAAGGACCTATCACACCCAAAGTCAAACTTTTGTTATATAAAAGGTACAGATGGCAGAAATGGAGAGTGATATCCGCCAGTGAAATACAATAGCATACGTGGAGATGGGGTCGACTTCAAAGCATTTTGGGGAGCACTCAGGCTGGGGGATGCTGAAACAAAACCTGGAGTTGGCCTGGATCTCTCTCAGTCTGGAGTTGGCAGAGTGGATTGGGCAGGCCTGGCCCAGAGTAAGCCAAGGGTCAATTTGCACTGGGGTAGACTTAACCCATCTTGCCTGTGATTTCCCAGGAACCTCTGGTGTTTTCTGATTTGTGCCTATGTGCTTGGAACTGGTAGTGGACGTGTAGATGTGCTCTGAGGAGGAACAGACATCCAGCCCGCGGTCTGGTTCCTCCTTGTAGCCAAGGGAATCCATCCACGGGCGACTTCAGGGGGCTGTATCCATTTGCCTCAGTCAGCCCAGTGATTCCAGCAAGCCCCTTCTAGGCACGCATGACTCTTCAGTACCTTGTGAGACTTCCGGTTCTCATGATGCTGTGTCTCTCAGTTGCCTGGACTTGGGCCGCATGGGCTTAGGAATTTCTTCTCTCCTCCCATGTAAAGCCAGACCAGAGGAGAGTTGCACCTTGTCTGCTGTCTAGAGGTTGACGTCGTTCAGTTACCTGAGACCATAAGAGTTGGGGCAGCCTGTGAATCATCTACCGCTAAATCCAGGTGTGCTGACACTGGTTGTGTTTGGTTGCTTGGTAGAAGGAAGGAGGATAGTGACCAGGGTTGGGGAGTTAGCTCAGGGAGGGCTGGCTCCATCTGGAGTGCCTGGCTAGGAGCTAATCAAGAGGGCAGTGGGTACCATTAGGCTGGGCCGACATACAGCCCTTGGCATCAGTGAGGTCAGTAGGCAGGCAGGTGGGTAAGTGGGCAGGACCCTTGACAGGGGCCCTACACTTTCTACCAAGAAAATTTTCACTGCTACTGCAGGCCTTCAACTGGGAGTTTGGGGAAGGAGTGGAGCAGAGATTTAGCCAGTAACTAGATTCAGGCCCTTAGGGACTGGACAAGAACAGTGGGAGGTGGCAATTTCTAGTGGTTCCTTCATCCTTTTATTCAATAAATATTTACTAAGTACTTACCATGTACCAGACACTATGGTAGGTCAGGACACAGCTCCCTAAGGAATTTACAGTCCAAAAGGATTAAGGGATGGGGAAAAATAGTAAGGATCAGGGCAACAGCAGGAAACAGATTTGGGCTTTCCTTTCTTCTTAGTGTGTATGTCTATCTATTCGTCCATCTGTCCATCTGTGTGTGTGTGTGTGTGTGTGTGTGTGTGTGTGTGTGAGAGAGAGAGAGAGAGAGAGAGAGAGAGAGAGAGAGAGAGAACGATTTGCTCTTCCCACAATGTCCTGGCCTCAGAGCAATGCCTCTTTACCTATTGCCTATATGCAGGCAAGCCTCCCAAATTGTAAGTTCCCTAACAACGACCAACAGCCTTCCTATCAAAGGAACCTTTTCTCCCCCTCAGGAGCCAAGATATGATGAATGGCCTCAGTCCGGGTGTACACCGATGCACCAAGTGGCCACATTCTGGGTGGGGCATACACAAGGTAGCTTTGGGCTTGGGAGAGCCACAGATTGGTCAAGTCAGGTAGAAATCAGCCAAACAGGCTGTAAAGTCAACTGTGGCTTGATTTGGACTTAAGCCATCCTTCAGCTGTGGCTGTATACATGCACCTCACTTTAAGAAAACCTGTACCCCAAAATCCCAATTTTGAAAGGGAGAGAGGAATGTGCCTGACCGTTTTCAAAAGCTGTCTTGAGTCCTCATTTATGGACACAGGTGTGTCAAAGCCCTTGAAGGAGTGTCTGATTCAGACCTCTGCCTTCTGATGGTAACACCCGGAAATCATCTCGGGCGAAGGGGCCTTCCTCTGGTTTGGGCAGCCCTCCGGAGACGACTAATGGGTTAAAAAGGCTGCAGATTTGCAAACTCTGCACAGACACAAACTTACCTTGTCTTTTAAAATGAGAAGGGACTCTGGGGCTTTGTGGCAAAAGGGTGTCATTTTCTGAAAAATCAAACTCAAATAAATTATTAAATTAAAACATAAACTGGATTAGGGGCACACATTGGGGATTTTCCTTACATTTTATGGAAATTATGAAATGCATCCCTTCGTTCAACTTTAAAACTTAGACTAATTCAGCTTCTCTGCACGAAAAGGAAGGAGTTCCCATGACCTGATATCTGCCATTTCCACTAAAGTACAGCTTTCTGTATTTATTTGGAAATACTTATGTTCAGCCAGGGGATGGTTTACCCTTGTTGCGTAGCCTGATTATGGTTTGATTTCACATCAGACTCCTCACCTTTTAGTAACCAAATTAATGACCCAGCGAAAACTTCTCTCTCTTACGAGGAGCTTGGATTCTTATTTATTTCGCAACCTTTATTTGTGCAGGAGATGAACCATGACATTTAAACTATGCTTGATAGCTTAACAGATTATAAGAACAAAACCAGATGGCCCAAACAAAAATAATGCTTTGATTGCTTTCAAATTCAATGTCAAAAATTAAAAACAGCTTTCCAAAAGCCTTACCCTTTTTTTTTCCTGAAATGACTTTGGATCATATATATGGATATAGACTTTTTCCCCTCCCCCGCAAAACTAAAAGTATATAAACCAAAAATTTAACAGTGATTATTCTGAGATCGGAGAATGTTTTCTTCTTTTTTCTTTTCTATATCTCCCAATTTTTCTACAGTTTTTTCCTACAATTTTTCTACTGAAAAGCAGGAAAAACAGGAAAAAACACTTTTAATGATTACTTTCTGGTTTAATTTGAACTCTTTCCCAGGGTTGAGTCAAGGTGTTTTCCTCAGTTGAGAGAATGGACTTTGTTAAGCATTAGCAGTTCATAATTCTTCCTTGACAAACGATGAATAACGTGTGGTTACTTTAACACCGTGTTTCACTATGTTGGAAAACGAAACCGGGCCCAGATTTCTTTAGAATGAATGTAAATTCTACAAAAGCAGTAATTTAATTTTCTAACTCACTTTAATGTCCCTTCGACATCATTAGTATAATCACAATCCTCACTTTCTTTGAGAGCAGCGAACCAACTAATTCTTTAAAACTGGGCCTCGATTTTAAAAGGCTCCCAAACCTTGAGATAGTTGGCTGGGCAAAGTCAACATGTGACTATTTGAATTTCTAAACTAAAGGGTCCACAGAGTGTTAGGATTCTTTCTTCTGTTCTTATTTTGTAAAGGAATCTTTATTCCAACTCAGATTCATTTTTCTTCAAATCAGCTGCAAGAGAGTGAACAAACTTTGCTGCAAATCAATGTCCTGACAGTTCTATTTCCCTGAGATAATTGCGTACTGCTTTGGAGTTTCCTTTTCCCCTCTGTTTCCTTTTGTTTTGACAACAAGATTCTGGGAAAACAATATACAAATGATAACTATGCTGTCATGAGTATATACTGGATTTTAAAAATAAATAACTGTCGACCCCAAAAGCTTCCAGGAGCCTATGGAGTGAATTCTTTTTCCAAACTGTTCTCAAACCAGATGTGGAAATGTTTAGCTAATCCCCTCCCCATTCCCCACGCAAAGAGTTCATATGTGTCTCTAACGACATCAGAGGAGATGAAGAGGCAACAATCTGTCTGCTTTCAAGGAGATTTGTGTTACACGTCTCAACTCACTCACCAACGTCACAAAACTAATTTACTTCTCTCTTAAAAAGTCTCTTTTTTTTTTCCTGAGATTAAAAATGCTCTGTGTTTAGACCAATATTCAATCTCTTTCTTGTAAGACATTAAGAAATAGAGTTCATATTCCCAGAATGAAACGTTTCATGTTTTGTTTGTTTGTTTTTTTTTTAAACGTAAAGGATGTATTAAGAATTAGGCTTATTAGGGAATCTTTTTTTTAAGGGGAAGGAGAAAAACTTTAAAAAAAACTAATGGAAAATATATATGCATAAACCACATTTAGAAAAACAGAAAGCTACTGTACTCTGTAGCTGCAAGGAAAGCAAACATTTTGCATCCAGGTGTCATTAGCAGCTCTGGTTTCGCTGGCTTCCCTATAGCTCAGTTCAGGACTGTAGGTACCAATAGCCCTGCTTGGCTATACAAAGGCATCGAAGTTATGAGCTTTGCAAGGATAATTTGCAATCAAGCCAAAATGGGGCTATGGTAATGCAAACCCTGAGACCTGCTTTCTAACAGCCCAGCTGCCTCTGGGAAGCCCGACAGTAGTCCCAGGGTGAGCGCTCCCTTCTCTGCAGTTATTTCTTCCCCAGTCCTCAACTCCCTCAGCTCCGAGATGCTGGGCTCAGCCCCAACTATGGCTAAAAATACCTCCAGTTTGGCGCAAACTGCACAACCCTCTCTTCTGGCGCCCCCTTCCCATCTCTAGCTCCTCAGCCTTCTTTCTCAGAGCCAACCCTCTCCCTCCCCATCCAAGTCCAAGGTCCTATTCTGCCAACACATCTCAGCTGGATGTTAGAAAAGCCAGCTGATTTGATGAGTTTACACTGTGTTGTGAATGACTTATAACACTTATAAACACTCCCCAACACACACACACACACACACACACACACACACACACACACACACACACACACACCCTCTACCCTTCCCTGGGAATTCAGGCAGCAGGGAAGGGAGGCTGCCCAGTTCTGACAACCTGTGCTCAGCAAAAGGGAGCAACTCCCCAAGAGTGGCATTGAGCTAGGAGTTAGCAAGCTCATTAGAAAGTGAATTCTGCTCTCCCCGATCTCCCAACTCCTCCCTGCCACCTTAGAGATGCAGTCTTAAACATGGGTCCCACTGAGTTCATTTTTCAGTTTTATCTGAGCTCAAAGGTATGTTGTCACACACACTTATTGCTCCAATCTTGTGGCAATCTCTCCCTGGCTACAAGAAAATCAGAGGAAACCGTTTCTGTACTGAGTTTGGAGATTTGTGCTAAATAAATCCCCAAACTCAGTGATGTTACTAAAGCCCTTCCTTCAAGATTGATTCAGGGCTTCCCTGGTGGCGCAGTGGTTAAGAATCTGCCTGCCAATGTAGGGGACACGGGTTCGAGCCCTGGTCTGATCCCACATGCCGCGGAGCAACTAAGCCCGTGCGCCACAACTACTGAGCCTGCGCATCTAGAGCCTGTGCTCCGCAACAAGAGGAGCCACCACAATGAGAGGCCTGCGCACCGCAATGAAGAGTAGGCCCCGCTCGCCACAACTAGAGAACGCCCAGGCACAGAAAGGAAAACCCAACACGGCCAAAACTAAATAAATAAAGTTATATAAAAAAAAGACTGATTCAGTGCAATATAATTCAAAAAGTGGGTGTGGGGGTGGGAGTGAGGTAGTCTAAAATGATTCACTGGGTGACAACTGTAATGTTTCTCAGAGAATTTTTGGGCTTTTTATCATTCTCTTTGGATTAACCAAAGAGAGAAGGAGGAGGAGAGACAATAGGAAAGATGTCTGAGGGATGGAGAGGAAGTAGATGGCTAACTCCCTGCACACCCTTAAACTTGGTGTCAGTTCCGGGGTTTGAACAACAGAACTGGAGTGGAAGGATTGTTTCCCTGACTTATTCCGGGAACTACTTAAAGGGGAGGTTTTTTGTTCAGGGCAAATAGGTCCAGGCTGTGAGATCATGTGAAGGAAGGAGGAAAGAGGGAGAGAGAGGGAGAGAAAGGCACTCCTAAAGCAAGATCAGGGCAAGGTGGTCTTCCTGAGACCAAGGCAATAGTGCAGCAGCGATGGAGTGATGATCTCAGCTTCCAGAAGGAACCTCAGCAAATATGCATCATTCCAGAGCAAGCGGTTTGTTTATTTAACTGTTGAGTCATTATCCAAGACCAGCTGGCATCCGAATTAACTCGGGTTTTGTTGCTGTTGTCGTCATCATCGTATTTTGTTTGGTTGGTTTTTTGGAGGGGTAAGAGGGCTGGGTGTTTCGGTTTGTTGCTGCTGCTGCTGCTGTTTTTCTGTTATTTTTTTTTTTTTTTTTTTTGCTTCGTGAAAAACAAAAAAGCAGTCCTAAGAGAGCCATTTCAGAACAAAGAGGCAAGGAAAGAGCCGGGTAGACCTCTTAGGCTTCTCTTTACATCTCAACATCCCCAAGAGAATGAGGAGTCAGTAAGGAGAGAGGGAGAGACAGGGGTACCAACCAGATCAAGTGCTGATGTGAAAACAAAGCACTTCATCCAGGCCACTGCTCCTGGCTAGTGGGCTCCTCCGCCATGGTTTCCATTAAAGAGTGCAGCAAATTAATCAGTATCAGAGGAAGAGAAAGAGCTACATTTTTGCAACTGAGGAAGATGGGAGGAAAGAACTGTCTTGGGATGCTTTTTATTTAGCACAGTGCTGGGCACATAGTACACGCTCAATAAATATTAGTCAAAGAATGAATTCATTTACGCAAGGATTACTTAATTCAGCAGGGAACAAGAGTAAAACCCTGCATAGACATTTCCTTTGAAATTTTAGGCACTTTTCTATTTGATTTATTTCATTTTCACTTTTAAAATGAAAACTGAGTTGAACAATATTTGATGATATTCCTGTTCCTTCTTCCTTTGTGTGTACCCCTTCTGAAACTGTTTTAGACACTTGTTCTTAGCATGACTCTTTTTTCCTCCATACTGCTCTGCCTGTCACTCTGCAATCGTGCTATTTTGCAAGGTCATAATGGCTGTTGGTCATAATGGCTTATGATGCTACTGCTGGCATTTATGAAGCATTCATTTGATCATTTTAAGTGAGCCACTTGGCAAAATTTCAGTATCTGGGTGTTGGGAATAAACCACAACTTCTTGGTAGGTTTTCATTTAATTAAATCTGTTGCTAACCAAAAGAAGGCAATAGAGCAGGGTTCATTAGCATGGTCTATGGGAGGACACTGGGGCCTTCAGGAGGAAAGTGCTGTCAGCTTGAATTAGACTGTTATCTCCTGTCACCTTATTTAATGTTTGGCATGAGAACTGTTTTGTTTTCTTTTTGGCTGGGGTTGCACACAAAGGAATGCTACTCCAGATCGGCGTAGACTCTCATTCTGTATGTGACGGATTTGTGTTTTATACCAAAACAATATGGTAAAGTCACTTAAAGAAGCCATTGTAGTCATCTAGAAACACGTGAGCTCCAACGACATCAAAATTCAGCTCTCTTTCACAGGGATCTTTTCCTTTGCTTTTTTTTTTTTTTTTTTTTTTTTTTTGCGGTATGCGGGCCTCTCACTGTTGTGGCCTCTCCCGTTGTGGAGCACAGGCTCAGGACGCGCAGGCCCAGCGGCCATGGCTCACGGGCCCAGCCGCTTCGCGGCATGTGGGGTCCTCCCAGACTGGAGCACGAACCCGTGTCCCTTGCATCGGCAGGTGGACTCTCAACCACTGCGCCACCAGGGAAGCCCTCCTTTGCTTTTTATTCTTTTTCTTTTTTCAGTTTTATTGAGGTATAATTGACAAGTAAAATTGGAAGGGATTTAAAGTATACAGCGTGCTGATTTGACATACATTTACATTGTGAAAAAATTTCCCCCATCAGGTTAATTAACACATCCCTCACTTCACATGTTTACCTTTTTTCTTTTTAGTGAGAACATTTAAGTTCTACTCTCTTAGCTTCTTTTTTTTTTTTTTTGCTTTAGGAATGGTCTTTTGTTTTTAAAAAATGATCGTGTTTGAACTTTCAATAGGAAATAAGTTGATTTTCCTTTTGTGTTTCTTTGTGCTCTAGAACTCCTCACCAGACAGCTTCCTGTTTCCTGAGAGTCATTACCTGATCCGCTACCGGGATGAAAGTTTTCAACTTGATAGGAGGGCTAGTCTTCCTCACCTCTGTGTTTTCAGCCTGTTCTGGAGAAAATCCGATAACTGTACTGTGCTGCATAGACTGGTTCATGGTCACCGTACACCCCTACATGTTGAACAATGACGTATATGTGCACTTTCATGAGTTACACTTGGGACTGGGTTGCACTGCCAACCATGTTCAGCCCTATGCCTACCAGTTCACCTACCGTGTCGCGGAATGTGGCATCAGGGCCAAAGCTGTCTCTCAGGACATGGTTGTCTACAGCACCGAGCTGCACTATGCTTCCAAGCGTACGTCGTCTAAGTACGTGATCCCAGTGTCCTGCACTGCCCCGCAACATTCCCCATGGCTCACGATGCCCTGCTCCAGGAAAGTAGCCAGCGAGGGAGCCATCACAACCCAGGATGGTGAGACATGCTATGAGGTGTTCACCTTGTCACAGTCCAGCCAAAGGCCCAACTGTGATTGTCCGCCTTGTGTCTTCAACGAGGAAGGGCAGACCCAGGGCCCACATCACCAAGCAGAGGCTCAGGAGGCCCATCCGCGCAGTTTTCTTCCTTTGTTAATACTTCTGAGAACTGGTCTCTTCGTCTGGATGGTCAGATTGCATCCATGTGATCCCTAGGTTTGGGGTCTCCAGTTGATGCTCTTCCTACAATTGGTATATAATATTTACTAATAGCAGACAGATATGTGCTCTTGTGGCCTTTCTATGCGTGCTTTTCAAAAAGAGCAGCCCATGGTAATTCCATGAACAAAGCTGGTTTCTATTTTTGTATCTCCCCCCCCCTTTTCTGGCCGTGCCACCCGGCATGTGGGATCTTATTTCCCCGACCAGGGATCGAACCCACACCCCCTGCAGTGGGAGCCTGGAGTCTTAACCACTGGACTGCCAGGGAAGTCCTGATGGCATAAAAATATCAGTTGGGCGTTTTTATTTCATAAACACACACATAGCTTTTACTATGGGCCAGACACTCTTCTAAGTGCTTTACCAACATTAGTGTCTGGTCCCTTCTCTAGGATGACTTCTCTCTCCTTTAAGGTCCCCCAGCTGAATCCCTCCGTCTGTCTACCCATATCCCTGAGACTCTACACTACTCAACTTAGCACTTAGCCACATAATTTCTTAGTTCGATCCATCACTTTTCTGTATCACCTTTTGTACATGGAAGGCAGAATTTGCACTAGTGATTTATAATCCACCAGTTGTTCTAGGAATCACTCAACTCACATCCCACCAACTAGATGGTAAGCTCCTGAGGCCAGGGGCTAGATCTTATACTCAGCCATAGACTGATAGCACTCTGAAAAGAGTTTTGTCCCCCGACTTATGTGATCAGAAAATTTTCACCCAAGTCTAGCTATCCATTACTGTTCTCAAAGACTCGGAAAGGGAAGGTAAGTCAGTTCATTCAACAAATATTCACTGGGCGCTACTATATTCTAGTCACTGAGGATATGGCAGTGAATAGAAACTGAGGCTCAGGGAAATCAAGGTCACACAGCTAGTAAACAAATAAATAAGCACACAAAGAGAAAATCAGACAGCGACAAATGCCATGACAAGCTTAAAACAAAGTGATATGAGAGAAATTGGAGAAGGAGTCAGAGTCTCTGGGGCCTCTTTTATAAGGGCACTGATCCCATTCATGAGGGCTCCACCCTCATGACCTAATCACCTCCCAAGGGCCACACGTCCTAATACTATCACATTGGGCGGTTAGGATTTCAACATAGAAATTGGGGGGAGGGGCACAAACATCCAGTCTATTGCAGTCATGATAGTTGAAGAAGCACAGCTGTTCATTTAAAAATCTCATGCCCTAGGGCTTCCCCGGTGGCGCAGTGGTTGAGAGTCCGCCTGCCGATGCAGGGGACACGGGTTCGTGCCCCGGTCCGGGAAGATCCCACGTGCCGCGGAGCGGCTGGGCCCGTGAGCCATGGCCGCTGAGCCTGCGCGTCCGGAGCCTGTGCTCCGCAACGGGAGAGGCCACAGCAGTGAGAGGCCCGCGTACCGCAAAAAAAAAAAAAAAAAAAATCTCATGCCCCTTCTTGAGGAAAACTAGGTAATAATCCCTGGAAACAATGTATTCATTCAACAAACATTTATTGCGCTCATCCTATGTTCCAGGCATTATGTTAGATGCTGAGCATGCAATGGTGAACAAGACTAACATGGTCTAATCAGGAAGAGACAAGTAAACAAGCCTAGGGAGCTAGAGGTTATTCTAGCCCAGAGAATGGGCCTGTTCAGAGACCTGAGGACTGGGGCTGCGGCCATCAGAGAAACCACAAGTAGTTTAATCCAATACAGTTGGGATGGGGGGCAGTTGACAGTGGTGAAAGATGGGGCTAGAGAAGTAGCAGTAAGCAAGACTGTACAAGAGAACGAGCACTGCCCTTTCCCATCTTCTCTTCAGAAGCTTATGGATTATTAAACACTAAAACACGTATAAATAACTTAGCAAACAATCAATACTAGACATAATAGACCTGGACTACCATGTGCAACTTGTGCACTTGACAACTGCAAGGCGCAGTATTCATGGAGACACCCCCCTGGGGTTGTGCAACATATCAGCCTTAGAGGAGACTCAAGACCTACATGGTAATGATAGTTGTTATCACGTGCCAGACACATTATATACATGACTTTATTTAATTCTCACAACAGCTCTGCAAGATAGAAATTATTTTCTCTGGTTTATAGACGAGGAAACTGAGGCTCAGAGAAATTGAGGCCAGACAGTTAATACATAACATCACTGGGATTCAAACCCAGGTTGGACTAGCTCCAAAATGCACTTCCCTCCCCTACACTCAACACTCCCTCCCAGAGAAGAGAAGCTTCCAGTTGGGTTGGAAGATCCAGGAAGATTTCCTGGTAGAGGGGGGCAGTGATCTCACTCTTAGAAGATGAGGAGGAGCTGTCTAAGCAGAGAAGAGGAAGAAGGGCATCCTCTGTGAGCGTAAGTACTGGCACAGGGCGTGGAAGTGCACTGTTGATGGGAGGACACCTAGGGGGTTAGTGCTCTAAGCTAGGTGAGAAGAGATGAGAAGAGCCAATGGGGGAAGGCATAGAAGTGTAGGAAGAGATGAAAATGAGAATGATTTCAAGTGAAGAACAAGACTTCATTCATTTTAGCCTACACAATTGTTAAATGTCTATAGAAACCCCATTCCTGGTCAAGAGATAAACTGAGTCGTGTAAGCAAATTTGGAGTGTGAAAGACTCCAGACCCTAGAGCAGAGAGGACAGGCTTCATGGAGGGCATGAGACTGGAGCTAAGTCCTGATCTGTCTGACGGGATATACGTGAAAAAGAAGAGATTGAATCAAAGAAGTTGTCACCATTTAGAGCCCTAGAAGCTCAGAACACATGGTCAGTTCTGGCTTTAAGTAAGGAAACTGCAATGAGGGTAGAGGATAGGGGTGAAGATGAGTCCAGGTTGGACATGCTGAGCTGGAGTTGATAGTGTCATCCAGGTGAATATGTCCAGGAATTAGCTTAAGAAATTGAACTTCATTGAGCTGGAGCTCAAGTAAGGGGTGTAAGAGGCAATTCCTGGGAGATAAATCCTTGGAAAGATGACATGAATCCAGGCAATTAGGACCAGAGAATCAAAATTCCCTAACATTCAATCTTCAAGGCACGGTTATGAAAAAAAGAAGAGACATCAAAGGAGACAGAAGAGAAGTGATCAAGAGATGGAAGAAATATGACTCGTGGGATTCTAGTGGGGGGAGAGCTGGGTGGGCTAGATTTTCCAGTGCAACAGATAAGTCAAGATGGAGTAAGCCTAGGCATCATGGAATTGAGGCCCTTTGAACTAGATCTTAAATAAGAGAGAGAATTTCATCAGATGAAGATGAAGGGCAAGGACATTCTAGGCAAAGGAAACAGCAAGAGCAAAGATGCAAAGCAATACTGTGGTCAAGAATCATATTTTGCCTGGGTAAACATCTCAGTATAGTTAGGCATAATTTTTTTTCAGAATTCAAGAGTAATCCGCACTTGACTTGGACGTGTCATTACTCAGTAAAAGTGTACTTCAACCATTTCACTTCCATGTTTGATATTCTCCACTTGATCGTGTGTTTCCTGAGCATGGGAGATCCTCTCCTATTTGCTTGTTTGTTCCTTTGTGTTGCCTTTCTCTTATATAGTACTTGGTGAAGGTATTCCGTAGGTGCTCAAGCCAGTCGACTGATTGATACTGAGAAAGGGCCTGGGAGTTCATAAGCATAGGAACCACTCAAAAGATGGGAAGATAAAAATGCTTTAAGAGAAAACTGTATTTTGAGTTGGTTAATTTATTTACCTTTTGAAATGCCACTCTGAAAGAGTATTTTCCCCCTTTATTGTGGTAATGTTCATGCCATTTTTTTTTTTAGACAATTTATTTAATTTTGGCTGTGTTGGGTCTTCATTTCTGTGCGACGGCTTTCTCTAGTTGTGGCAAGCGGGGGCCACTCTTCATCGTGGTGCGCGGGCCTCTCACTATCGCGGCCTCTCTTGTTGCGGAGCACAGGCTCCAGACGCGCAGGCTCAGTAGTTGTGGCTCACAGGCCTAGCTGCTCTGCGGCATGTGGGATCCTCCCAGACCAGGGCTCGAACCCGTGTCCCCTGCATTAGCAGGCAGATTCTCAACCACTGCGCCACCAGGGAAGCCCCATGCCATTTTTAAAGTGATGTGATTTATAAAAATCTACCACATAGTGTCAATTATATTTGTGATAATAAGAAATGCTTTATTGCCCTCAAAAGAAACGAGCATTTTCACCTTTCTTTCAAGCTCTGGGAGAGCCAAAAATGTCTGAAACCATTTGTTATGATAACTGCTTGTCA
Organism: Lipotes vexillifer; assembly: GCF_000442215.2. Lineage (NCBI taxonomy): Eukaryota > Metazoa > Chordata > Mammalia > Artiodactyla > Lipotidae > Lipotes > Lipotes vexillifer. Next base: position 1,844,311 of record NW_006789873.1, on the reverse strand, counting down.
AGTATTTAAAAATTAGAGCCATAATGTGATTTTTCACTGATAAAACGAGACTCAAAGTAACATTAAAGGGGCTTCCCTGGTGGCGCAGTGGTTGAGAGTCCGCCTGCCGATGCAGGGGAAACGGGTTCGTGCCCCGGTCCAGGAAGATTCCCACATGCCGCGGAGCGGCTGGGCCCGTGAGCCATGGCCACTGGGCCTGCGCGTCCGGAGCCTGTGCTCCACAACGGGAGAGGCCACAGCAGTGAGAGGCCCGCGTACCCCACACAAAAAAAAAAAAAAAAAAAAAAAAAAGTAACATTAAAATTTTTATTCCTATACCCTGAAAACAGCAAACCAGGCTTTAAAAAAAATTGTGTAAAGTATATATAAATGTCAAGGGCAAAAAGTCTTTTATCCCTAGTTTTCACCAATAGCCCATTTTGGAGATACATGTAAGTACCTCCATCCCTCCATTCCTCCACCAATAATGAAAGCCTGGTCAACCATTAAACTAAACACAGTGTGTTCTCTCTCTCACACACACACGCAGGCACACACACCATGTTTATAAGAAATACATTATCAAGGAACAAGTGTTTATTATAAAGGGAAGGCTAACCTACACAGTAACATCCTTTAATTCTTTTTCTCTCTTTTCTTTAAATCTAATTAGTATTAATCCCCATGATTGATCTCTATGATATCCTGTTTAAATTGTAATTATAGTTGTTTATTCCCAAAAAAGAAAGAGAGGGAGAGAGACAGAGACAGATACAGACAGAGGGGGAGGGCTTTCAGTCTTGCGATTTTCTACAACTTTTTCAGAAGAAAACAAATGATTTGGTCAGATTTCAGCTTATAAACTTGCGTTGGTTATACAATTACAAGACTTTCTGTATTAGCTATCTATTGCTGAACAACAAATTATCCCCCAAACAGGACTTCCCTGGTGGCCCAGTGGTTAAGACCCTGTGCTTCTACTGCAGCGGGTTTGATCTCTGGTCAGGGAATTAAGATCCCACGTGTCGCACGGTATGGCCAAAAAAAAAAAAAAAAAATTACCCGAAAACAACAACCAGTTATTCTCTGACGGTTTCTGCGGGTCGGGAACCTGGGCACCATGTTGCCGGGTGCCTCTGGCTTGGTGTCTCTGAGGAGGTGCCGTCAAGTTGTCGTCTCAAGACCCAACTGGGGTTGGAGACCCCGCTTCTAGGCTCACTCAAGGGGCTGTTGGCAGGAGGCCTCAGTTCCTCTCTGTGGGCCTCTCCATAGGCTGCCTGAGTGTCCTCATGGTAAGGAAGATGGTGATGATGATGAAGATAGGAAGAGAGCAGGGGGGAAAGGAAGGAGAAGCCACAGGCTTTTTGTATCCCAAACTCAGAAGTGACATCTCACCACTTCTGCCATGTTCTATTTGTTAGAGAAGCGAGTCTGGAGGTAGAGCTCCCACACGAAGAGAGGGGATTACACAAGGGTGGGAGCTCCAGGAGGCAGGATCACTGGCGACAATCCTAGAGATGACCTTCCATCTGATCATACTGGCAAACTCCACAAATGCGACATTCTTCAATTTATCTGTGTAAATACAATCAGTGGCAGGACACAGAGTGGGTGGAGAAATAAATGATATGTCACTGCCATACCCTTGTCTCTGTCTGTTCTATTTTCCTTCTCTGGGGAAAATAAGTCCTACCAGCTACAAGTTACAGGACTGACTGATTGGTGAAAAGTATTCCAGAGGAAGCTTCTATTTATTTTTTCTAAGAGGACATTGCTGAAGACATGTAAAGCCAAGGGGAGAAAGTGTAAAAGGTAAATCAAATAATATAAAAGATGATACTGGGTAGAGGTTCTAATGTTACCTGTATTAGTGATCATATAAACTCTTTCAACTGTCCTCTAATGGACTATAATTCAGATGGGACCAGCCATCTCCTAATGTAACTCAGAGTAAGGGTGGGGGGGAATCTGTGTCATATGTGTGTATATATATATATATATATATATATATATAAATCATATATATGGCATTATTATCCAGCTTCAAAATCGAGGGGCAGGGGGCTTTGCTCATTGATTTATATATATTAATATTAACACAATGCTTCCCATCACTCACTACTTCCGTTTGTTTTGCTTTGTTCTTATCCAACCCACAACCATCTGGCTTGGCCATTGGTGAAGTCCCTGTAACTTACCTGAAGGGTAATGCATGAAATCAAAGTAGCTCCCAGAATTATTAAACAGCAGGAGCCGAGGGGGCTAACAGGGTCCGAGCAGGTAAGGGATTGCAGGAGGCTTCATAAACAGGTTTCCGGAAGTGAAATGACAGGCATGCCCTTCCCTGCCTGGCTCTGTCAGCGTTCCTGTGTAGATGTTCTCGGACAGATGAGGGGGAATTGCTCTGGGTCAGAGAAACGAACGCTAATACCAGTTTTCAAATGTAAATGAACATAAAAAAAAAAATCCCTGCCAGCTGTCTAGAAACTCACCATTCCCCCCTTGGAAGGCACTTATATTCTACAGTTACCAGGAGGAATATTTAAATGACTCAAGTTATTTTCAATGTTATTTTAACTTTGTCACACTCACCCTATTATATAAACACCATGCTAATGTAAGTTATTCACCTTTTAAAGTTACTTCAAAATTTTTGACTTTTAGCCAAAAACCTATTTCTTTCTATCAAGAATTCTTTTGAGTTGTAAGCCTACAACTTAAATACACACACATCTTTAAAAGTTTATTTTCCAAGTGATGCACGTAGAATATTTATTCTGTTTTCTAAAGTGCATTTACATGACAACTTACTGAAAGAACGCCAGTGTGAGGAGAGGAGAGACAAGTCCTAAAGCCATAGTGAGACTGGTTTCTTTGGGGTTAGAGAAACCCCGGTCCTCCCCACTACCAAGGGTAGGTCAAGTTGGAACATACTGACCCAAAAGTAAGCCTCAATGTCATTCTACACCAACTCCCTGTAATAATTTATAGTTTGCAATCAAAATAAAATAATCTCTTCAAAATCTGGCTTTTATGATCCAAACTACAAATTAATTCTCGTGTTCATTTCATATTTCATCTGCTTAATTTTTGCTCCACTAAGGTATATAGAGAAATCACAGTCTTCTGACTATAATCAGAGGCACCTAAGCTCTAAATATGTTGGAATATTTGGGTTACAGCAACTACAGCAAATATTTAAGTTGCCCCAGTTGCTTTCAATGTCGTTTTAACTTCTTCAAAATATTTAATGACACTTTTTTTAAACTGCCCATGAAAAATAACATTCTCCAGTTTGAAGCTCTGCCACCCCCCCCAAAACGGTTACCCTCAGTCCAGAAGATGTGTATTTCCATTCCTCTGTTCCATCAAATCAGCACATGATGTTAAATTTCTGGATTCTTTCCAGGAACTTTTTGCCTGATATTTACTGGTATTTTTAAACATATTTGTTATGAGTAATGTCCCAGGAAATTGATTATCCTTAAAGGCCAGTCAAGTCTGAGTCAGGGGGATATTTTGGTTGCAGCCTGTGTAGGTGTGTGAGAGAGGGAGGAAAGGGGGAGAGACTGGTGGGGAGACGGAGAAAGAGAAAAGCTGCTGGGGAAAAAAAGTCTAGCACATTGCCTGATACACAGTAGGCATATATGAAACAGTATTTTTCCATCCGTTCTCTTCCCTAGTAAGAAAACTCACTCCTGTGTGCATGAAGAATAGGATATTCCAATGGTTCAGATCACTGTAGGTTTATCATAGTTTTTGTTTGCAGAGTTACCAGGTAAGCCAAGTGAATCTGTCGCAGTTTTCATTACATCCTCACGGTCCTATAACTAAAATCAAGACTCCTCTGCCTACTTCCATGCCCCCCATAATCTATTTGTCCAGCTCAATCTCCAACTAATTCCCCAATAGATAGCCTCTGTCTAGCTGAGTCTATCTCCTTTTAACTCTTCTCTATCTCCAGGTCTCTGAACACACTGCTTCCCCCATTCCATCCAAATTTCACCTTCCCTTCAAGGACCAGCTTGAAACTTAAAAGTATAAAATGATGGTGGTAGTTTTGCAGAAGAGGGTTTCTAGTACTGAGTAGCTAATTTAAAAGTAAATCAGGGCTTCCCTGGTGGCGCAGTGGTTGACGGTCCACCTGCCGATGCAGGGGACACGGGTTCGTGCCCCAGTCCGGGAAGATCCCGCATGCCGCGGAGCGGCTGGGCCCGTGAGCCGTGGCCGCTGAGCCTGCGCGTCCGGAGCCTGTGCTCCGCCACGGGAGAGGCCACAACAGTGAGAGGCCCGCGTACCGCAAAAAAAA
>NW_006789873.1:1839339-1839897 GCF_000442215.2 Lipotes vexillifer | reverse complement strand
AAAAAAAAAAAAAAAAAAAAAAAAAAAAAAGTAAATTAATTCCATACTATTAAAGGGGATGCGTTTCAAATGTCAATCCCAGACCAACTTGTTAAGCCACCATGTTGGCTTTGGGTTAGACAACCCTGGGCACCAAGGGCACCAAAGGGCACCTAAGCCAACTGAGCAGGATATTGGCCATAAGCTTCACCACCAACACAACTTGACGTTCTCCTAGCTCCCTCCATTTCCTCCTTTCCCTTCTCAGGTATGCATTTATTTGACAAATATGTATTGGATGCCAACTGTTACAAGTAATTGTGCGAAGGACTGAGAAGATATCCATAGACAGGCTTGTCCCTACCCTCTAGGAGCTTACTTTCTGCTAGGAAGAGACTCAGAATGGCCAGCTTTATTAATGTGCTGTGGCAGGACAGGCCAGAGGCAGTTAACTCCAACCTGAGGTCATCTCAGGCTTCAGGGAGGAGACGGCATTTGGGCCGGGCCTTGAGGGGTGAGGGAACGAGAAGAACAAGCATCTCCTGCGTGGAAGCACGAAGAAGGTGTGGCTGGAAGAGC
>NW_006789873.1:1822118-1839329 GCF_000442215.2 Lipotes vexillifer | reverse complement strand
AGAGCGGATCGGAGCCGGGCTGGAGAGGGTTACACTTTTCATCGTGTGATTTTTGTGCCAAGGATTAATATGATAAGAACTGTGTTTTTAGAGCAGAACTTAGGGGACCACAGCAAGAGGGGCCAAACTCAGCTGGGAGATGAGCGGGGAGCCTGAGAAGGTTACCTTGGTGACCTAGTGGTGGCAAATTAAGAGTTTGCATTAGAAGGTGGATAGTAGGAACGGGGGAAAGACTTGGTTTTCTCTTTCTTCTTTCACCTTCTTTCTTTCTCTCTTTTGTCCTCGCCCACCCTCTCTGTCTCCCTCCTGTTTCCTTGCCTGAGGCCTAGGCACTCCCTGGGGACACTGAGCTAAGGAAGCTGCTGAGCCCTGGGTTTAGGGCAAATGCTAAAATGGAAAACTGGGTCCAGATCGCCAGCTCCATTTCCTGCCAATGGATGGGGGTCACCCTGGTCATTAACTACTGCAGAATCCCACCTTATTTCAAACTCAAAAATTATTTTAAGAGACAGGAGGTAAATGAAACGACATCTCCTACAAGCCCTAGAAACTCTACCTATTAAGTCTTATTTTTTAAAATGCAAACAGTTATGTTATGGAGACAAGAAGGAGAGCAGCAAGTGAGCTATGGATATTTTGGTGTTAACAGCTTTAATGTTAACGCTTCAGTTATACATATTGACTTTCCCTCCTTTCCTTTTTCAACAAAGCACTTCATGGCTTGGAAAACACATCTTGGTTTTAAACAAAGATAGCACCCCTTAGCAACCTTCAGTTTCCTGTTGCCTCCTCCTGTCTCTACCCAGCAAGATACTATTTGCCCCCAGGAGCCTTTTCCCTTTGCGTAACAAGATCCTAAAAGTGATGTCATTCCGAGCTGGCAGAGTTCTGTGCTTTTTACAGCACCTCCTTGGTGCTGGCCACATTGGGGCTTTTTTGTTTTTTAATTTTTTGATATAAAAGGAGCAACCAACTGTCCAAATGCACTTCAGCCTCCCTGAATACAATTACATTTGATGTGTTGACATTATTCTATACTGGGTTCTTGTTTTTATTTCTTCTTTCTTTTGTATAATTAGGTAATAAGGCTCAAGGAAAGTGCTAGAAGTGTAAGGTTAGAAATTGATGATCATAAAGGTTATGGTGAAAGCAAGTGACCAAATCTCGTACACAGGAGATGGGCTTTCCGTCTCCATGTCCCTGTTATTACACTGTGCTGTCAGTTCGCACTGGTGCAAAGGAGAGTCATGCTCTCTTACAGGATGGGAACCGTGTAGGGCCAGCACGATGTAGAGACTGAAGTCACCCTATGCCCCTTCACTGTGGCCTTCCTATGTGCAACGATCCAATCATTCCTGTCATCTGAGAGATTCTTTGATTTCATGGGCAAAAATCCAGGAACAATTAAGACAATAATAGTTCACACCCAACAAGAAAAACATGCCGTGTTTAAAGAAGAAATCCCAACAGCATTGAAGGCAGTGATTCTGTGTCTTTGAAAAGAGACTTGGAAATCAAAAGCAACAGCCATCAAGGACTTACTAAGCTCCTCTTTGGCAGAAAGGAAAAATTTACTAATTCATTCTACTTTTTCCTGGTGAGATCATGGGGGTGGGAGAAGTTAAGATTTGACATTTTTTCCCAAAGTTCTAAGTTTTGCAAAGAACTATTTTTATCATAACTAATTTCATAAATTAAATAAAAATTACCAAAGGGCACTATCTTTTTTGTTTAATCGGACAGTAGGGCAAGTATTAGTCTATTATTACTGCTCACTACTAGCCTTTGCTTGAACCCTGAAAAAAAAAAAAAAGCTTTTACAAATAACACAGTAGAAGCTGCATAACACAATTCCAGTTGTTTTCTTTCTGTTAAATCTGTAACTCTATCCTGATTTTATCTCTCTGAAGACTTCTGCATATTTACAACAACGTAAGGAAAGTCTTGTTTCCCTAACTCTAGGCCTTTGTGAAAAACATAATCATAAAAGACGTTTCTAGTTAAAGTGAAAATGCTGAGTTCTAGAAATTTTGTTTACAATGTAAAAAAGAATTTTCAATTCAACTCCTTTTCCTAGTATCTAGTTCCAAAGATTTATTCGAAATTGCTTTTCAGAAAACACTTTCCAAAAATTATTCCAAATACAGTACCTCGTTATGGGTAACTTCCTTGCGGAATATCTCCAGTCTAGGGATAACGTATTTTTCTCAGCTGCGCCTTCAGAGCCTTCAAAGCTTTTGCTACACTGTCCTCCCACGGCTGACTATATTTCTTATCAAGGTAATTTCTGAATGTTTCATGGAGGAAATAAATATGTGCTATTTTCCTGAAAATACACTCTTTGAAACAGAACTTCAGAAATGACAAAAACAGTGAATGGCGTCCACTTCATTTGGGGTTCCCCGGTTGCCCAGGGAGACGTTAACTCCCTGGCACCAGGGCTGGTGGGCTGTGGCCCAGTTCTAATGCCAGGCTGAGTTTCTAAGCTCTTCTTAGGGCAATTGCTGTTTTGTCAGGTTGGGAAGGGCCTACTAAAAGGAGAAGCCATTTGCAGAATCAGGGTTTGCTTCAGATGTCCTAAGAAAACCTAAGGAAATCCTTGAGACACCATATTTGAAAAATATTTGAAGACTGTTCACTTGAGTAAATACTTAGCCTACCCGCCCTCACTTTCTGGGGCCTGCAGCCATATTACTCACCCTCAAAGCATTCATCAATATTCAACTGGCTCTCTAATTCGCTGATGTAGCAAAAAGAGTTTAATAAAGGAAGCTGTTGCATTTTTTTTTTCCTTAGAGGACGTGCCACAGACTTGACTTTTATCTTATAGTACTGGAATCTTCTGCCCTTCTGCTAATCCAGGGAGGGAAATGCACGCTTGCGCGCAGCTAGATCAACCCAAGCAAATTTACCCACGAAGCCGAGCTTTAAAAGCCCAGAAAAGTCTTTCACCCCAAGGACACTGGAGCTTTATAAATGATCTATCTGAGGATTTAGAAGCTTGTTCAGTCACGTCTGACAGCCTGACAAACTTTCAGCCCTGTCCACGAAGCGTTTTGAAGACTTTCAGAGGGAAATTATCATTTAGAAGTAACTTTTTACCGCCCACGGAAGCCGTACAAGTCACTGCAGCCTTAAAACGTTTCCTGAAAATCAAATCTTGGTCTGTAAAATCTTTTTGGTTAATTTTTCAAAACAGTTTTGTAGACCCTGGAAGACTCTACTCTCCCTCCCCCCACCTCTAAAAAAAAAAAAAGAAAGAAGAAAAAAGAAAGGAAGAAAGAAAGAGAGAAGGAAAGAAAGAGAAAACAGCCGCAGAGGCCAGCGACAGGCCGCGCAGCACTTGCAGTGCCTTGGGTCTGCGAGATCGCCCTTGCAAAGAAATTAAGTTTCCATCAGCGCTCCAGAAACATCACAGTGAAATGCATGCGAGAGTTAAGTAGCTCAAGAAACTCGAGCGCCGAGCACGGCGGAGTCCATGGTTTTCTTTTTGTATACTGATTTCGTGTGTGTGTTGCTATTTTCTTCCGGCACCTGATTTTTTTTTCCAGTGCCGCGCGCGATTCCCCACCACCCCGCGCGCAGGGCGCAGGGGACAGGCCGCGACAGCCTCCCCCGGGGAGCGCGGGGGACCCGGGCGGCGGCGGCAACGCCAGGCGCGCGGCTCCGCTTCCCGCGGCCCGTTGGTTTCCTCACCCGTCAGCGGCGCGGGCGGCCCTGCAGCGCTGAGCGGAGCTAGTCGGAGTCGGACCCGGGGTGGCTGAGAGCCGCCCGCGGAGCCCCCTGCCCCGGCCGGCGCGGTCCGCAGCTCCTCCGCCTCGCTGTGCGCCTGGCAGCCCACCTGCCCCGAGACCTCCGGGGCCTCTTCGGGCCTGCGTCCCGTGCCCGGGGCGCTGGCCGCTGCCGGCCAGCGCTACCCATTGCCCTTCCCGTCCAGAACCCGCTCGGTCTGAGCCCTGCGTGCTCGCAGATTTGTCCCACCCGGGACAGGGAGAGAGAAGGAAGTCGCGCTCATTTTCTTAGACAGCGTTCAGGCGCTGTTTTTTAAAGGGGGGGTTCTCACAAAATTTTTATTATGAAATTTTGCAAATAGGAAAGTTGAAAGAACAGCACAACGAACGTCCATTTACCCCCCACCTGGATGTAACAACACACTGCAACACTGCAACACTTGCTTCCCCTCTCTGGCACAATGTGTGCCTGTGTTAGCTGTATCGTTTGAAAACTGCAGACGCGGTGACATTTCACCTCGCCACTCCAGCCTGCATCTTCTGAGAATAAGGGCATCCTCCTACTTACCTTCAATACCATTCTCACACCTAAGAAAATTAACTCTCCGTCCCTAACAGCCTGTAGCATTCCCAGTAAGGGCTCGTTTCCCTCCTGTTGCCCCGGTCAGTCTTACAATCAGTTTCCCTTCTTGGACTGGGACGTGTGCAGACAGTTGTTCCCTCCCTCCGGGCTCTGTCCCCCCAGCGGACGGCCTGCACGTACGGGGCCCGCCCCGGAGCCTCTCTCCCTGAGGGCTTGGCAGGGTGGAGAGGGCAGGGGAGTCCCGACTAGGCTGGCCTCAAACGCGTGGGAAGAGCGCTAAGCTCCTGCGGTCCGAGGCCCCCCGTTTCCTCCCCCAACCAAGTCAGGCACCCCCAGCAAGCACCGCGCCAGAGGCTTTGCGCAGCCACCTTGCTCCCTCCGGGCAGCTCAGAGGACACTGTGGGGGAACCGGTGGGCGCGGAGTGGCGTCCGTCCTACGCGCCCGGGTGTGCGCTCTGCGCTACCCTGTGCCCGTGGCTTTGCCATTTCCCATTTTCTCTTCTTTTCTCCCTGAGCCCCCGCTCTTCAGCTCTGTTCCGGCTATACTGGGCGCTCTGTGCCCTTTTTGGCCCTTCCCGGCTGCGGGCCAAGGTCGTGGCGTCGAGCGCCTGCACCCCCTCATCCCCCACCTCTCTCCCGCTCCCCCGCTCCCCCACTCCCCCTTTCCCTCCCCCTTTCCGCCCCCGGGCCGGGAGCGGCGCGGGGAAGGGGGGGCGTGGGCACCACGTGGCCACGCCCCCGGAGCCGGCTTTTTCTAGAGCAGCTGCAGGAGGCTCTCCGCCGGCCGCCCAGCTCGCCTCCCCGGGTGCGCACGGCTCCGGCCCCGCGCTCCGCTCCGCCTCCGCCACGCCGCTCCCCGAGCTTCGGCTGCAGCCAGCGCTGGAGCGCGCCCTCCGCGCCGCCACCCCGACCCCCGGCTCCCGGCTCCCGGCTCTCCGCGCCCGGCTCTCGGTCCCTGTGGCTCGGTGCCCGGCCCCTCACGCCCCGCGCCCTCGCCGTCCCCCAAGCCCCTGCTCTGCTCCCCGCCCGGGCCCCGCTCTCTCGCTGTCTGTCTCACCCCTCCGCACCCGCACATTCCTCCCTCTCTCTTTTGCTTGCTTGCTCGTTCGCTAGCTCTCAGACGCGGCGAAGCAGCTTCGCAGGAAAATCCCAGAAACCTTTGCAAAAAGCTGACAATGAAATTTAAGAAGTTCTTCGATTTCGGCGCCATTTTCGAGTGGATCGAGAGGTGACATGCGATTTTTTAAAAAAGGGACTTGTTGGCTGGCGTTTCTCCCTATAATAACGTTGGTTACGGCAGACTGAAAAAAAATCTGGTGACAATGTTGAAAAAGTTCTGTGTCGCTTTGGGGTTGTGAAGCACGTTTGGGGGCCGGGGTGTGGGCGAACAGACACATGAGTGCGGCCGGGAGAATTCTTAGGAAACGGGCTGAAAAAAGCTAACATGGAGGGGCGGGAAGAGAAAATCGAGTAAGGGGCAGTGACCGCCTGTCAGCCTCGCCAGGGTCGGGATCGACTGGTTTTGACAGACTGTAAATGGACTTTTTGTGGCTCTTAATTTGCAAGCAGTAAAATATGTCTTGGAAATAAATGTGTGATTAATTTTGCATTGTCTTTTCCCTATTAAAACTTTCAAGGTTATTTAGTTTTCCCTGTAGGAAACTTGACATTGGGAAAGTTGGCACGAATGCGCCGAGGGAAGGTACATCGTGTCTGTGGTGGGGGGGAGAAGGCATCTACAAAATTAAGACAAAACGTTGTAAAGTATGAACAGAGGAAGAGGCGTACTCTTTGGCTCGTAAATGATCTGGCCAAACAGTTCAGTTCGGAAGGAGGGGTGTGGGGCTATGGGCAACTCAAAAGTATCGATTCTTTGTCTATTGTATCAGCGACTGACTCTCTTCTGGAGTGACAAGACGCCTCTCTGTAATCTCTTTTCGTAAGTAAATTTCAATCTAAGGGGAAATCCATAATCTAGGGGAGCAAGGTGGCTTTTTAGGAATGTAAATCGTTGTACTGTCCCTGGGAGAAAAAAAAGGGGTTGTGAAAAGTACAAGTGAATTCGATTCCAGTGAGTTTGCAGAGCAATCTGGAAGGGACCTTCGCCTTTGACACCGTTGCTATTTCGAATGAACTTTTGTTTTCCTAAGTAGTCAATAAGGAAATGTTAAATTAGTGATGACTGTAACATCTGATGTGATGGTTCACATATTTGTGTGGAACATAAATATTTAATTGGGAGAAGGTTGTGGAGTTTTAAAGTATAACTGTACGTTTGCTAAACATGTTTTTGTTTTTGTTTTTTTCTTTTTAAGGGCAACCAAGGACGTTTATCTCCATTAATACCAAAAGTCAAAGTTGTTTGTGAATAGCATAGCCCAAACAAGATGAAATTTAGAGACACTTAAATGTATGTGCCAATTTAGGGAGCGGGGTTATTATTAATAAATTAGTTTACGGTGACACAAGTAGTGCATTTGGTAACACTGGATCTCAGTCGGGTGTTATGAATTTTGTACTTAGTCTCATTGAATACTCTGCACATTTTATCAACTAATAAACAGGACACAGCGTCCATTATACTGGTTTTGAAAAACCGATGTAACTTTTAAATGAACCAAACACTTAGCAGACATGGATACTTTGAGTGTCTAATACTTGTATTGAAACGTATTTTAACTTTCAAAACCATTAGAGTTTTGTACTGGTTTTGTTGTTTTAACTTTTAGGTTTGTGATTGAGGGTTACAGGGTAGTAGTTTCTTCTATGCTTAATTGACTGTTTCCTTTAAACAGTATGGGGGAGGATGCATGCAACTTATTACTAATGTGTGTCCATTTTAAAAAGGAAAAAGTGATATCTAATGAGTTAATCATTAAGGAGTACGCACAGTGCCGGCCATTTCAGGACGTGAAAGAGTTTCTGTGGAACTGCTTGAGACAAGAAGGAGTGATTTGACGTCAAGTATTGAAACTTTTGCTTTATGTTTTGATAGGTGACACTGAAAGGTATACAATATTTATAAATACGTTTGAGTAATCAGTTTCATGTGTAAACATCCAGATATTTCATCTCGGGACAGTTATCTCTCATTCTTTAATACCTTTAAAAAGAACTCAAAGCAGGGTGTTTGCTGTAATAATGAAACACTGGCGAGTTAAAGAGGACGTCCGATGCTTCTGTGGATGGATCTATATTTCCCAGCTATCATATATGTTAAAATTAGCTGAAGCTGCCAGAGACATTTTGGTGATCTTTAAGTCAATAAATGAAAAGTTATTTTTTTTAGTGGGGACGCTGAGTGAGACTTAGTTATAATATACATCAGGAAGAAGTTTCACGAAGACTTTGAAGCTGGCAAGAGTGATCCAGATGTTGCCAAATGCCTCAATTTATTTTCTTACTATTCTTACCTTCAGAGGTAAGATTCTTTCCCACCCTAATTCCTCTCTCTCAGCCCTTGACTTTTCACCGCTACAGTTTTCCAAGATTCATCCTCTGGGGGGAAAAAAATTGAGAGTGACATTTTTCACTACACCTGCCGATCCTGGAAATCAAACGGCGAAGTTCTAACAAGTACGTCGATTTGGACTGACATTTCGGTTTATTCCTCGCCTTTGGACGGGGCGGGACCAGGCTTCCTTCCAGTCACCTTGTCTTTCTCCATCTGCAGGTACCCCAGAGCGATTCCCCTTCGTTGACTCCGAGGGGATGCAGCAGCAATTCATGTTTTGAAGTGCTTTAAACGGTTCAAAACGTGAGGCGCTGCTATACCCCTTCGTGAGGAAGTAGGAAGGTGAGGTTCTGCTGGACGTGCGTTCCCGCGGGGCGCCTGCTCCCCAGGCCAGCTCTGGAGCAGGTAGGTGGGCGGGGGCTTGCGTCTCTCTTCCTCTCCCCTCTGCCCCCTTTCCCCACCCACGAGGCCCCGCCAGAGTCCGGGGAGGGCGCAACTGCATGCCAGGGGCTGGGGGTGGTCGGGGCCGTGCGCAGGCTATGCGAGCCGAGGAGGTACGCGGCGCCCCGCACTCAGCCGTGCCCTAGCAGCGGGAACAGTACTGCAGTGGGCGATCGGTGCTCTGGAGTATTGTTTCTGCTGCCCGGGCAAGGCTGGGACTCCTGCACGGGCCCACCCACTAGGTAAGTCCTAGTCCAGCGCCCGCCGTGTCCGCCCCAGCAGCGAGACCCGGCAGAGGCGCGTTTTTCCTCCGTCCAACCTTTGCCCGCCTTTGAATGTGTAAATAGGTGTGAACAAGATACTGCATTTTAGCACTCCTTTCCCTGCCCGGGTAAAATTTAAACGATAGGAAAAAAATTCCTAGTGATTAACTAGAATACCACCCACAGGACAAAAAACGAAGAAAGAATACCTTCAAGACCCAACAACTAAATGGGGGGGCGGTTATTGGAAAAGGAGTAGGGGGGACGCCGGAAGGTGACCCGCTGCAAGCAGTCCCCAGGCCGCTCTGCGGCTCCTGGTAAATGGCTCGCGTCCTGCATGTGGAAAGGACGTTGGAGTCCAGAAAAGATTAACGTTTCTGGCCCCTTCTCGACACCCTCTCCACCCTTCTTCCCATCTGTGTTGGGGGGAGCTTCTGTCGAGATCGGGCGAGGCCCAGGGCCTGGTCCGCCGGTGAATCCCAGGCGGCGTGGAGAGGCGCTGACCTGCCCGATCTGAGGCCTGCAGGGAGCGCGAGGACCCGAGGGGTTGGCTGTGGAATGAGGCTCTGCGTTTCAAGCTGCTGCTTGCCCTATCTTGCCCTATCTCCCAAAATCTGGTCCCAGAATTCTACCCTGGACGCGCCGCCCCAAGCCACCTTGGTCGCCCGGGGGCCTCCCATAAGGGATTGCCCCGCTGGCAGGGCACTAGCTTGACAGCTCCTGAGAAAACGGCAGCACCTGAGGTGTCGACTCAGGGGCTCTTCGTGCCCCCCTGGACTCTGGACGCTATTGCTAATGACCTCGAAAGCCACCTCCATCCCTCCCTGGGGGCCCCGAGTCTACGCTAGGAGCTTCACAGCGGGCCTGGAAAAGAGAGGGCTCACTCTCTGGCTGACGTCGCACTTCGCCTGTAAAAATCACTTTAGGATTTTGGTTTGATCCGGCGCACGGGCAGGTCAAGGGCTATTGGCAAAGACAGGGAGGTGTGGAATCTTTCCCATGCTTTCCGTCATCCTGCAAGAAACCTAGCACGTGAAAACCCCTCTTGTCTGGACGGGCTGCCGGGAACTGGGCTTCCCGGGGGCCGGGAGTGGGGCCCCCGAGGAGGTCGGCTTTGGGGAGCCCGGGGTTCCAGGCAGCCCGGAGACGGGGCTCAGGCTCCCGCCGCCCCCACGCGCACTCTCCCAGACTCCCTTGCGCCACGGCGGACGCGGGCGGGTCGGGGCCCTTCCGGCCGCCGCGGACCCTTGGGCTCCCGGGGCGCCGCCACCCGGCTGCCTGGGGCCAGTCCGGCTCCGCGCGGCCGCCGCCGCCGCCGCCACCGCCCCGCCCCACCCCGGCCGCGATCCCCGGACCGGGAAGCCCGAGAGTTGGCTCCCGGCCGGCCCAGGGCCCCGCAGGCCCGCAATCCCGAGGCCTGAACGGCGAACAGGTGCCCGCACCCGCCTGGCTTAGTGCTTGGGGTTGGGGAGGCACCTCGAGGCTGACCTCCTGCCTCTCACCAGCTCCCTTTCCTCCCTTTCTCCCCTCCTCCGGACGGGTCCCCTCGAGCCAGAAGGAAGCCCGGCAGCAGCTGGCGCCCACCCTCCGGGAGGACCACGCCCGCGCCCGCCGGCTCCCTCCAGCGGGACGCAGGTGAGAGACCGCGAGGGGCGGAGGGCGGGAGCCGCGACCCTGATTGGGGGCGTTGCCTTCCAGATGCGCTGTGGCGCTTTGCCCCGGGCCCCCAAGAGGCATCGAGATTGAGGGCGTCCACGGGGCCCTCAGACTGCGTGGTGCCCTTTTTCTGACTTAAAGCAGTCATCTTTCACCATTATTCACACGGTCGAAGTTGCAGTTTGCCTAGATTTTTCTCCAAGGAGAGAAATGTGAATAAAGCAATATTTTAGCCAAACATTTCCGTGTCAATTAAGAAGATGGCAGTTCGTTCCTGACTATAAATTCTCTGTAACAACTCTCTAAGGTATTCGTTCAAATTGCATTGCTAAATGTGCATCATGATGTGTGGGAGACTTGTGTAAGATGAATCCATTTATAGTCGACTGATCAATTGATCCGATGTTACCACCTTCAAGGAGGCACCTTTCCATTGTTTTTTCATCTTTTCCCAGCACATGTTATTTGTTAGGAAGCTGTGTGCACACGGCATTGTATTAAGTTTATTAGACAGGCGTGGCCCATAAACTAGGAAAAGTTTAGTCAAGCTCTAAATTTAAAATTCTGCATTTCTGTAAGTTGTGGGACAAGATATATAGGTTACTTTTATAAGCTAGAATTGATCATAATTTTAAAATATTTTAAGCACAGGGATATTTTTTGAAGGCATCCAGCATTTCCAGTTAGCAGTACTGACTTTGACTTTTTAAAATTTTTTCCAGCAAAGGAACACTACATCAACACTCTTGGCCCGGATCTGGACACAGAAGACTCCTGTTTCAAGAAAATACAGTCATCTCTCAAATCCTGTAATTTATATGCATTCTAAACTCACTAGGTATTGAAAACCACCCAAGTGTCCCACAACATGGGGTAAAATATAATCAATCACTCAGTGTAATATTATACATCCTTTAAAAATGTTATTGGAAAATGTTTTATGATCAGTAAGTCAAAATAACTCTCTCCCACCGTTTCTTTCTCCCTGCTGCTCCCTGATACCCACGCTTCTTTGTTCCATTTGGCACGTAAACTTGTTTTTCCCGCCAAATGAGTCAGTCATGATGGGAACGTCAATTGATTTGAACAGATGTGTGTCAATGTTACTTGGGAAACTAGATGCCAATAACCAGGGCCACAAAAAAAGGCAGTGGTTGCAACTCTGTAAAAATTTACGCGTGCATACAGACAATGACTAAAGTGGAACCCCAAATAGGAAAACAGTTGGATACACTCCAGTGCTTGGAGATTGAATGATTGTATGCTGCTTTTGATTTTCACTAATACGAGTAACTGTCCAATTAAAAAAGACCTACTAAGGACTCTGCAGTGCAAATTATTTTGCTGATTGTTTTAAAAACACCATACCTATCAAATCATCAAGGCAGATGGGGCAGCAGGGGACTGGGTTTGTTCCCCCAATCCTGGACCATTTTTAGGCTCAGGGCAACACTTGGGGAAAAGGTCATCCTACACAGGTGGGAGTTAACTTCTAGGCAGCTTTCCTGAGAGACGACACAAGATGAAAATAGAAATAGGTCCAAAAAGCATTTTTTGGAAGATCAATGAAAGTTTATTAATAGGAATTAAAGACTAGAGTCGGGGCTATATCCAAGTTGGCATAAATTTTTAGAGATCTATTTTCCCATCAGCCTACAGTGTAACTTATCCTCATAACCCTAAAACTTGATACATGCCTTTGTATTTAGAATAATTACATTACTCTTAAAGGAAAAACGATCTATGCACCAATTATAGCAAATGTGTATCTCCCTGCCACTCTACACCCCAGTCATTCTACCCGTTAGTTACTGCTCAATAAATGAACAAAGATCTGTTAGCTCTTTCATAATATCTTACCTATCTGCAGCCTTTACCTCCCCCCCCAGCGCCCCCCCCCCCCCCCCCCCCGCTCCAGGAGTGATCTCTTTGGCAAGTTCAAAAAGACGTAGACCCCTGTGGGGATTGTAAATTGAGCCATTAGGGAGGAGCCCTGAGCAGACTTCCATTTCCGGCATTGCTTGGCTTTGGAGCACTCTCCTTACACCAGTGAGCTCTAGAATCTGAACAGCCGTAGGAGTTTGGGCGGTGGCCCTGGCTTGGCCGATGCTATTAGTCTGGGAGCTGAGAACAGAGCAGTGTCCTGTAGTCTTGAAGACTTTGAAGCGTGATTCTCCCAAAGCAGCTCCCTCACCTGTCCCCTAACCCCACCCTGACCTGCTCGCCAGACTCGACTGTTGCCCCAAGACCAGACTTTTTAAAGTCCCGGCCCCAAAACCGCAATAGTCAGAAACATAATAATCCCAAAATCTTGCCTTTTTTTTAGGGTGCGTTTACATGCTTTGCCAAATGCTTTCATATTTTCTTTTTGCAACAACCCTGAGAGATAAATAGGATAAGACGTCAAAAAAGCAATTGCCAACAAGAAAACGGGCTTCTGGAGGTTGAGGATTTGTCCTAGGCTAGTCTGGGGCCTCTTCCTCCAGACCTCGTGCTGTGCTGCTTCTGTCATTACCTGTTAATCAGAACCGAACACACAGTAGTGACTAGAGCAGGAAATGGAGTTGAATTTGTTTGGTTAGAAAAATTAGAGGTGAAACTCAGTCGTATGATGAGCTTTTGCCTACACCCTGGACACTTCCTGGGTGAGGCCCAAGACTGGCCCCAGGATGACTAAATAGTGACAGTAAATAACGCAGCTGTATACACGTAGGTGTGCACAAACCAAGAAAAGTGTTAATTAAAATCATTTAAAATCTCTGACCGTATTTGATACTTTCTAAAGATTCAACCAAATTAGTCTTCAGGAAACAGATGGAATGTCCAACCATAGGGGTTAACTTAATTTAGTCACTCACTCAATGGAACCTTTTTCATCAGCCATTACAAATAATAATTTTAAAGACTACGTCAAAACCTGGAAAACGCTTACGATACCATGTTTTACAAATCAGGGACATAAAATCATGTGGACACCACAGTTGACAAGCGGGTCTATATAGGAGCAGAAACTGGAAAGGACATCACAGCAAACATACTTGTTGCTTAAGGTGGTGGGATTCGAGCTGAAGTTCTTTCTCTGCTTTTACAATGTGTCTTTCGTTATGCCATATTTTTTGTTACGTTGTCAAACATAATTCTCTGAAAAGTCTTTAGGGGTCACGGGCGATGCAGCAATTTTGGGTCAAGGATGCACAGACCTCAGACGTCTCGGGGATCATCATGTCACGAGATACCACTGTGCACTTGTGACAGATTGATAACTGAAAGGTCTGGGAGCCGCTCATCTTCACAGCAATACAACTGGTAAGTATTACAAGACCCATGGATGAAAAGATCGAAAAGTGGGCCCTAAGCAAGGAAGAAAGAGGTTGCTGTTGCGGAAGGAGGGGGACGAGTTGTACTTTAATAGTTTAATGGGGGGGGGTCAGACTTTGTGTCTTTAACTATCATTTAAGTTCTTTGTAATGAATTGAAATTCATTTAAGGCATAAGATTTTATATGCGTGCTAGAATGTTAAAGAATTTATGCTCAAGCACACAACTGGAAAGACATGAACCATAAACACTACAGACACAGGGTCATCCTTAATATGTTGAGTCGATATCATGGTCAAGAAAAGGCATAAAAACTCCATGAACAAAAAGTCACAAAGAAAGAATACATTAAAGATGCTCATTTCAGTATTTTTGGGTTTTTTTGGCCACGCCACACGGCTTGTGGGATCTTAGTTCCCTGACCAGGGATTGAACCCGCGCCCCCTGCATTGGAAGTGTGGAGTCTTAACCACTCAACCACCAGAGAAGTCACTCATTTAACTATTTTTAAGGGTATAAATTAGAAACATCCTGATGACCAATAACAAAGATTGGGTAAATAAAATATGGTGTCTCTAATATGTGACAAGAGAATATGCTCTGGCTGAAGCATTTAGCGATAAAAGAAATGAGCAGATTTTTTTTGCACTATTCCCATCCATGCAATCTGAGTATACAGGGAGCATTCTGCATGCAGTTTTGTTTCAATATACAGATAAAAGGCTGAGAGGAAATATGTCAAAACTTTAACAGTGGTTATCTCTGAGTTGTGGTATAAAAAGTGATCAAAGAAAGATGCTAAACTATTTTTGCGATGTGTTCCTAATATGTAATCTAAATGTATTGGGAACATTTTGCATTCATAGTTTTGTATCAATAATGTGGAAAGAAGCTAGGAGGACGGATACCAAAAGCCTTATCAAAGAAAGATGCTAAACTATTTTTGCGATGTGTTCCTAATATGCAGTATAAATATATTGGGAGCATTTTGCATGCATGGTTTTGTATCAATATACAGATAAAAAAGGCTGGTGGGAATAAACCAGAACGTGTATAATGGTTATCTGTGGGTTATGACATCATAAAGTGATAGAAGTAAGATACAAAATTATTTTTGCAATATGTTCCTGAATATGTAATATAAGTGTATTGGGAACATTTTGCATCCATAGTTTTGTATCAATATTTAGAGAAAATCCTAGGAAGAAATATAGCAAAATTTAATAGTAGTTATGTTGGGGTTCTAGAATTATAGATGATATCTGCCTTTCTCTTTATACTTTTATGTATTTTCCAAGTAATACTTGTATAAACAACAAGATGCATTACTTTTATAGCGATAATAAAACTTATTTTATGTTTTTACAGAGTTTGTACTTATTAAAAAAAAAAAGAAAGCATGGTCCCCTGAACCAGGGATGGGGAAAGTCTTCCTATTTGGGTAGCAATGGGCCTAGAATACATTTTCCAACCTGTCTGGGCAAAACCTACACAGCTTTCGTTGGCTCCGTGGTGCAAATGTATGTTATCATTTACTCTTGGCAAAGGAAAGAGAAAGTATAATTTAAAAATATAACCATGACAGAGGAATAATAGTACTATTGCTAAACAAACTGCTATCTCCTGTCTAATCAAAGTAACACGTTAAGAAGTGTAGAAAGTTGAAACGGGCTGCTTTTCCTCCAGGAGCAATTGAGGTCGCGGGACTTGGATTGCCGCCCAGGGCCTCAAGACACGTTGGCCAGTTTAGGACATGCCTGAGTCAGGAAAACACCTTACAGAAAGTCTAATTCCACTTAGCTAACTTTTTGCAGATGCAGATAAACCCCCTGCATTTCCCACAACTCTACTGCACTCCATAGCAACCCTGGTGGTGGAAAACACATGTGCCACTCGAATTTAAGCTTTCCCTGTTCCCTTAAGAGAGACAGAGGCATTTGGAGACACACCAGGCAGTTGCACTGATTTGAACAGAGACACTACCTCAGAAGAGGACTAGGGTCCCCCATGATCCTTTTAGAAGCGCTCTGGGGAAGCTGTTTCCCCCCACCCCCAAAGAATCGTTCACACCCTGTAGCAAGTCCATATTATTAAACATAACTTTTGAAATACGTCCGTCATATTCCTTAAAGCAGAAGCTGCAGTTGTGAGGCAAAAATAGACATTGAGAACGTTCTTCCAGTTTCCTGGTGCCATGCCCCTTTTCTGCTTAAGGACAAATAATCATACAACCAAACGTGTCCTTTTGCAAAAATAGGCGTGCTCCTCTTTAATCTTTCATACGTGTTTTTCTCTGCCGCATTCCAGCAATCTGAGCACATTTTCGGGGTGCCTAGCTCTGGGCTACTTACTTGTGGGGAGAGGAGAGGACAGGAGAGAAGCAGGTGAAGGTGATACTGATCCAAAGCACCCTTGAACACCCGAATCCTGTCCTCTGTCTGCTACTGGGTACAGAGCTGGGGCTTTGACCTTCTGAGCCAGGGCAGACCATACAGAAAATCTGCTTTGCTTAGCTGAATTATCCAGCATCTTCCTTTCGCCTAGGCTAGACCAAGAGCATGGAATAGGGGAAGGGTGTGGGAGGGCCCCCTTCCTCAATGGAAGCCTTCCTGTCCAGCTGAGGGGGCGGGGAGGCAGAGAAGGCGAGAGACAGAGAGAGAACCCTTAACATAAGCACCGACCATAAACTCATTTCATTTACCGGAGAAAAAAAGCTCCAGCCCAAGAGGGGCTGGGAGGCAGGGCAGGGGCCAGAGCAGAAGGAGCTGGGAGCTTCCCTTTGCTAACAGGGTCAGTGCAATCCCTCATTTTACAGAAGAGGAAACCAAGTTGCTGAGAGAGAGGAACTAACTTGTAGAGAGGTCGCGCAGAGAATTGGTGGCGACGTTAGAACTTGAACCTTCATCTTCAGGGCTCTTTCCACTGTAATACACCGCGTCTAAAGGACAGAGAGCGACCCAGGAAGCCGCTAGAAAGGATGTGGGGCTTGACGAGCACCTGCGAAGGTGGACGGGGCCAGGAGAGGCAGGCGAGGACATTCTAGGTAGGGGACAATGGCCGGCACAGGCAGGGATGTGTGTGCTGTGCCAATACAGGGGTCAGGAGGTAGGTCTGGAGGAAATTGCTAAGGTCAAGTATAGCTTCTCAGCGTGGGCTATGCATACCCTAGAGGAGATAAAACAGTGTCCCACAGAATACATATGGCACAGCTTCCTAGAGGACAAATTTGATTCAGTAGTGGGTCATTTAAAGCACTGTTTTTCTAAGACAAGCACAGAGTCAAAAAGATAAAACTGAGATCTCAAAGTCATTTCAAGTTTGTTGCCGGCCCCTGTGGGCTGCCCCATGACTCCCACCCCAGTCTCATTAGGAGGATTTATGCACTCGTCTCTAGACCTTTGGCTGTTTGCTTTTCCTGCCAGTACGAGGGTCCTCGACTTCTGATAACAGCTGCCCTGCTCCCCAGCCAGTCACATGATTCTGGAAGAGCTGCCCATCACAGGAAACTGCTAGAGCCTCATGTCAGGCACATGGCCCAGGTCAGGCCAATCCCACAGTATCCCATGCCCTTTTCCACATGGATTACGCTCGAAAAAGCTCATGTGACCCAAGCCTAACCAATGAGAATACTTCTCTGATTCGGGGGCTGGGGGTTTAATCCTAAAATAGTCTCTCTTGCAGTTTCTAAGCTTGGGGCTGTATGGGGCTATGCCCTCACCCACCCTGGTCTTCCATGTCCATCACCGAGAGGAAGTCCATCTTCAG
>NW_006789873.1:1815341-1821399 GCF_000442215.2 Lipotes vexillifer | reverse complement strand
TCAGCAGGAGAGAATGCGAACAGCATGCACACAGAAACACTCAGAAACACAGGAGGAAGGGGGGGGGCAGTGGGAGGGGAGGGAGGCAAATGACCTAACTTAAGTCCCTGATTCAAGGTCCAGAGCACGTATGGTCTGTTGCTTTTTTGTTAAGCAGGTTTCATTTGATTCATTCAACAAATACTTACTGAGAAACTTCTAGGTGCCAGACACCATCCTAGCGTCTGGACATAGAGTGTTAAACAATGCTCTCGTGGAGTTTACATTCTAGATTGAGTTGTGCTTCTGTCACTTGCAGCTGAAACAGTGCTGCCTGCCAGATCGTGGAAGAATGTACATGCTAAGGATAAGGACCAGAGAGAGAGAGAATCTACACTATAAACAAGGGAGTCTGAAATTTCTTGAGCAGAGAACTCACGTGATCTTTCACAGAAGTCTAAATCTGAGGCAGAGGCCAGGTTGGAAGTGGTGACTATGAAAAGGCTGGAATGGCTGGGACTCCAATCTGCTCCATTTTTTAAATACTCTCAAGAAGAGGACGTCATGGTTCCTGGGATGAAACACAATTTAGAAGGAAAATAAAGTGCTTCTGGGAAGTGCTCCAGGCCCAGCTCTTCTGGCACTCCCACCGCTCCCCACCCCCATTGCTTGTGTGCTTCAGCCTTCCCTGGGCCGCTCCATTTTCCATTTACGTGGGGTACAGATGCCACTGACCGGAACATGGTAGCTGAAGGGAAGGCCCATAGGAGCTCCCGTCTAGGCTGCCCTCTCCCTGCCCCAACACACCCACCTAAGACCCATCCCAAGTGCTTCCTTCTCCAGAAGACTCCCTTGACCGCACCCACCCATGTAGAACCTCCTTTGAGCTCCAGCCACTCTCATGTCCAGGCACTTTGCTCATAGTAGAGGTGGCTTTTTTGCAGGTGAGACTCCTTCAATTCAGTAGGAAGCTGCATGAGGACTCGCCTTCACCACCTCCCCTATGGAAACTAAACCTGTGCCTGACACTGCAGAGGGGGTGCTCCACCCCAGCTGGTTGATGGGGCTGATTGTAGAGATGGCTCAGGGGTATGATGAGCAGAAGTCCTTTTCCTGGGACAGTCCTGGTTTTGGCCTATTTTACTGCCATAATTATCAGCAGCGTCCTCTCACTTTCAAAAGTATCTCGTGATAAAACACATTGTCACCTACTCATCTGGAGAGTACTGAAGGGGATACTGTCACAGCCAAGTTGAAAGAGCTCCTGATATAAGTCGAAAATATTTATAAAACCAAAACCGCATTATATTGCAAATCTGTGCTCTGTCACTTGGAACTGAACATGCTCCTTGCAGAGCCCTGGAGAGTCTTGCCTGCTTGGCTGCATCTGGTTCCCACCCTCACTTGATCACATGAAGCATTAAAGCCATAGTTCAGCCTGTCACAAGATTCAGGTATTGCCTCCATTTATTTCATGCCATGGGTATGTAAAATAGCACTGTTACGCCCCACAAAGACTGGAAAGGCTCCCGAGCTCAGTCCAGAACCACAGAGAGTTCAAAGGCAGTCATGAACACGCGGGAAGTCCAGCAGATGGGGCAAACTGCTGCTTGATGATTGTTTTCAGCTCTTAGCTTGTGAAAGTCTGCCTCCCAGGGGCAGCCAGAAGAGAAGAAAACAGCCTCATCCCATCACCCTCGCATCTTCCTCTCTACCTCTGTCTCCCCAGAATTATGGCATCATCCTGCCACCACTCCAGTTGGGAAGTTCCATCTGCTTACCATACTCACAGTCTTCGGAGTGGAGTGCCTACGAGACAAGCATTTCTCCCTTTGGCGGATAAAAGAGGGCTACAAATTCTTTTTTTTTTTTTTGAAACGTTTTATTTTATATTGGAGTATATTTGATTAACAGTGTTGTGTTAGTTTCCATCAAGGGCCACAAATTCTTTGACATTGCTCCCACTGGGATATGGGGTCTGTGTCTTCTCCCCTCAAATCTGGGCTGGCCTCAGTGCCTTGCTGCCCAGTGTGACAGAAGTGGCCTTGCAGCTTCCACCTGGGTCTCTTGGAGCCTTGTGATTCCACGTACAAGTCCAGCTGCTCTGAGGATGTGGTGCTGGAGAAACCATGTGAAGAGATGCCGTGGACTCCAGTAGGGAGAGAAAGAGATGCCCAGGCAGCCCCTAACTGTTCCAGCTCCCAGCAGTTTGGATCATTCCAGCTGAGTCCCTGGATATCACAAGGCATCCCTGCCAAATTGCAGATTCCTGAGCAAAATCAATGATTGTTGTTGTCTTAAGACACTACATTTTGGGGTGGTTTGTTATGTAGCAGTCCATAAGCAGGGTTACTCCCTCTTGCCAGTATTGATTTATCACTTCTTGGAGCGTAAGTCTGATGCGCTATTAAGCTCTAGGACCAAAAGTGAGGATGGGGAAGGACCAAGGGGTGAAGGGAACCCTGTGCTTCTGCACTCCTAGTTCCGTAATGTGAGAGTAATACTGGGGGTAGGTGAGAGAATTGTTAGACAGTAAAGGGGATTTTTTTAAAATTTAGCATTATGTAATTATTTTTAGTTTCCTTTTGTTTATGGCAAGTGGAAATGGTTTTGTGTTTATCATAGTGAAATCAAGTTATACTTAAAAAATAAATGTCTGTCACACCCATTAGGATGACTACTATGGAAAAAAAACAGAAAATAACAAGTGTTGGCAAGGACATGGAGAAATTGGAACACTTGTGCATTTCTTGTAAAATGGTATAGCAGCTGTAGAAAACCACATGGCAGTTCCTCAAAAAATTATACATAAAATTACCATGTGATCTGGCAATCCCATTCCTGCATATATACACAAAAGAATTGAAAGCAGAGATTCAAATAGATATGTATACACCAGTCAGTGTTCATAGCAGCATTATTCACAGTAGCCAAAAGGTGGAAATAACCCAAATATCCATCTACAGATGCATGGATAAAGAAAATGTGATATATCCATACAATGGAATATTATTCAGCCTTAAAAAGGAAGGAATTTCTGATACATGCTACAACATGGATGAACCTTGAAGACATTATGCTAAGTGAAATACGCCAGACACAAAAGGGAAAATATTGTATGATTCCATTTATATGAGTTATATATGCTTTTATGAGTAGTCAGACTCACAGAGACATTAATTCTGGTAGCTAGCTGCGTTCTTCAAGGACCCGGCAGCAGAATGATCCACCACTGAGTCATCCCAGTTTTATTGCCAGGGGCCCAGCAGCGGGGGAGCCCCTCTGGCTCAGCACCTCCCCAGAGGGTGCTTCCAGCCCTCCAGTAAGAGACCAGACTCTTACAGGTCAGAAGAGTTAACCACAGAGCATAGGTACTGCTGGGACATCCTGCAGGCACGCAGGGCTTCCCACCTTCCCCAAGGACGGGGGGCACATGCACACTCTCGGGCAATGACTCCGGAGGACCACCCCTTCCTGCAGCCTCGTGGGTGGACCCATGCGCGTTACCCGGACCTGGGTTGGGGTCGGAGTCTGGGGGAGAAAGGTCAGGCCTCCCGGCTCCCCCCAGGGCCAACCACCTCGACCCAAGGCTGACCAGCTACCGCCCAAGGGTCTTTAAACCTCCGCTCCGGATGCACTTAGGTACTTGGACAGGGGACGCGCGACAGGGGAGCAGGGGAGCCAAAAGGTCTGTACGCAACCACCCTCAGGACACAAACCTCGGCACGGCGCTGCCAACCTGTGAGTGCGCATCCATGTGGTGGGGCAGCCTGGCACATGTGGGGCCTCTTGGCCCAAGTGGGTTGAGGAAGGCACCAGTATGGGGGTGGGGGTGAATTCTAGAAGATCTGCTGTTGCTAACACGTGGCACAGCTGAGGATGCAAGCTATTCGCCAAACCAAAATGGAAAGGATTAACTGAAAGTCTAAATGAATGAGAACTCCACCACCTTCGCCCCAACCTCCCTTCCCCACTGAGCTTCCAGAATCCTGGCAACCTGGCTTATGACCCCAGGTAGGAGGTGGGATTTTACTCTATGTAGTAGACACCTCTTGTCCCTTCTGCTTAGGCCACCTCTGATTCCATCTGCACAAGTGCACCACTTTGTACAAGATCAGACTGACCTCATGCTGGCAGCGGCCGACCTTCAGGGAGCATTAGGTCTCTTTTTGCTTTCAGTTTCAAGGCCTTCTCTGATGCTGTATGTACTATGGTCTGAATGTTTGTGTCTCCACCCCAGAAAATTTATATGTTGAAACCTAACCCTTAAGGTGATGGTATTAGGAGGTGGGGCCTGATTAGGTCAGAGTGGGAGGTGATTAGGTCCTGAGGGTGGAGCTGTCCTCAGGAATGGGAGTAGTGCCCTCAAGAAAGAGGCTGGAGAAAGATCCCTTGCCCCCTCTGCCAGCAGAGGACATAGTGAAAAGAGGCCAATGTATGAATCGGGAGGCAGGCGCCATGATCCTGCACTTCCCAGCCCCCAGACTGTGAGCGATGCATGTCCCTTGTTGATAAGCCCCTCAGTCTGTGGTATTTTGCTATAGCAGCCCCAGTGGACTAGGACACCGTAGGAGCCTACCAGGCTCACTTGTAAGAGCATCCTGTAATTGTGGTCAATTAACACCCCAGGGTTAATAAGACCCCAGGCTTAACCCTCACCTGACAGGGAGATGGGAGCTTGTGTTTAAAGGCTGTAACTTCCTGCTCCTCAGTGGTCAATTCTGGGAGGCCTCTGAAAGCTTCTAGGGAGGCCCTGGGTGGAATAAAACCCATGTTTCCCACAGGGGTGACCTCAATAATGCACGATTGTATTGGCTGTTCCTCTTTCCCCGTGTCAC
Source organism: Lipotes vexillifer (assembly GCF_000442215.2). NCBI lineage: Eukaryota > Metazoa > Chordata > Mammalia > Artiodactyla > Lipotidae > Lipotes > Lipotes vexillifer. Next base: position 1,816,582 of record NW_006789873.1, on the reverse strand, counting down.
TCTCTTAGCTCCCTCATTCCAACTTCCCGAGATCAACCCCCAAATAAACTACCTGCTCTCAAATCCTTTTCTCAGCCTCTACTTTTGAGGGAACGCAAATTAAGATACTCTCCATTTGGAGATGTCAGAATGAAATGTCTGTGTGCTGGTCCAATCATTCTTGAGTGAAGCCGGTGGACAGGCCCGACCTAGGCCTCAGAGCTTCCAGTCAGCGTGTTAGCGTCTCATCCCTAAATCTGGATCAGGGCCGAGGATCAGGGTCCAGAGCTGGGATGAGAGTGAGGCAAGGGAAGTGCCCACCCTCTCCAGCTGACCCTGCACTTGCATGGGCCTGAGACGTGAGCACCTCCCTAAATGTTGCCCCCTGGGTGCCCTATTTGCCTCCCTGTAGTCCTGGCACTGGCCAAGACAGTAGTAAAAAGCCTTTAAGATTAAAACCAACAAATGGAAAAAAGAAACTCAAATAAAGGAAATAATGCATACAGCAGAAAAAAACTTTAAAAAATCCACTATATCCTCAGAGACATAATTTATGCATTCTTCAAGAAGGAAAAAAAAAAGAGCATTTAAAAAACAAGAAAAAGCTCTTGGAAATGAAAAGTTTAGGGCATCTCTCAGCGAGTAGAACAGAAAGGCAGAGTAGGAAAATAGGAAAGGAAAGAAAAAAAGAACATTAGAGGATTGTTCCAGGAGACAAATCATAGATGTTCTAGAAAGAGAGCCAGAAAAAAAAAAAGTGGAGAGGATATTATCAAAGAAATAATACATGAAAATGCCCAGAACTGAAGGACATGAATTTCCCGTTTAGCAGAACACACTGTGTGCCCAGCATAGTGAATGGAAAAAGCCCACATCAAGGCACCTCAGCATGAAAATCTCAAACACAAAGATAAAGAGAAGATTCTAGGAACTTCCAGGAGAAAAAAAATAGATTACATGCAAAGGATCAGAAAACAGAATGGCTTTGGATGTTTCAAGAGAAATACAGGCAGCTAGAATACAGGAAGCAATTCCTTCAGTATTCTGAAGGAAAATTAAGATCCAACCTAGAATTCTATATCCAGCCAAAGCAATAATTAAGCATCAGGATAGAATATAAACATTCTCAAACATGAAGGGTCTCAACAAATTCCTTCCTTTCTCAGGAAGCTACTGGAGGCTATAAGCCACCAAAATGGGGAAGAGCGACTTCAGCTTCTGCAAATGGCAGGCTAGGCCATTTGGGCCAACACTCCTGCTGA
>NW_006789873.1:1758285-1815267 GCF_000442215.2 Lipotes vexillifer | reverse complement strand
CTGAAGACATCAAAGAAGGTGGACAACATAATTTTAAAATATCCTTAAGCATGAAACACTTAACAAGACAGAAAGTAGAGAGCCAAGATCCAGGAGAAATGAGACCAGCTCTTTGGGTCATTTTGGCTCAAAGAGACTTTTTCAATTGGGAAGAAGAAGCCAAGAGACCGAGTGCTTCCAGTGGCCTCCCAGGGACAGGGAACAAAAGTCAGAGTCCAGCATCAGCCCAAGATGAAGACTCTGGTAAATCATTGCCGGCCTTGGGCTGGTATCCTGAAAAGCTGTAGCCTAGGAGTAAGGATGACTTGGAAATAAACCAGCTGTCACATGCATTGCAGTCTGCCTTCCATTCATCCGAGTAACCCGTCCCCACAAACCACACACCTTGAAATTGGATTAAGTGTATTCCAGATAGCTAGCAGTCCCAGGCTCCTAGGGAAAACAAATCTTCTTTAAAGGAATATAACAATATCCTAGGCTTCAAATTATGTCTTTCATTTAAAACCTAATGCCCAACACATAATCAAACACATAAAGATTTAAGACACTATGAGCAAGAACCAGTAGAAATGACAGCCAATAGAAAGCAGAGGAACTCCCAATACCAGAAATTTCAAGCTTGATTGTAAAACAGTGATGCATATTTTGTTCAAAGGGAAAACACCAAGCTTCAGAATTGTGGCAGGAAACTGAAAACCATAAAACAAGTCACAGCAGATTTAAAGCAAAAAGAGGAGAAGGAGCAGGAGGAGGAGGAGGGGAGGGGGAGGAGGAAAGAATGAGAAAAGAGGAAAGAAAAGAAAAGGTAAAAAGGAAGGAAGAGAAGAAAGGAAAGAAAGAAATGAAGGGAAACCCATAGCTCTGTGTCTAACACAAGGAAGGATGGGCTAATAAAAGAAGTAACGCTGATGAATGTAAAGTGATCAGGTAGACACTATTTTTTGAAGATGGGAGGGGAGGGGGAGGGGGAGGAGCAGGAGGAGGGGGAGGAGCAAGAGGAGAAGATAAGGGGTCCATCAAGTAGGGAATGTAACACAGAAGAGATACAAAGGAAATTCCCACAGCGATAGGAAAGGCGGATGCCAGGATGAAACCTGTACACTAGACCTTGAGAGCTACGTGTTTAGGTTGGAGCAGGGGATGGAAGGCCTCAAGAGGGTTGTTTTCCAGGAAGAAAAATGTGGAGCCAGAAAACGACAACAACAAAAAAAGTGGAGCTGATAAGATTCTCTAATGTATTTCCCATATCAAAAATTGGGTTGAAAGTTGTACAGAGTGATCGGACATTGGGAATTCCCCGGAGGTCCGGTGGTTGGGACTCGGCGCTTTCACTGCTGAGGGCACGGGTTCGATCCCTGGTCGGGGAACTAAGATCCCACCCTACGGGCGGTGCGGCCAAAGATAAAAAAGTTATTGGAGAGTATGAAAACAGCCAAGGATTTGAAGAAAGTCAAGGAGAGAGGGAGAGGGTGAGGAAGAGGGAGAGAGAAAGAGAGAGAGGGAGGAGGCAGAGGCAGTCGATAGAAAATATTTAAAATGTTAAAATCAGGAAAGAGCAGTGTAACGACAGGATTTTATTTGTAAAGTCTAATCTCACCTAACTTCTTCTCTGATCTATGAGTTATTTAGAAGTGTGGGAATAATTTTTCTAATATTTGGGAATTTCCTGCCTTCTCTTGGCTTAGTATTTCTTTGTGCTGATGTTATTTCTTCTATTTTCTTCTTAGCTTTACCTCTTTCTGTTAATTTTTAGCAGTTGCTCTAGGGTTAACAATATGCATCCTTAACTTCAAAAGTCTATTGAGAGTCATTATTGTCTCTCTCATCCTTCATGCCCAAAATATCAAACTTCCAACTTTCCCCTTCTCACCTTACGTGCCACACTTCACAAATCTAATAACCTTACAACGCAATAATTCCATATGCCTGCCCTCGTGTTCTTTGTGAAATGGTCACATATCTTTCATTTCTACAACTCCTATAAACCCCAGCTCACAGTTTCTACTATGTTTTTCTTTATAGAGTCATCTGCCTTTTAAGTAAATAAGAAGAAAGAACAGTCTTTATGCTTTACTCACTTACTTGCCATTTCCAGCACTCTTCATACCTTCTTGTATATCCAGAAAACAATGATGCTATTTTGATTAATAAATTAATAACTGATTAATTTTTAAAATCCCACCATTGGGTATACGGTTCAAACAAAGACCATACTTTGGAAGTTTTAATCCATCTCAGTAGAACTGTGAAAGGACCTGCTTTAAGTCAGGGCCTTCCCGAAACCACAGAGAAGGGAAAAAAAGCTATTTTGATTTTTTTTTTTTTTTTATTTTTTTTTGCGGTACGCGGGTCTCTCACCGCTGCGGCCTCTCCCATTGCGGAGCACAGGCTCCGGACGCGCAAGCCCAGCGGCCACGGCTCACGGGCCCAGCCGCTCCGCAGCACGCGGGATCCTCCCGGACCGGGGCACGAACCCGCGTCCCCTGCATCGGCAGGCGGACTCCCAACCACTGCGCCACCAGGGAAGCCCAGCTACTTTGATTTTTGAAACAGTTACTGTTTTAAAAATAAACAGCTGTTAAGATTACTAATAAAAGTCTGTGTAACAATTGTAATAAGAATTGCCATTTATTGACTACCTACCCCATGTTGTTGGAAGTGGACCCTCAGTGGGAACTGAGGTTCAGAGAGGTTAAGAACCTTGCTCGGACTCCATGGGTAGGGAGGAAGTGGAGGTGAGCACAGAAATCTAATTCTGACTGTAGACACATGTTGATTTTCATATGCAATAGCCTGGAAATGTGTATGACACACAAAGCTAAGAAAAAAAAATGTCATGGTCATTAGGATAAAAAAATACTATGCACTTACGACTGTGTTTGGATACGTCCCGGTTTTCCCTAATTTCCACATTTTTTAAAATGAATTTTTATTGGTGTATAGTTGCTTTACAATGTTGTTAGTTTCTGCTGTACAGCAAAGTGAATCAGTTATACGTATACATATATCCCCTCTTTTTGGATTTCCTTCCCATTTACGTCACACAGTACATTAAGTAGAGTTAAGTAGAGTTCCCTGTGCTATACAGCAGGGGTCCCTAACTCTGGGGCCCGAGGACTGGCAGGAACGTGTCCTGTTAGAAACCAGGCCGCACAGCAGGAGGTGAACGGCCCAGCAGGAGGTGGGCGGTGGGGGTGGGGGGGGAGCGAGCGAAGCTTCATCTGTATTTGCAGCTGCTTCCCATTGCTCACATTACCACCTGAGCTCCACCTCCCTTCAGCATTATGGTGAGTTGTACAATTATTTCATTATATATTGCAATGTAATAATAATAGAAATAAAGTGCACAATAAATGTAACGTGCTTGCAGGGAGATCAGCTCGGTGCTTTGTGACCACCTAGAGGGGTGGGATAGGGAGGGTGGGAGGGAGATGCAAGAAAGAGGGGATACGGGGATATATGTATATGTATAGCTGATTCACTTTGTTATAAAGCAGAAAGTAACACACCATTGTAAAGCAACTGTACTCCAATAAAGATGTTAAAGAAAATGTAATGTTCTTGAATCAGCCTGAAACCATTCCCCCCGCCCCCATCCCCACCACCACCACCGCCCCCGGCCCCAGTCCATGGAAAAATTGTCTTCCACGAAACCGGTCCCTGGTGCCAAAAAGGTTGGGGATCACTGCTATACAGTATGTTCTCATTAGTTATCTATTTTATACATAGTATCAATAGTGTATATGTGTCAATCCCAATCTCCCAATTCCTCCCACCCCATCCCCCCTAATTTCCACATTTTAAAAAAATCAGCATTAAAAACCATAGGAGCACAGATTGAGGTTTTCTTCTTGATGTAATCAGAATGATTGAAAAATAACTGAAAAGAGGAAAAAAAGTCACAGAGCATTAGCTTCATTTGAAAATTACTTTCTTCTTCCTCTATTTTAGCTACAATAAAAATAGTTTCGTTTTTCCCGATTATATACATTTGGATATATAGATAAAAGTTCAAAAACCAAACAAACAACCTGATTTAAAAATGGGCAAAGGACTTGAATAGACATTTCTCCAAAGAAGATAAATAGCTAATAAGCAGATGAAAAGATGCTCAACATCACTAATCATTAGGGAAATGCAAATCAAAACCACAGTGCGATGCTACTTCATACCCATGAGGATGGCCATTATCAAGAAAACAGACAATAATAAGTGTTGGCAAGGATGTGGAAAGATTGGAACCCTTGTGCATTGTTGGTGGGAACGTAAAATGGTGGAGTCACTGTGTAAAGCAGTATGGCAGTTCTTCAAAAAAGTTAACAGAATATCTAGTAAACAGCAATTCCACTTCTGAATATATACCCAAAAGAACTGAAAGCAGACACAAACAGATATTTGTATACCCATGTTCATAGAAGCCTTATTCACAATAGCCAAAAGGTAAAAGCAAACCCAAGTGTACTAATTTGCTAGGGCTGCCATAACAAAATACTACAGACTGGGTAACTTAAATAACAGAAATTAATTTTCTCAGTTTTGGAGGCTGGAAGTCTAAGATCAAGCTGCCAACAGGGTTGGTTTCTCCTGAGCCCTCTCTCCTTGGCTTATAGATGGCTGCCTTCTTGCTGTGTCCTCACATAGCCCTTTTGCATTCTTGGTATCTTGGACTAGGGCCCCATCCTTATGACTTTATTAACTTCATTACCACTTCCAAGTCCTATCTCAAATACAGTCACTTTAGGGGTTATGAATTCAGTCCATGGCACCAAATGTCCATCAATGGATAAATGGATAAACAAAAGGTTATATATACATGCAATGGAATATTATTCAGCCTTAAAAAGGAAGTTCTGACACATGCTACATGGATGAACCTTGCAGACATTAGGCTAACAGAAATAAGCCAATCACAAAAGGACAAATACTGTACGATTCCACTTATATGAACTATCTAGAGGAGTCAAATTCATAGAGACAGAAAGTAAAATGCTGGCTGCCAGGGGCTGGCGGGGAGGAGAGACTGGGGAATTATTGTTTAATGGGTACAGAGTTTCAGTTTTGGAAGATGAAAAAGTTCTGGAGATGGATGTTGATGGTTGCACGACAATGTGAATGCTTCATGCCACTGAATTCTACACTTAAAAATGGTTATCATGGTACATTTTAGGTTGTGTATATATTACCACAATAAAAAAAAGTGCAAGAACTTCCCTGAGATAATCATTAAAACTTGGGGAACTCATCTTTTCATGCATCTTTCTCTACACTTATGTATATACATATTATGTGTTTTTTGTCCTTGTAGAAATCCTATTAAGTTCAAAATATTATCGTAAGAGATTTCAGATGTAAAGTATAGAGAATCATAATGCAGCTGCCCATGTACCCACCACTCAGTTTTAATAAATTTTAGTATTTTCCCATTCTTGCTTGAGACCTTTTATAAAATTCTTTTATCATGTAATATTCAGTACCTACAATATTATGTGTGTAATGTGCATATAAAATTAAAATGCACACTTGAGAACCCACTACAATACCCAATCTCAGAACTAGGTCCTGTGGATATCTTTGAATCCACCTGTGTCCATCACCATGCCATCCCCCCATCCCCCTGCCTCTTCCTACCTGCATCTCCCCCCACCCACCCACCCCCAAGAAACACTATCCTGACCTTTGTATTTATTATTCCCTGCTTAAATAGCTTGTCACATATATATACAGCTCTATTCTGGCCACCTCTTGCTGCCTGAAAAACTATCTCAGAATTCAGTGACTTAAAGCAGCAAGCATTTAATTGTATCTCATGATTCTATGGGTCAGGAATTCAGGCAGGGTTCAGCTAGGAGATTCTTTATTTCACAGAGCAGATGGGCTGGGCTGGAAGGTCCACATGGGCTCTGCATAAGTTTGGAGCCTTGGTGGGGATGGATGGGTAGAAGGCTGGGTTCAGCTGGGACTGTTTACTGGAGCCTAGCCTCCTGAATGACTGACTCTGGGTAGTCAGACTTCTCCTAGGGTAGCTCAGGACTTTCAGTGTTCCAAGCAAGCCAAACAAAGCTGTAAGACTTCTCATGACTTTGTGTAGAAGTCTGGAATGTCACTTCTGCTGTAGTCTACTGCTCAAGCAAGTCTCCAAGGCCAGCCCAGATTCAAGGGGAGGGGAATTTTCTCTGCCTCTTAATAGGAGGATTAGAAAAGAATTTTTGGCCATCTTTATTTTATCACAACAGTCCCTAAACAGTATGTTTTTAGTACTTTTAATGCCAGATGGGGGCAGGGGCCCTGCACATGTGGAGCATTCCACAGCAAATGTCACCTTCTCAATTAGGCTTATCCTGATACCTTGTTTTACCTCTCTTTTTTTTGCCTTGATTTATTTTATTTATTTTTTATACAGCAGGTTCTTATTAGTTATCTATTTTATACATATCAGTGTATATATGTCGATCCCAATCTCCCTTTTATTATGGAAAATTTCAAACGTATAAAAAGGTACAGTAGGATCATGAACTCCACACAGACCGATCATCCAGCTTCAGTGATTATGCTCTCATGGCCAATCTTGCTGCCACACCCCACCTATTTCCCCCGACTCCAATCAAGCCATTTCCATCCATGAATAACTGAATATGTATTTCTAAAAGACAGGACTCTTTTTAAAACACATAACCACAATATATTATTGCATATTTTAGAAACCACAACAATTCCTTGATATCAGTGTATATTCAAGTCTGTTCAAATTTCCAATTGTCTCATAAGTGTCATAAATGTGTGTGTATTTTAAAGTTTGTTTACTTGAATTGGGATCCAAATAAGTTCCATACATCACTATTGATATATATATATATATATATATATTTTTTTTTTTTTTTAACAGTCTTTTTCTTTTTTCTTGGTTGAGCTGCACGGCTTGCAGGATCTTAGTTCCCCGACCAGGGATTGAACCCAAGCCCTTGGCAGTCAGGGAATCCCTGGTTGATATTTCTTTTATATATATATATATATATATATATATATATATATATATATATAAATTTATTTATTTTATTTATTTATTTTTGGCTGAATTGGGTCTTCGTTGCTGCGCGTGGGCTTTCTCTAGTTGTGGCGAGTGGGGGCTACTCTTCGCTGCAGTGCGTGGGCTTCTCACTGCAGTGGCTTCTCTTGTTGCGGAGCACGGGCTCTAGGCTCTCTAGTTGTGGTGTGCGGGCTCCGTAGTTGTGGCGCACGGGCTTAGTTGCTCCGCGGCATGTGGGATCTTCCCGGACCAGGGATCGAACCCGTGTCTCCTGCGTTGGCAGGCAGATTTTTAACCACTGCGCCACCAGGGAAGTCTCCCTGATTGATATTTCTTTAAGTCTCTTTATCTATAGATTTCTCCTTCATATCTTTTTTTACTTGTTAAAGAAACCAGGTTGTTTATCCTGTAGACAAACAACTGATAGCATCTTAGACTGAATGAAACACAGGAATATTTTTGGCTTGTCAAACCTAGAAGGTTTTCCACGTTCTCCAATTTTTCACTTAACAAGCACAATACGCCACTTTCTTGGCACTTGAGACCACAGAGGTTTTGGTTGCCTCCCCAGCACCAATTTCAGACTTCTTCCTGTTTCATTGAATCTTGATCTTGTTCAACATATTCCAAGGGAAATGAACTGTAATCTTAGCTCTAAAAGTGGGCTTGATTGGGCAAAAGGCAATCCCACCCCCAATTTCCAGTTACTGGTTAAGAAATGGGACATTTGAGCCTATTCTGGCTAGTGAGACTTGAGAGATTTTTCACCGCTTTTAAGAGAGTTGCACAGAAAGCCTTTCTTGAGGAAGCCTGCACTCAGATGACTATTGGCAGCCCCTCTCCTGACCACAAGAAGGCCCGGGACTTAGGATGAAGCTGGCACTACGGACAGCAGAGTAGACCAGTGGAAACCCCATGGGTTCTTGGCACCCTAGTGGAGCAGTGGATCAAACTGGCCAGGCCTGAGCTACCTCTGGACTTCCCAGTTATGTAGCCAATAAACCTTATTGTTTAAGCCAGTTTGATCTAGGCAATATGACTGGAAGCCTAGAACATGCTAACTGATATAAAAGCCATTAAGATGGCTCCAGTCTGGCTTCCTCTCCGCTGCAACCAAAATAGACTACTCACCATTTCCCACACTCCCGTGCAATTTTTTTCCCTATGCCTCTACCCAAGTAGACCTTTTGTCTGAAACCTTTTTCCCCAGCCTTCTTTCCTCTATATCTACCTGTCCAAAGCTTTCTCATTCTCCCAAGTCCCATTTCAAGTATCGCTTCTCCCTGAAGCTTCCCCCAGAATGCCCTCCTGCCTCCCCCTCCCCGTTCTGAGTTTCCTCTTTGAATTTCCTAGCATCAGGTGTGCCCCCTCTCCTAGCACTGAATGAAGGCTTGCCTTGCATTAGAATTGCTTGTATACTTGATCCCTCTCCCCTACTAGACTTTAAGCCCCTCAAGGGCGGGGACAATTTGCATTCACCTCTATCCCCAAAGCACCTAGCACAGAGCCTGAGGCACAGGAAGGCCCCGTAATAATCTACACTAAGTCCCCTACATACGACCCTTCAAGTTGCAAATTTTCAAAGATGCGAACACGCGTTCGCACGTCCAATCACGTAAGTTAGTTCATGTGTCTGGTGTACACTGTCACGTGCGTGCATCCTCTACAAGTGGTTGTGCTTTTGTGTACTTTACTGTACAGTACTGTATAGAGTACAGTAGTGCAGTGTCTTTATTTCAAGCCCAGGATGTCTGGAAGCAAGCGTAAAAGCAGCGGTGATGTAGCTGGTACTGCTAAGAGGCGCCAGCTGTTGTACTGAACTACTGTAATTTTCAAGGTACTGTAAGATTTTAAATGTCTTTTAAAATTTTTGTTTGTTTCCTATGTATTATTTGCATGAAAAGCATTATAAACCTATTACAGTACAGTACCATATAGCCGATTGTGTTAGTTGGGTACCTAGGCTAACTTTGTTGGACTTGGGAACAAATTGGACTTACGAACGCGCTCTTGGAACAGAACTTATTTGTATGTAGGGGACTTACTGTACTGAGTTGAACAGCAACAATGCCGAATGTGGTTGCTCCTTTAACCTATGTGACCCCAGACAGTTGTTCTCTATGAAGGCTTAGTGACCTTTTAAAGACATTGTTCTGTCTCCAAATTTACAAGTAACGTATGTAAACACATTTTGAAAAAGGGGAGGGCAGATTCAACTGAAGGCAGCATCTTCCCCTAAGTTCCAACCAAAGGCCAGGTGGCCCCTTGTGGACCTTGTTTAACCACACCTGACCAACTAGAGCAAGGGTTGCAATCATTAAAGGAATGTCTTCAGAAAGGCGACTTCGGAAGTGATGAGCTTCAGGAAGACCCACACTGAGGAGGTACCAGACAATTTTAAGAAAGGGGTGGTATGGAGACCTCCCTGGTGGTCCAGTGATTAAGACTCCGTGCTTCCAATGCAGGGGGTGCAGGTTCGATGCCTGGTCAGGGAGATAAGATCCCACAAGCTGTGTGGCATGGCCAAAACGAAATAAATAAAAATTTTAAAAAAGAAAGAAAGAAAGCGGTGGTCTGGACACCAGCCCTGGTGTCAGACAGATCCCTGTTTCAGTACTGGTTATGTTCCACATATGTCACCTTGGACAAGTTCCTTCCACTCTCTGGGGGGCTCAGCTCCCTCATCTAAGAAAATGGGGGGAATAAGAGTACCTACTACCTCAGGGGGTTGTTGTGAACAGGAATGAAGCAATGCGTGAAAAGTGCCTACATGTAGTAAGCGCTCGGTAAACATGCAACTGCCATTAACTACAAGGAGGATGACCCTCACAGGGTGGGAGGGAAAAGCAGTGGAAAGTAGGGGTAACGGGGACAGGACAGCAGGAATGAGGAGGGAACAATCTCTCTCTGAGCAGACTTTTTTGTATAGCTCTGACTCTCATTATGTTTCGCCATAATAAGTAATTATACCTAGGATATGGGAGCCAGGGGCCTACATGAAATATAAACACTAACAAATGAATCAAACTGCTTTACAGGTGAATAACAGAAAGTAATTTTGGAAAACAGCATTTTGATTGGATACTGTAAGGCTTACGACAAAGATCTGTCCACAAATACTGGACTCTAGTTAATAAATCTGTTACAGACATATGTAACTACTTTATGATACTAGGGTCAAACAAACTAGTGAATCAAGCCACATTCTCACTGTCAAAGAAAAAAAGTTTAAGAACAAGGAAAAGGGGAAGGCTAGGAGATTCCTGTGGTGGGGATGAGAATGGAGACAACAGCCTTATGGAAATAAACATACGGATGTCTCCACTCTCATCCATACCACAGGATTCATTCTAGCCCAGATACAGAAGTAGATATAGATGTGTGTGTACATGGGTTAGTATGCATGCTTATATTTCCTAGCTCTGTCCACTGGGAGGACCCAGAAGCAAAGACACCCCAACAGTCATAAGCACACCTAGCACTCAGATCTTTGTTTCTCACACCATTGTCCAATAAAGGACTCCTTGAAGTAATGGCTGATTCCAGAGCGGGGCAGGGAAAACCCAAGGTGAACCCATAATGTCCTATGGTGCCAGGAAATAGGAAAGTGCTTGAAAAGGGGCGGGGCTAATGGGAAGATGCATGGCAAATGTTCCGGGGGAAACATGTGCAATATAAATGAACCTGTGATTTATGTTCAAAGCTCTCAAATACTGTCATAATGAAAGAAAAAAAATGTTAGGAAAAGAAGTTCTACTGAAAGGCTACCAAGCTTGAAAGTCACTTCAGTCATGAATCATAACGGGGAAGCTCATTATGAAGCACACTCATGCTGTATAAAGAGAAAACTTGAAACTTAATTTGGCAGTTTTTATCGGTAATGCTTGACGTTACAAATAATAATGAAAGAACAATTAAAAAATCATTACTCTTTCAAGTGAAGTTATCTATAAAATTCACATTTAAAAGTGGCAAAGAGCACACACAGCCCTTCATGCCAGAAAGTTATTTTGTCTGAAGCTGCCCACAGGATCATAAAATAAGGCAGCAGAAGAACTTGAACATCACATTAGAGGAACTCTGTAATCATCTTTGAAAATGCTTCCCAGTGCCAGAGGAAGTCAGTTTACATTCTCAAAGATCAGTTATGACCTCGAAAAAGCTCTTTAATGTACAAGTCATTTGGAATTATTACCTTCAATGAGCTTAATACTTTCCTCTATGCTACCGGTGTATTAGTTTCCACATAAGAGGTGGGCGCCAAGGTTAAGGGCCAAAGAACTAAGAGCCAGGTTCTGGAATAAGATTGCCTGGGTTCGAATTCCTCATCTGCCACTTCTAGCTGTGTGATCCTGGGCAAATTATGCAACCTCTCCAGGCTTGCATTTCTTCATATGTAAAATTGGGATGATTAAAACAATCCACTTCACCTCATAGGGGTTATCATAAGGATTCAGAAGCACTTAGTATGGTTCCATTGCACGTGGTGATAGTTCAATTAATGATTAATAATAAATAGGGTTTTGGGGCTTTTTGTTTGTTTTGTTCAACCTGAAAATATGTCTTGCTTCCCATTCTAGGTAATTCAGATACAATTTTTAAATATCTTATTTGCTTTTTAACGTTCTGTCATTTATTCAGCAAATACTTATCGAGCACTGTAACTTGCCAGGCATTCTTGTAGGTGTCCGGGATATAGCAGTGAACGCGACTGTCCCAGTCCTGCCCTCATGGAGCTGATGGTCTACTAGGGGGAGACAGCTGATAAGCAGAGAAATAAAGGAAAAGCTCCATTTGGCAGGTGCTTGTCAGGGAACAGCTCTGCCATGGACGTCCCCACATAGGCCATGAGGACAAGGACAAGGTCAACTGCAGTCTGACCCAAGTCTCAGACGAACGCCCTGTGACCCTCCCAGGAACATGGTAAACAGCCACGTGAGGAGCTGTCGGGTGGCCATTGGTCACCCACCTCCCGATCTTGCGGCAGCTGCCATGAGGCAGTTTCTGGTCCGCCTCCTTGGTTTTCAAAAGGCGTGGGACTTCCAACCTTGCCGCCCCACTGAGGGTACAGCTGCAGGCTATCCAGTCACTTAGTTGGAGTATGGAGCCGACTCCTCCACGACAGGGCAATCCACCACTTGTGTCATCTGTCCTCCCTGTTTTGGTATCATCCTGCGGGACTGGGGATGCAACAAGTGGACATAATGCTGATCTTGCCTACGCTGCTAAGTAATAAACTCTCTGCATCAGCCTTGGGCTTTGTTTCCTCTGCACCTGAATTGATGGCAGAGTTGCAAGTCCAACCTAGCAGCTGTGGCAGTAGTTGCCATTTAGGGACTGCCTGACCACTTGACAGAGCTAAGGACCACAAGGAAACTAAAACAGAAGTAATGTAATGGAGAGTGACTTTGAGGCTATTAGGGAGAGCAGGGAAGTGTTCACCAAGGTGACACGTGAGCCAGACAGGCTGATCTGGGGGAACCGAGTGATAGGCGGAAGGAACACCACGTGTGAAATGAACTGAGACAGGAGGCAGAGGATAAATGAAGTTAGACCAGCGGGCAGAGGCTAGTTTACACATGGGCTTGCAGGCCTGAGGACAGCTTGAGTTTTCGAGTGTTAAGGAGGCAAGTGATATACAGTTGACCTTTGAACAACACGGGGGTCAGGGGAGTAGTCCAAAATCTGTGCAGAACTTGTTAGTTCCAAGTGCGCAAATTCAACCCACCGCAGAGCATGTAGCGCTGTGGGTATTTATTGTAATATTCAATACATCTGTGTATAAGTGGCCCGCGCAGGTCAACATCATGTTATTCAAGGGTCAACTGTAATCCGATTTATATTTTTTTAAAGATCATCATGCAAAGAAAGAAAGTAAAAACAAAACACACACACAAGAATGAAAAAAAGATGACCCAGACTGCAGAGCAGGGGCTGACCGAGAGGGGCGAGCACGGAAGTAGGGGGCAGCGGCGTCCGAGCCCTCTGGCGAAGGATGCTTGTGATGCAGCCTCGCTGCTTGGAGCAGCGAGGTGGGGAAGAGTAGATTATCCACCCTTGTAGGAGTTTGGCTTTTACTCGGAAACTGGGAGCCACAAGAAGGATTTGAGCCCAAGAGTGACTCAACCTAATATTTTAATTAGGATCACTTAGGCTGCTGCGTTGAGAGACTGTGTGTGTGTCGGTCAGGGGGAAGGGGGACAAGAATGGAAGCTGCTATTGCCATAATCCAGGGAAGAAATGATGACCAATGTCCACGGCAGCCTTCCCTCCACGAATTTGGCAACTGAACCTCTGAGACTGTCTCTTCTGTGAAATGTGCTTACAATAGATAAAAATAATGTATATAAAGCACTGTAGCACAGCATCGGACACATATTAAACCTATTAAATAGTAGGTATTCTACTGGCTTTGCCAGTTTTATTCCTGAATCCTCTGCACCCACTTTCAGAACAGCTCTTGGAGGTTCTTGTACCTTTAAAAATGCAAATAAAACCTTATCACTCTCTACTTAAAAACCCTGAAGTTCCTTCCATCTGTGGAGTGCAGAAAATCCACCCTCCTGGTCACCGCCTACCAGGTAGGTGGTCCAGGGTCTGGCCCTGGCCTTCCTGTCCAGTCTCAGGGCCTGCCCCTCTCCTTGCTCGCAGACACTCTGGCCTTCCTTCTCTCCCTCCAACGCCTCAGATGGCTTGTCACCATCTCAGTGCCTTTTGCATTTGCTGTTCCTACCATGGGAACTTTCTACTCCAATGCTTCATGCGGCTGGTTTCTCTCCCATTCAATCGCAGCTCAACCATGAGCTTCCCTGGCCGCCTTATCTAACATATGGCACCCACCCCTCATCCTCCAGTCCCCAGCACATTGCTGTTTTAGGTCCTTGACAACCTGCCACTATTGGAAATTATTTTGTTTACTGTCCCTTTCCCCAACTAGAATGAAATCTTCACGAAACCAGGAACCTTGCCCATCTTACCCAGCACCTAGCACAGAGCGGATGCTCAGTGTATTTCTAGGATCTCAAATGCAGGGAAGGACATTAATTGATTAACTTTCCAAGCTAAAGAATTAAGGCAGTAGCCCAGGTTATCTATAAATCTTTTATACATGAAATTAAAATGGGGACCTAACTATATTTACAGGTATAATACATACAATATTCTAAGCATTCACAAAGTGGGAACATATGAAGGGTTTGACACATGAATTTTCCAGGTTGCTACGGTTTGCTTCTTCTTTAAGCATCAACATTCCCCTGGATGGTAATACTCCTAAAACAGGGTCCACGTTGCCCTAGCTCCTAAAATCAAGCAAATGAAATTTCATTTTCCTTTCTTATGAACATCCCTATCGTAAGGGGTTGTAATGAACGAGCAGCCCTGAGGGATTACTGGAGTGTGACATTTATGACCATTTGCGCCAATCCTCAATGACTACACGGCCCCAGAAGGCTACAGCTTTTTTCTTTTGGATACTTTTCCTCTACCTTGACAGACTGCTATCCTACAAATTACTGCTATTCCTGTTAGTATCTCCCCTCCCCTACCTTATAAACGGACTATATCTGATCTGTTGAAAACTGGCTAAAGAAATAAAATTGTTAGAACTGTATGCCCCAAAAGCAGGTTAAGTCAAGTCTGTCTGCACAATATTCTTAAACGTGTGTGAGCGTCAGCAGGCCTTTCCTTCCTGGCTGTTACCTGGGTTTCTTGCTGGGTTTGTCAAGCAGCTAAAACAGAACCACAAACTAAGGAGTCTGCACAAGTCAGAAGGGGAAATAGTTCAGCTTCTTCATGATACTGCACCAACAATCAGACCGATCTTGGTTTAATCCCTGACACTTACTAGCCATGCACCTATCTTCTCGAAACATTCATTTTTCTCAGCAGCGACTTATGTTTATGGAGCACTTGCTAAGCCCCAGGCCGCTGTCGTGTTGCACCTGTACTCTCCCATATAATGAATCCTTACAGTAAGCCTGTGAAGGAGACAGCATTATCCCCATGAATCAGTTGAGAAAACAGGTTCCAAAGTTAAGTAACTCAATGTCGCATAGCTAATAAGCAATGGTCAGGACAGTCTAACCCAGAACTCTTAGCTAGCTATTCATTCATTCAACAACCATCATCTGAGCTGCTACCATCTTTGAGGCACTAGGTATACACCTCGGTGAAGAAGACAGATAAAAATTCTTGCCCTCCTTTATTTTATACATAGTAGTTTGAACCTCTTAACCTCCTCCCACTATCATGCCCCTCCTCCCTTCCCTCTACTACAATGAAATGAAGAAAGTCTTGCCCTCCTTATATGGAGCGTACATTCTAGAGGACATGAAAGGAAGAGACAAACAGTGAGCAACAAATACAAATGTAAGTTATACTGCATGTTATTAGATTATACCACGCAAAATTGCCAACTGCCAACTATTTTGACCTACAAAAATGGTAATTTCATACGGTTCGACCTAAGAGAAGGTGGTAAGTGCAACTGAGGAGGGTGAGGAGGGTCCGCAGTCGGAGGCGGGGTGCAGTGGTGAGTAGGGTGGCCCGGGAGAGCCAAGTGAGGTGGCGTGCTGAGGAGAGGAGGCGGAGTTATCCTGGATGCTACACTCACACGGGGTAACGCCCACCTCAGCCTCAGAGGGCACAAAGGTCAAATGAGATAACAAAAGGGAAAACTTTTTGTAAACTAGGAAGTTCTGGGACTATAGCAACTTATTATTTAGTATCATTTAAAGTTCCCTGTTTTGCTGCTGGGAATTACAGCAGACTTTGTAAGGCATAAATATAGCTGGATGGCCTGCAAGGTTACTGGTTCATACCTTACCTGGAGCAGAGAAGCAATGAAGAGTTTTGGCTTAAAACTTTTCTTCCTGCTCCCAGAAAACAAAAGGTTTTGTTGTTGTTCTTTAGTCGATAGAGTATTCTCTACCCAAAGAAGGTAACAGTGTATGTCTGAAAAACTGTTGAACTGCAGGTGAGGTTGCGATGGAAGCAATTTAACAGAATTCCAAGAGAGAGCCATGTTATGCTAGCATCAGAAAATGTAATAAACTATATACCATGTGTCTAAAATCTGAGGTCTCTGAAGTAGGTCAGAATCTCACTAGCTCCACCAACCCATTCTACCAGATAATCATTATTTGCTGTGCTTGGTAAAGATTACAATTAAACTAGCTACTGAACTTTAACAGACAAGGAAAAGGTAACCAACAGAAAACTACACTAGGTTAATTTGTAGAGAAATAACAGGTATGCATAGTTTCTTTGAAAGAGACAGCCTTTATTTTAAGGATTTTTACATTGAAGACTTCAAAAAGTGGTAGGTTTTTAGAACTTATTGACCTGTATTTAAAAGGAACTGTTGACAAAGATTCTCCAGAAATAATCTGAACAAGTGGGAAAATACAGTTAATACTACTGAAACCTACTAAAATAACTCCAGGACATATGGTTTATCCGACATAACAATACCTCTAAATGCTGTCACTGATATGAAACTGACTGCTTCTTTTCTAAACACACAGTGGTATAATTAACAATATTCAATCACTTCTGTTCTTTCCTGAATATATAAAAATTAAAATACCAATTAAAAAACTAATATATTCTCCTCTTTCAATGTTTCTTACAGATACAGTTTCAATATTCTCACTCAATAGTGGTGTGGTTTAAGAGATTTTTCATTCACAAGTCAAACAACAATCCACCCAAAGGGAACTGATAGTCTATAGGCTCATAGTGCAAATAAAGAGTTAGGGAATGCAGCAACTGACCTTTCTAAAATACAGAACGGATAAAATTCTTAGAAGATACATGCAATAAGCTCTACTAAGCAGCTGGCCACAGAACTAGAACATCTGATAATTTTCCTGGTGACTTCAATGGGACTCCAGATGTTTCCAAACTCAACTTGAACTCTCATCTTAGGCTTTGTATTTTGCTTTTCCAGTTTCGCTAATGACACAAACATGCTACAAAATAAAAATCCAGAGATTCACATTAGAAAAGTATACTGTGAAGTGGAAGGCGAGAACAGTACTTGGCATGTCTTCTATGAACAGTATTCTGCTGCAGGGGTTTTTACAAAACAAACGGCCTTCCTCATCTTCCTCACCCGCGTTCACGAACGCGTTCTCGGCACTCCTGCTTCCAGAGGAGGTGGTGGGTATTTGAAGGAGAGTGAATTAAAAGACTTAAACTAGTTCATTTCTCGCTTACTTATGACCACATCTATCATCTGAAATAATAATGGGACAGTTACTGTATATTAAACCTGTTCAACTGTTTAGCCAGCAAGAAGTGTTACCCTAGCCTGGCCAAGTTACAGCTTTAAGGACGTCTGTACTTGACTACAGCTTTATGTGACTAATGGGAACCATCAGTCTGTTCAAATTATGAGGTGCTGGAAAGAGAAAACAATTCTTCCCTTTTATAAATTTTTATAAGGGTTCTGAAAAATGAGAATGAGGAAAAGAAGCATTACTTACATTCAAATCCCTGAAGTATTCATTATAGTCAAGGGCATATCCTACAACAAACTTGTCTGGAATTTCAAATCCAACAACTAAAAAGAATCACATCATTTAGATACAGAAAACATCACTTTCAAATCTAATACGTGCAAACATTCTCTAAAGTGACTCTAAACCATTTCATATAAAACTTGTTGGGTTAAAGCTGGTTAAATGATTGACAAAGTATTTCACTTACAGTCTGGTCTATATCCAACACTTCGCGGGGTCCTTTTCACCAGCAAGCTGTTAATTATAAAATGTGACATGTGACACACGGAGACACTGCAGGGCATTACAAAAGAGAATGTTCATGTTCTGCAACACGGTTTCATCTGCAGTTTAGAACACTATGGTCAGTTTTAACAAACCCAAAGAAACACTCTGAAATGGAGACAGCTAAATCACAGGGCTCCCTGGGCAGGGGCAGCAATGAGTTCACACTACAGATGAGGCCCTCGATTGATCTTCACCTGGAACACGATGGACTGTTCTGAGAGCTGCCCCCTGACTATCCACACGCCCACCGAAGGGCAGCTACTTGGGGAGGATGAATGGGTGGGGAATGCCAACGAGCAAAGATGACAAGTAAAGGCTTTCAGTCCAAAATCCCTGGAAAACAATCCCTAAGCCACAAATGGTGTGGGAGAGGTGAGCATCACCTTTCAAGACTTCTAGTAAATAGCTTACAAAGAGGAATGTTAGCCTAAAAGACAAGTAGCATGCTAAAGGAGCTAGTATTTGTTTTTGAGAGCAGAAACTGTAGGTAGGATGTGTCAACTCTAACGAAAGCTTATTTCATAATCCAAGTGCTGCCTGCTGAAGTTTTTCAACCATTAAAAAACCTGTAATGGTGCTCTGAAAGCCTTTACATATGATAAGGGCAGTCCCAATAAAACTTAAGATTTCATAACTTCCTAGATAAGTATATTAAAAGGGCTGGAAAGGACCTAAAGTGATTCTCAGCCTTTGCTGCACATTGGAATCATGTGGGAACCTTAAAAAATATATAAAACTCAGATACCCAGGCCATACCCCTCACCAATTACATCAGAATCGCTGGGGAAGGGACACAGATGTAGGTTATGTTTTGTTTTTTAAACTCTCAGATGATACCAATGTGCAGCCAAAGTTGAGAAGCACTGGCCTAAGCCTTAGCCTCCAAGGGATCGTAGTCCAGGCAAGTCCCCTGAGATTCTCCTTCCAGTAATTAGAGGACACACTTAGACTCGGGTTCCATTTAGAAAGAAAATAACAAACCAATCACAGCAAAACCCCTTCCATCTACCTGAACTCATTCAGGAACAATCCAAAAAAGGTATCATTAAACTCAGTGCAAGCAGTACTAAGAGTTGAGGGGAACTCGGCACCTCATATTCCTATAGATCTCAATGAATTATCTTGAAATAATTGCAGATTCATAGGAAGTAGCCAAGAAAAAAGCACAGGGAGCGCCCGTGTGCCCTCCCTCTGGTTTCCTCCAGTGAACATGTCACATAACTGTAGTAGATTACCACAACCAGGACATGGACATTGGTGGACTGACCTTATCCAAATTTCATCAGCTTTCTGTGCTATTTATATGTGTGTAATTCTACACAATCGTATCACACGTGTGGATTCGTGTAACCACCACCACAATCAGGATACAGAACTTTCCATCACGCACGGCTTTCTCTTGCTACCTCTTTATTTATAGTCACAGCCACCCACCACCCCCTAACCCCTGGCAACCACTAATCTGTTCTCCATTTCTATCATTCTGTCACTTTAAGAAGGTTGTATAGGGGCTTCCCTGGTGGCGCAGTGGTTGAGAGTCCACCTGCAGATGCAGGGGACGCGGGTTCGTGCCCCGGTCCGGGAGGATCCCACATGCCGCGGAGCGGCTGGGCCCGTGAGCCATGGCCGCTGAGCCTGTGCGTCCGGAGCCTGTGCATCCGGAGCCTGTGCTCCGCAACGGGAGAGGCCACAACAGTGAGAGGCCCGTGTACCGCCAAAAAGAAAAAGAAGGTTGTATAAATGGGATCGTACAGTATTTACCCTTTTGAGATTGGCTTTTATTGGCACAGTTCCCTTGAGTTCCTCCAGGTCATGTGCATCAGCAGTTTGTTCCTTTTTAGTGCTGAGTAGGATTCCATGGTAGGGTGGACCACAGTTTGTTTAACCAGTCACCTACCAAAGGACATTTTGGCTCTTTCCAGTTTGGGGCTATTGCAAATGAAGCTGCCATGAACATTCACACACGGGTTTTTGCGCAGATGTAAGTTCTCATTTCTCTGGGAGAAATGCCCAGAGTGCAGCTGCTGGAGTTGTATGGCAGTTACAGGTTTAGTTTCTTAAGAAACTGCCAAACTGTTTTCCAAAGTGGCTGCAGCACTTGACATGCCTGTCAGTTAATGGTTTTTTAATTTTTAATTTAACTTTTAAGTTAAAAAGCTTTCTAGTCATTCTTAACCCTGCTTTGTACTTAATCTTTTTAGGTATAAAGCACAGATACACATACACTACATAAACAGATACACAATATATCTGTGATATTAAATTTAATGGCAAGGAAGAGATTAGGAAAAGAAGGTTGAGAAACAACCCACTTGGGCCACAGCCCCATCACTAATGACCCTCACACCTCCAGCTACAGGAAATATCTCTCCCATGAGGCAGTCTATCTCAGTTTCACAGCATATTCCAGGAAAGAGGCACACAAGAATATCTGGAGGAGTATATGCCACAGTAGGTTGACATTTAAAACCCTGAAAGCATGTAGAGAAATAAGCAAATGCACTGATTGGTCTGCAGGAAACTGCTTAGTGCCCTAGAATGCATCATTTCTATACTCTCATCATGCCTGTCCCAAATCCATTTAAAGTAAAAACTCACTGATGATACACTGGCACCAGCTATCAGAAAAGCCCCAAAGGACAAACTGCTGACACACGACTCAGTAGAAGGCTTACTCTGATTCAAAGATGTTCGACAAATACTTTGATCCTTTAAAAGGGGTTTATAAAAACCAGTTAATCGTTTAGGAAATAAAAGTTAGATCACTATCTGACCCCTACATAAAAATTGCAGATTGGTCAAAAATTAAAAAAAAAAAGAAAAAAAAAACCCAAAACATCCAGGGACATCACCTGACCAAAAAAATAGTAAGGCATGAACTCTGAGCCAGGTTGCCTGGGTTCAAATTTTACCTCTATAGTGATCCAGCTCTGTGCCTCTGGTTAATTCCCTATGCCTTGGTACCCCCATCTGTGAAGTGGGAATAACAGTCTACCTCTGAGTTGTTGGGGAGTGAAACTATAATTAGGGATAAACACAGGTAGAACTAATAAGCCAAACAGCACAGGTAGGACCAGAAAGTGAGGCTGGCTTAGAAGAAAGGAAGCAGGCATTGTACATTTTCAACGTGGCTACAAAACAAGATGCATCACACAGGACCACTACATCACTCAATTCCAGGAGCTCAGGATCTCCAGGGCCCACTCCTTCCTACGACCTCCTAACCCGTCTTTGGGATCCTTGGTCTCAGTTTTGCAAAGAGGCCCCAAATCCTCTGCCATGCTACCCAGGACAACTTTGATATCATTATTAGATTGGTGAAAAACCAAATAGTAATAACATTGGGCAATAAGGTGACTGCACTGAAAGGCTTTAACACACGACAAATTATTTACAAAGGACACTTACTGAGTCTTACTTGAGATTATATTACTTTTTGGAGATAAGAAAATTTACCCTTACAAAGAAGCAATTAATCTTTTTTCAAATGAAGAAAGTATCCTATGTCAAAATGTTATTTACATACCTTGCAACCTTGACCATCTTTGGATTATGCTGCTTGACCAAGGAAAGCAAGGTCTGCATTGTTTTGCCAGTGTCAATTATATCCTTTAAAAAAAGAAAAGACATTTAAATGGTAAATAAAACCATCGTACCTTTAAATTCAGTCATCATATAAACACAAAAAAACAAAATCCCATGTATAACTGGAATAATGCCATTTTTTTTCGGTGCAGTGATTCTCACCACAATTCACACTGAGATATTCTGGAATCTGTAAGTCATCTGGCTCTCAGCAAGCAGTAGGAATGCCAGTCCTCAGGGCTGGATTTTATAGGCACCAAGAGATCAATGACAGCTAATTTAAGTATATATATGCAAGTATGTACACACATATTTTATTAAAGAGTTGTGGTGCTGCCCTTCATTATAAAAGATATTAGATTTTTTTTTATAAACTCAAGATCAGGATGCTCCAACTCTCGGATGCAGGTGGTTAAGAGACCACACCAAGAAACACCGCTTTATACCATCTTAAAAGTATCCAAAGTATTAAAGTTTTACCATATAGAATTACTTTACATGAAAGTGAATCTTAGCTATTTAGTCAAAAGTAGGACATTATTCAAAACAAACCTATCTCTAATTGGGAAAACATTTCTTAAACCATAACCCTAATGCTCTTCAATGAAAATATTCTCTACAGATGGTATAAAGCAGCGTTCACAAAGTGGGGCTGTAAGTCATCAGAAACATCAGGGCTGGGGATTTGTGAAAAATGCAGATTTCTGGGCTGTGGTAGACAGAATTCTGATGGCCCCCAGGACTCCTGCCCCCTGGTGTACACACTCAGAATAATCCCCCACTCCCTGAGTGTGAGTGGGACTTGCGAAATGATGGGGTTGTCAGTAGGTTGTGTTACACAAGACAGCTGTAGCAGCCTGGAGAGAGATTCTGCTGGTTTTGAAGAAGTCAGCTGTCATATGAGAGGGCCATGTGCTAGGACATGAGGACAGCCTAGCAAGAAAACAGGGCCCTCAGTCCTGCAACCACAGGAACTCAGTTCTGCCAACAACCTGAATGAATTTGGAAGAGTACCATGAGTCCCAGGTGAGATAGGAACCTCAGCCTTGATTCAGCCTGATGAGACCTGGGGCAGAGGACCCGGCTATCCTGTATTCGAGTCCTGACCCCTGAAAACTGAGATAATCAGTGTGTGTTGTTTTAAGCTGCTTAGTCTGTGGTAATTTGTTAGGCAGCATTACCGCAGACAAAATGAAGCAATCTGAAGTGGAATTAGTGAATCTGCATTTTAAAAAAAGCAACCAGTTCCCAGGGATACTCATGTACACAAACCCTGTGAAAAGAGTGTTATTTGTTTATCTTTTAATCTATAAGCTAAAGTTTCTAAAAACCTTGGTAACAACAAAAAATGAATCAGGGGTTACTGTTGCTCTTAAGCCTTATACCATTTTACATAAAAGAGTAAGAACTCATTCTATTGGTGGGAATATAAAGTACTTTGATGAGTAATTTGGCAACAATAGTAAAATTGAAAATGTACAAATTTGAAAACCCACTCATTCCACTTCTAAGTGCCTGTATCCAGAGGGAACTCACACACATGCACACAGGACAACGCAAAAGGATGCTCTTAGCAGACAACGCAAAAGGATGCTCTTAGCAGCCATTTGTACACCGAAATGCTACGAAGGATTTTAAGGTCAACTAACTCTGTATGTTTCAACATAAATAACCTCAAAACCAATTTTAAGTGAGAATAACAAGCTGCAAGAGAGAACATATACAGTGTAGCACTATGTAAATTATCAAAAAATATATTTCGTATATGGTTATATATATGCAATAGAAGCATAAAAAGCATGGATGGGAATGATATGTGTAACTTTAAAAGGAACAAAAAAATTTCAAGCCAAAAAGAGAGGGGTAAGAAATATACCAAAATGTTTCCACTATCCAGTAAAAGTGAATTACTAAATATTTCTTAGAAAAAAAACAATCTCACTCCCTTATAACACAAGCCCACCATTAAAACTGATGAAAAGGAATTTCTTTCCCTGGGTTACCTTTAGGACTGTGCATACCAAGTTAGAAAATCATAAACACTATATTAAAAGTATGTAAAACTTACTTCAACAATCAAGACATTCTGGAAGAAAAAGAGAAATGAAAATCAGTACAATGAATCAGACAGTGTTTCCAATTATAATTCAAGTCACATCATAACAAACTCTAAGAATTTATCCAAATTCTTGCTTTAAGCTACTTTACTATATCGAACTCTGATTTAAACAAATGGGCCATCTGTTGGGATTTGGAACTCTTTAATATAAAATTTTCACTGCAATGGAATTTTTAAAAATAAAATTTGACCCATATGCTCATTTTTTAAGAGTTTTCATTACTTAAATGGAGGTCTAATCTTGGGCAAATCATGAAATTTCTCTGGGCCTCAGTTTCCCATGTGGAAAATGAGGGACTTCAACTAATATGTGTATTCTAACTCTAACATTCAAAACTATAATTTGTACAATAACTCCAAAATCATGCATTTAACTTACCATATGGAATCCAATTCAAAACGCATTTTCTCAGTAGGCTGAAATTGATCTGCGTTTTCTGGATGTGTTCATATTCTTGGACTAAACTAAAAGATACCAATGCTTCCTCCGACCATAAACCCTTACCCCAATTTCTACCTCTCAGAATTTTATAGCTGTTAGAACCCTTAGAGAAAATACTGTCTAACAATTACCTCCGTGGTAGAGAAGAGTCCTATATCTATTCTTGGGAATGAGGCAGCATTTCACATAGTGGTTATAATCATTGTCACAAGAAGATTCATGTTATATTGCTTATTTGTAGTTCTCATTTCTCTATCACATACCTACAAGCATCAGAATTTTAATGTTCTATATACTCTTCTAAGTCAGTGGTTATCAAGGTAGAGCACACAAGATCCACTGGGTTGAAAGAAAGAAAGATTAGAACTTTTTTTAAACCTCACCTTATGTAATCTATAATTTTATAACCACATGCATTTTATAATACACATTATATTACTACCATAGTTCCTATGCAATTTACTCCTTTCCTCATATCACAACTAATTTCTCTCTTTTCAAAAGATATTGTAACCTAAATCTTTAGGAAAACTGAATATACAGTTGATGCTTGAACAACAAGGGGACTAGGGACACTGACCCTCCACACAGTTGAAAATCCACATATAACTTTACAGTCGGCCCTCCATATCCACAGTTCCTCCGTATTCACAGATTCAACCAGCCACAGATCGTGTAGTAGTGTAGTAAGGATTTATTGAAAAAAATTTGCATATAAGTGGACCCACATAGGTCAAACCCATGTTGTTCAAGGGCCAACTGTAACCAATTAATGGACCAATAACTGTTTCACCACCTACCATGTGGTTCTTTCTCAGCATTTTCTCTAACCCAGCTAGCACATCTGAAGGACAACATTTTCCCATCAGTAACTTTGGCTCACTGATGCCGCAATTTGCACCATGGGATGGAACTATAGTTTGAAAAGAGCACTGAATTATGAGACAGAGAAACTGGACTCTAGTCTTGCCTCTAATACTAAGTAGCTGCAAAACCTTGTCTAAACCATAATCAAAGACTTTTAGTACTATGAGGCTGAGAGATTAAATATTTGCCACACAAAATTGTAGTATCCAGAGTGTGATGTCATTAATGTTTAAAAAATAAAAGAATGAGAATTGCTACCATTACCGAGAGCTTATTTTACATCAAGTAGCTACATCCTTACTTAGTAAATGAAAAAAATGAGGCTCAGAGGTCAAATGACTTGCCGAAAGTCATAAAAATAGTCAAGTGGTAGAGGATAGATTTGAAGAGGGGTTTTCAGGGTCCAAAGCCCATATTCTCAACCATAACTGGAAAAAAGGGGAAAACTATTCATATATATATGTATCTACACACACACAGTATCCGCCAGAGATAAACTGAAACAGAACGTCTAAATAACCCATAATCTCACCACCAAGAAACAACTTCACCCAACTTCTGCGTCTTGTTTTTTTCCCACAATAAATGTGCTTACTGTGACTATCATGAAAAGAAAGTTATTTTAGAAGCAGAGACCTTTTAAGATCACAGAGCTATGTAGTGGGACAGAGCCATTAGGTGGGAAAGGCAAGGTCAAATGGAATCACGGAGAGCTTTGAAGGCTAGGTCCCTTCCAGCACTAAAAACCAATTATAGGAGTAAGGGCTTCAAATGACTTCTAAATATGGGCAAAGCATGCTGAAAGGGAAGGAGGATAGGTCTGGCAGGAAGGGAAAAGAGTCAACAGATTATAATTTCTCCTTTGAAGTTTTCAAAAGATGTTGAGGAAGACAACATTAGTTTGGCATGACCCTGATATGGGACCATAGAATCTGACACCAGTGTTGCATGTTAAAGTTGCCTTACAGATACTCAGTGAAGTAAGCTATAAAGATTAAAAATCTAAAAACCAGAGGAAGAAAAGAGCTTTGGAGCCAGATAGACCTGCATTTAAATTCAAGCTCTACCACTTAACTGGCAGTGTGACTGTGGACAAGTCTTTCAACCTTGCTGAGTCTTAGTCTCCTGATCTGTAAAATGGGGATGATAATATCTACCTCACGAGGATTCTTGTGAAGCTTTTATGAGATTATGCCTTTATATTTGGCACTGTGCCTATAAGCAAAAAAGTAACTGGCAGCTGCAGAAAAAAGCATTCCATCATTTCTCACTGGTTACTCAAAAATCATTTCAGTGTATCTGAAGAATAATATTGTAAATATTCAAGTATTTTAATAGCTCTATTATCTCAGCAAAATGTCTATGCTGGAAGAATTTTGATGTATTTTAAATTCTTTTTGGGGATTCCTTAAAATAACAGTATGTTTGAACATACTAAGTGTTCTAACTACCAGAAACTGTTTTAAGAGCTCTACATGCATTATATCACTCAATCCTCTTAACTCACTGAGATGACTGCCAGTAGCATCATATGGGAGACGAGAGATTAAATAACCTGCCCAAGGTCACATATCTAGGAGGTACTGAGCCCTCTCCCATTTGCGGAGCACAGGCTCCGGACGCGCAGGCTCAGCGGCCATGGCTCACGGGCCCAGCCGCTCCGCGGCATGTGGGATCTTCCCGAAACGGGGCACGAACCCGCGTCTCCTGCAACGGCAGGCGGACTCTCAAGCACTGCGCCACCAGGGAAGCCCTGAGCCAGGCTTTGAATCAAAGCTCTCCAGCTCTAGAACCCACACTTTCAGTCACTACATTACACTGTTTCTCTATCTTTTAAGAAACTATGTGCTGTCTATTTTTAAAAAGAAGACTGTCTTTTCCCCCATACATTCTTTTGAAGGATCCCAAATTAGATCCCCACAGAAGCATACCAGCAGTACTTGGCAACACAGACTTGACGTTTAATGTTGGATTTTGCTGCCTCTTTGCTATACGACCTAGAGAAAGATATCTAACTTAGGGTGTTTCCAAGGGTTAAATAACCCTTGTTTGAGTGCATAAATAACTATCTAAACTGCCTCTTGGTGATGGATTGAAAGCACAGTGCTACTAATTGACTTGGTATGGAATGTTCTTTTCTTCCCCTTCAAGATACATACCTTTCCAGTTAAAGTTGAGAGATCATCTCCACCAATTACTTTTATGTCACCTGTTGACTGGTCATTCTAGTTAAAAAAAAAAAAGATAAATATATATGTATATATCTTTCCATGTATACACATACATTTCAAATTATCAAACGCAAACTACAAGATTTAAGAAGTTAGCTAGCTAATGTCATAGCATTATGATATTCTAAATGATACAAACTGTAAGAATTATGTCTCTAGAAATGAATGACTAGGTAACTTTCAACTAGAGATTAGTAAAAATTAAGAAGTTCTAATTGGCCATTACTGATTTGATGCTTCGAAGAGTCCTAAAAATGGGGTACACCCATTTTTGAGTGGGCAGTACTACAGAGGCCACCCATCTTCAGTCTCAGTAATTTCTGAACCACGAAAGAAGTTATTAGCATGACAGGTGTCTGGTTCTGGCCCTGGACCATTCCCATGAGTCAATCAAGTTGTAGGGTCTCGTCTATATCACACTTGACTCCAAAGATATTTCCCTCAAAAGTCTAGCTCAGGCCCAGGTCATCTTCAGCACAGTCTGGGAAATCGGGTCTGATCAGTAGTCCTTTAAAGCATACCTCTTAGGCTCCCAGTTTTATGCTATCACAGACTCTAGTAGAAACCCTTAAAAGAGTTTCAAAAGGGAATGCTCCACACCCACTGTAGTTGGTGGTGATAATGATCATAATTTGGCTGTGCTGGATTCAAGACAGAAAACTGGAGTGAAAGAGCAGATGAATGAAACAGCTTAAGACTTGCCCTACCAGAGAGCAAACCATACCAAAGCTGTGGCAATTACAATGGTGCTGTACCAGCACAGTAACAGACAAAGAGATCAAGGAACAGAATAGAGCCCAGAAACAGACCCAGAAATATATGAGGATTTAGTATATGATAAAGATGGTATTTCAAGTCAGTAAGAAAAAGATGAATTATTCAATAAATGGTGTTTCATCAACTAGTAATCCATTTGGGAAAAAAATAAAGTATGATCCCTACCTCACAGCATACACAAAAATAAATTCCAGATGGATTAAAATCTAAACGTAAAAAATAAAGCCATAAGCAAACCAGAAGAAAACGTAGAATATTTTCACATTCTCAGACAGGTAAAAACTTAGGCATGACATGAACCTAAACTGAAAGAAAAGATCTGTAACGAGTATTTCTATTATACATTGGGCTCCAACAATAAGAATCCAATAGAGAAATGGAGAATGAAGACGAATAGGTAATGCACAGAAAAGAATGTCATAACATATAAAATGATATCTGAGAAACAAATAAACAACATGATTCTACTGTTCACCCATTCACACTGGCAAAACTTAAGTCTGATGATACATATTTTGGCAAGAGTGACAGGAAACAAGCACCCTTGTTGGTGGTGAGAGTATAAATCAGTACACTGTCCTTTGAAAAATATATAGCCATACCTATTAAAATTGTAAACACGCATGTCATTTGCCCCAGCAATCCCACTTCCAGGAATCAAAACTACAAAAACACAAGTGTGCAAAGGTACATACAAGGATGTTCACTGTATCAACTGTTATAAAAAACAAAAATTGGAGACAACCAGCATGTTTATTAACAGGGAACTATTTAAATTAAGTTCATCCACACAATGTGATACTGTGGAGCTATTAAAAAGAATCTGACAGGGCTTCCCTGATGGCGCAGTGGTTGGGAGTCCGCCTGCTGAGGCAGGGGACGCGGGTTCGTGCCCCGGACCAGGAGGATCATGCGTGCGGTGGAGCGGCTGGCCCGTGAGCCGTGGCCGCTGAGCCTGCGCGTCCGGAGCCCGTGCTCCGCGGCGGGAGGGGCCACGGCAGTGAGAGGCCTGCGTACCGCCAAAAAAAAGAAAAAAAAGAAAAAGAAGAATCTGATAATCTATACACACTGACATGAACAATGGTAACTAAAAACACCAAGTTATAGAGCAATGTGTTGCCTACGGAACCATTTCTGTTCAGCATTTTTAAAAAGCTTCTAACTGCAATTACCTCTGAGTAGTGAGAAGGGATAAGAAGACTTTCTACCTTTATATACAGGCATACCTCAGATATTTCGGGTTTGGTTGCAGATCATCACGATAAAGTGAGTGTCGCAATACAGCAAGTCACAGGAATTTTTTGGTTTCCCAGTGGACATAAAAGTTACGTTTGCACTGTACTGTAGTCTATTAAGTGTGCAACAACATTATGTCTAAAAAAACAATGTGCAATACCTTAATTTAAAAATACTTTATTGCTAAAAAATGCTATTGTTTATATGTGTAATCTAAAAAAATGGTACAAACGAACCTACTTACAAAACAGAAATAGAGTTACAGATGTAGAAAACAAACATGGTTACCAGGGGGAAAGGGGCGGGGATAAATTGGGAGATTGGGATTGACATACACACACTACTATATATAAAATAGATAACTAATAAGGACCTACTGTATGGCACAAAGAACTCTACGCAATATTCTGTAAAAAGAGTGGATATATGTATACGTATGACTGATTCTCTTTGTTGTACAGCAAAAACTAACGCAACATTGTAAATCAACTATACTCCAATAAAAACTAATTTAAAAATAAAATAAAATAGTGACGTCAAATACTGTGGAGGATGCAGAGAAACTGGATCACTTATACTTTGTTTATGTGAATGTAGAATGGTACAGCCACTCTGGAAAACATTTCAGCAGTTTCTTTAAAAATAAAACATGAAACTATGGTAAAACCCCACCCCACCCCAAATAAATAAATAAATAGATAAAAAATAAAAATGCTAACCATCATGTGAGCCTTCAGTGAGTCTTAATCTTTTTGTAATGGTAACATCAAAGATCACTAATCACAGACCACCATAACAAATATAATAATAATGAAAAAGTTTGACCTATTGCGAGAATTACCAAAATGTGACACAGAGACATAAAGAGAGCAAGTGCTGCTGGAAAAATGGCCTCAATAGACTTGCTTGACCCAAAACTGCCACAAACCTTCAATTTATAAAAAATGCAGTATCTGCAAAGCACAATAAAGTGAAGTGCAATAGGGACTCCCCTGGTGGTCCAATGGTTAAGAATCCATCTTGCAATGCAGAGGACACCAGTTCGATCCCTGGTTGGGGAGCTAAGATCCCACGTGCCGCAGGGCAACTAAGCCCGTGTGCCACAACTACAGAGCCCATGCACTGTGAAAGATCCTGCATGCCACAACTAAGACCCGACACAGCCAAAAAATAAATATTAAAAAAAATTATTTTAAAAAAAGTGAAGCGCAATAAAACGTGGTGTGTCCTGTACTTCTAATTTTTTCATACACTTCTATATATGTGTCCGTATTTTATGGAGTGTTATTTTTGAAAAACACAAATGGGCCAACAGTATACAGTGTTGCAAACTAAACGTAAGATACATAAGTATGACTACCAATATCAAAAAACTCTTGCATATTACTTCTCATCTTAAGGAAATTTCGGACACCTCTTATTCCAACTAACTTAAAACCTAGAGTTTCAAAGACAGAGAATTAATAGCAAAACAAAACAAAACAAAACAAAACTATGAAACCTGAAGCTTTCAATGAGAGCGAATCACAGTAGTAAACGATTTACACAGTAAATCAAGTTAAATAGCGACATCTTCTGTATAAATTTGGTATTACAGTCGACTTCAATTGACCCTTTTTTACAGAGAAAAGGAGTAAAGATCTGAGAACTGAAAAGTATGGAAAAAACCCTGTGATCCAAAGGCGATGGTGATAGGGTAAGAGACAAGAGAACTCCAAGCACGCAAGACACTGCTGCTGCACTAGATCTAAATCTCCATATTTCTGTTTGCCCCAAGGGTTTTAGCTTCGAGGCTCCTTTTTCTGGAAACACAGCCACCTTTTAAATGAAGGGTAATACAGAAGATTCGTTTAAGAAAAATGTTACAGTCCACTGTGCTAGAATACAGGTATAAGTGCCCAAATTGCATACAAATGGCACCCATGAATCAATTACCCCACCAGAGGATTTTCCCTTGCTCCCTCCCTTCCTGTCTATGACAAGCTTCCCACTGTATCCATGCTGCATTTCATTACTGAGTGACTCTTAATGTGCTTCATCTTTAAGGAGATGATGGGACTGGCATGGGAGAGCCCAATCTGTCCTTAACTCAGAATGTCACTGTCAACTACATAAAATCCCCAGAGAAGCTCTTTGGGTCTACCAAATACATACCCTCCGTGCCTGTGTTTCCACTTTATCTACCTTTTCTCTAGTCTATATGAAAAAGACAGAAGGGAAATAGGAAGGAACTTTCTTATTTGTCTATCCCTAAAAATTTTGCAAACCTCCAGGTAGCAACAAGAACTGAAGCTTGGTATACAGGAAAAGAGGAGAGAAAGCTGTGTGAAAACACATTAATGAGTGGGCTGCAAAAGAACGGCTTGGAACAAACAGTTGAGACCATGAGAAGAGAATGCAGAGAGGTTAATCACCAAAACTGGGCTCCCAAGAGGGTGAGACTAGGAGTATTACTGAGGTAGGAAGTCCAGCCTTAGCACTTAGTGGCTTAGCAATATGTGCCTTCCTTTTTGCAGTGAACTTCAGATCATTCTTTAGGACCCTAGAATGGAGTTATGGGGAAACAACTGTTCCTTCTACATCCAGCTAGGTCCCAAGTCCACCACACTCAATCATATTTTCTCTTCACATCATAATTTCAACCATCCTCTGTGTCCTTTAACTGTTCTCCTGTACCCTGATCAAATATCAACAAAAGTGAGAATATTAGAATCATAAACTTTTAGAGGTAGACTGCACCTCAGATGAAAAACGGCAGATATCCAATTTTCTAAAAATATATGCAGAAAATAATAAGTCTGGAAGGATATATGCCCAGGTAATAAGCCAATTTATTTACCTGTTATTTTAAATTTAAAATGTTGCTTTAAAGGAAAAAGAAGCGATTATCAGTTTTTAAAATGATGCTGATGAAGCAGGGCCCTTATAGATCATCTAATCCTGCACTATCCAATATAAGAACCACTAACCACATTATTTAAAATTAAATAAAACTAAAAATTCAGGGACTTCCCTGTGGGGGTCCAGTGGTTACGAATCCGCGCTTCCCCTGCAGAGGGCACGGGTTCAATCCCTGGTCGGGAAATTAAGATTCAACATGCCGCGCAGTGTGGCCAAAAAAAAAAAACCAGATCCTCTGTTGCACGAGATATATTTCACAGCCTCACAGTCACATGCGGCTAGTGGCTCCGTACTAGACAACACAGACACAGAACATTTCCATCATCACAGAAAGTTCTGTTGGTCAGCATTGCTCTAAACACATCAAAGATATCATTTAGTACAAGAGGGTACCAGAAAAGACTGAAGTGTTAGTGCTGATATTTAATATCTGGTATTTTCAAGTACACTGTTTGCAAACCTTCAGAAGTTATTGCAACCTGTCTTCTTGTTTTTCATTCCATGTCTGGTTTGGGACTAGGATCTGATAAACACGTTCAATAGAACCACTCTTCATGGCCTAAAAGACAGTACCTTGCATACAACAGGTGGTAATATGTTTGCTGAGTGAATTAATCGATTTCCTTAATTTTAAAAAATTTGTTTATTTATTTATTTATGGCTGTGTTGGGTCTTCGTTGCTATGCGCAGGCTTTCTCTAGTTGTGGTGAGCAGGGGCTACTCTTCATTGTGGTGCACGGGCCTCTCATTTCGTGGCTTCTCTTGTTGCAGAGCACGGGCTCTAGGCACACAGGCTTCAGTAGTTGTGGCATGCAGGCTTAGCAGTTGTGGCTCACGGGCTCTAGAGTGCAGGCTCGGTAGTTGTGGCCCATGGGCTTAGTTGCTCCACGGCATGTGGGATCTTTCCAGACCAGGGCTCGAACCCGTGTCTCCTGCATTGGCAGGCGGATCCTTAACCACTGCGCCGCCAGGGAAGTCCCTCCTTAATTTTTTTAAAGAATAGAAGTTGTGGTTTCATGGGGCCAAACCTGACCAGTACCTTCATGTTCTACTAATCAGCGTGCTTACATAAAACCTAAGTTGTCCGACAAGGACTACATCACAGTGAAAATCTACAGGCAAGAGTTAGAAAGTATACTTTTGACTCTAGTTCTGTTAGTGTTTCCTTATACCATGGACAGTACACATCCCCATTCCTGCCAATTTAAACTGAACAAATTCTTTTCTCCATCCACGTCTATGGTCTTAGTTCAATAAGCAGGAGAAAGGCATAAATCACTTCACTTTCTTTATATATATATAAATAGATAGATTTACAGAAGATAAGCTTTAGACTATCTAGCGTCAACATCAAAGTGGTACGTTTACATTTAACTTCAACTGTTCTGGAGAAAAAAGCATACCTTAAAGCAACTGACTAAATACAGAGAAAAGTGTCAGACCAAAAGCTACTGACCTCTTCTTAGAAGAGACACTTTAAGAAATTACTCCAATATTTTCTGCATTTTTCTTCAACAAGCTCACTCAAAAGGTCAGCTTCTTACAAATCACAAATTGCCATAAAGTAATTTGTACCTTTGGTATACTAAACAGATAGCCTAATCAAGCTACTAATCAAGTGACTTCCAAGATTAAGACCGAAACTTATAGCTTTCTGAACCTTGACCCTAACTGAGGAAAAATCCCATGACTGGCAAAATGAATTGTTTGCATGCAAAACTTCTGAAGAAATAATAGGAAGCCCATATTAGAGGATCCAAGTCAGTTAAAACTTTTCCCAAATAAGACCCTCAGTTCTGCACAGAATTAAAGGCCTGTGTTCAAATTGAAGACCTGTATGATCCTGGGCAAGTCACTTAATCCCTCTGCCCCTCATTGTTCTCAAATGTACATGGAGATAATAATTCATAACTCAAAAGTTTTCTGCAAGATTTAAAATCCTAAGAAGAGGGACTTGCCTGGTGGTGCAGTGGTTAAGACTCTACACTCCCAATGCAGGGGGCCTGGGTTCGATCCCTGGAACGGGAACTAGATCCCACATGCATGCTGCAACTAAGGAGCCCGCCTGCTGCAACTAAAACCCGACACAACCAAATAAATAAATAAATAAATAATTTAAAAATAATAATAATGAAAAATAAATAAAGTAAAATTCTAAGAAGAATTTCATTTTAACGTAAGCCTTTTAGTCTGGACACACCATAAATCAGGTTAATTTCTCCTTTGCTTAGGGCCCACAAAAAATATTCCCACAAAAAATTTACTCGTTGGACAACTTTCCCTCTTGAGACTTCCTCATTTTTTTTTAATTGAACTATTTTAGTAAAAAAAAAAATTCACTGCAAAAGTGAACTCACAACAGAGAAAATACATTTGCACACTTAACAACTGTTTCTTTTTTTAATATCACAGAGCCTTAGGGATAGAAAAGTCATTGAATATATAGTACTACATTTTATTGTTCTAAGATGTACATTCACATTTTAATACCCCTGAAATTGACATATTACAATCGACAGCAACTTACAACAATAACTGACAGCGTCTTCTTTCTTAGCAGTACAAAAAATAGTGGTAAATCTTAAAATCAGTGCTATCTAAGGTTTAATGAAACATGGTATTTGGAATCCCCAGGCAATTTGTCAACTAGGCACTAAGCAAATAAAATTCTGCCTAGCTACTCTAAGAGTATGTAAACTATAATGTGAGTGTGTATACACAGAGAGAAAATTCTTCAAAATATTAGAAATAAAAGTGGTAGTGGAATTTAGGGTGACTTAATTCCTTTATGATTTTCCATGGTTGTATGTTCTTTATAATAAACATGTATTTTTTAATCGGAAAAATACAATTTTCATTCTGAAGAAAACCTAGATGGGGTGTTTTAATATTATTATGGCTCTTTATATATTCTGGGAACATTTAATAGTTCATGGAGCATTTCTTTAGGATAAGTACAGATCAGTTAATGTTTAATTCACTGTTCCAAACTGGTCAAGATCAACATGTAAAACTGCATTAACATCAGTGTTACTGATGCTGCAAACAATTTTAAATTCCCATTTTATGATTATATCAAATTAAATTGCCTGTTTTTTTATAGGCACATGTGAATATCTTCCACAACAAGCTGATGAATTATTAAAAAGGGTAGAAATGTTACTTCAAATCAACAGAAAGTATATGGTTTTCCTAATTTCTATTGTTTAGTAGTAAATCTACACAGAATTTCACATAAAACAGAACAGATATTTTTTTCTCTACGTGAAAATTTACCTAAATGTTTGCTTTAATCATGTTGAATGTTCCAACGCTTTTTATCAGTTGAGGAGTTCAGCTTAACAATCCTCTAAGATCTGAAACTAATAGGAAAAAAACTAGGACTTCCCTGGCGGTCCTGTGGTTAAGACTCCATGCTTCCACTGCAGGGGGCACAGGTTCGATCCCTGGTTGGGGAACTAAGAACCTGCATGCCACACAGCGTGGCCAAAAACAAACAAAAAAATAAAAATAAAAAACAACTAACAGGAAAAAAACTAAAAGTAGAAAATGGAATTAAAATGTCAAAGTGTTTCTACCGCTTCAAAATTGCTCTATAACTATAAAATACTCTTAAAAAGAAAATATTAAACTCCTCTCAGTTTTTTAATGAGCTTTCTTTTCAAAGAAAGAACATTCTGCACAAGTCCCCAGAGCAATGACGTATAAGTCATAAAGTGACAAAATTGATTTTTATGTGCACGTGTTGGGGGGCAGGGGGGGCGGTGCTTAAGAAGACCAAACAGAGAAATCACGCCCTGGACTGTAAGCCCATGTTTTGCCTCGAAGCAACAACATATTAAAGTCTGGGCAGCTATACTGCCTAGAATTAAATCTTAGTGTAAATTAGCAAAATAAATAACTTCTGTTGAGTAAAAATCCAAATTTTGTATTTAAGCAAGTCTTTAATTCAAGTGAGACTCTGACAAGTTAAAAGGAGCTTATGAGTATGAAGTAATGTCATGATATATGAGCACAAAGGGTTTTAACAGGATAGGGAAAATGTCTATGATAATGCTTAAATGGCTGTCCAATCACCCACAGGACTGATGAAAATGGGGAAAAGGTCAAAGACTTGGGTCAAATAGATGATTAACGAAGAGAATGGAGGGTGAAAGTTAAATGTAGATAAGTGGTCTTATGCTCAATGAAAACGTAAACATAAGCCAAGTTTCTGCAAAGATGCACTACAATACTGATTCATGAAAGAGCAAAGATCAGACATTTATTCTAATCCTTGAGGAAGCTAGGAAAAATCCTATTTTTAAGGAAAATAGTAACTCTCAGGAACTACAATGACAACATGCAACCAGAAAAAAAGCAACAGTATGAAGTAATAAAAATCAAACATTCACACGATCAAAGAAATTGTGGATGATGAAATTCACGAGTAAAGATGACTTGGATTTTGGTTCACCCCACAAGTGTCAATATTCTGAAGCATTTGAGATTGTGTGACACAGACAGAGCGACTGTGACTCAAAAGTGGTCTTTTCAATGTGCTAATGCTCTCGCTCCATACACGCTTTCTAAGAGACAACTGTTGACCCACCTTATTACTCACACCTAACTCCAAATACGACTCCCCCTCAAGTCAATCTAGCTCCAGAGAGGACATCTGCCACCAGTAAGTACAGTCAAAAGAGTATATCCCCCAAGTCCCAAGAGCAATTCCGAAAACGGGTTTTTCAAAATCCAAAACAAAACAAAACAAAAGTAAACCAAAGAACCTTTAAAATAAGTATAGGCGACTAGTTTGAAAAAGACAATATTCACTTGGATATACAGTACTAGGGAATATATTAGAAAATCTCACTCTAACCAAGTAAAATGAACATGTAAGTATAGTTTTCAGAGCTTCAAAAACATACAGGAAAACCTACAGTTGCCATGGGTTTTTTGTTTTGTTTTGTTTTTATTTCAGCGAAACATAGTCCTTCACGTCAAATTAATGTTAATTTGAATTTTAGAATTCATATGGTTTTGTTTTTATCTATTATGTGGATCAATTTTGGTTCTTTAGTTGTATAAGTTATAAACTAATGGAATTTATATATAACCAGTTAAAGCTCATACATATAGGATACATATAATAAAAATGCCATGTTTATTTTAAACATGCATTAAATATACTTACACAGTAGCTCTTCAGTCTGATAAAATCTACAGTCATAGGTATAGATCTATCACTATTTCTGTTCAGTGCTTTGATGTAATCCAGCAGGTCAGCAAAGAATTTATAGCCCCCCTTGAGCACACAGAGGGCCACGATGTGATGGCCTCCCATCTCCTTCATCACATCTCGAGCCAGCCGTTCGGTCCTACAGAAATAAAATCAAGAATTTAATAGAAATTAAATTATATTATAAAAGGAACATTTAAACTTTACAACAAACATCCCTTAAGGATTAAACTTCCAGGGGAATTCCCTGGCAGTCCAGTGGGTAGGACTCGGCACTTTCACTGCCGCGGCCCTAGGTTCGATCCCTGGTCTGGGAAACTCAGATCCCGAAAGCTGCGAGGCACAGCCAAGCATTAAAAAAAAAAGAAGATTAAACTTCAACAAAACACATCCTTTGCCCCCATGAAGTATAATATCCTTGCTCATAAAGCGAAGATAAAAATTTCAAAAACCTTCCAAATCCAAGTGTACTGTTACATCTATCATAAAATTTAAAAACGCAAATTAAAATAAGATACAATTTTCACCTATCAAACCAGCAAATTCCAATAATACAATATTAGAAGAGATTGTGAGGAAAGAGCACTCCCATATACCATTGGGAGTATAAATTAATACAAACTTTTTGGAGGATAATTTGGCAGTATCAAAACATTCAATAAACACCTTCCCCTTGTCACAAAATTTCCCCGTGGATAAATTTGAGCAACTGCCCAAACATCTATAAAAGGATGTTCCCTTCTAGTATGATCTGCAAAAGCAAAATAATGGAGACATCTTGCACCTATCAATAAGGAACTGGTTAAATCAATTATGTTACAGCCAGAAAATGGAATGCCATGCAACCTTTAAAATATATGAGATAGTTCTGGATGTATTAATATGAAAAAATGCCCAATAAATTTTAGACCTATATGATAGTAATACCCATGTGTTAAAATATATAGTATATGTACGTGGCCAATGTATAGGGAGGAAATGTGTACAGCAGGCTGAGAGAACTTCGCTCTTCTTGTTTAAGCCTCTATAGTTAGAATATTTTAGAATTCTAGAATATAGCTATATTAGAATAGAGTTATAATATTGATATTATAATTTTAAAATAAAAAACAACAGCCAGACACACAAGGCAAGCATTTAAATAACAAGTAAAGTTTTTCACTGCAATTCATTTAACAGGAAATTTTCAAGCTAGACGTGCATAATCATCAAAACCTGACCTTGTCTTCCCGTGATTCAGCCCCAGTCCATTACCCTGTTCAGGGTTGAGAAATCAAAGACTTTGTGCCTAGAGTTCATTCTTCCAGTCTCCCTTCAATATTTACTTTATTCTACTCCGTACAGATTCCCAGTATACCATGACTTATACTGGGTAATTAGTCAGCTCTCCCTTCCTCCCTTTTTTGTCAAGAGGGCTTTTAAAACAGAAAGCATCTATCATGTGACAAGCTGGTCTAGTTCATGTTCAAACATCAACTACTTAAAACAGTTGCTGACACTTGAAATTAATATAAGAAAAAAACAAAATTTCAATTTAAGATCGTACTAACCTGTCCATAATTAGTCCATGAGGAATAAACACCTTTTCCAAATCCTCAGCATAATGATTAGGTATACAAAATAAATCTAGGTCATAACCTGGTTCATCATCACTAATCTGAAAAAGAAATATGGCTGTTTCAGTGAGAGCATTTCATGATACAAACACTTGATTGGATTTAGACGTTTAGAACCCTTAGCCTATCACAGAAATTTAGGTATGATATCAAGAACTTTCTGTAATTTCATAGGTATGATAATGAATTACAGTTATATAAGAAATCAACCACATGTTTTAGAGATGAATAGTTAAGACTACAGAAGTAAAATGACATGACATTTTCTTTAGTTCAGCAGAGTAAAAGAAAAACTTTAAAGAGCTAAGACAAATGTGGCAAAATCTTGATAATATTATAAACGCGTGATGAGTATATGGGGATCCATTATATTATTCTCCCAACTTTTGCATATGTTTGAAAATTTAGTAAAAAATGTTTAATACAGTGTAGTCTAGCAAGTTAAAATATCACAGTGAACAAGAA
Organism: Lipotes vexillifer; assembly: GCF_000442215.2. Classification (NCBI taxonomy): domain Eukaryota; kingdom Metazoa; phylum Chordata; class Mammalia; order Artiodactyla; family Lipotidae; genus Lipotes; species Lipotes vexillifer. The sequence continues at coordinate 1,775,990 of NW_006789873.1, read as the reverse complement.
AAACTGCTGTTCCCTACCTCAAACCCAAAGAGCCTCTCTCATCTCACAGTAGGGGGAAAAAAAAAAATCACCAAAAAAGCTAAGTGATTCCTTAAAAATCCAAACTTCCAGAAGTCTAAGATTGTTATAATCAACTCATGAGGTGCCTTCATAGTAGATACTCTAAGATTGTTTGAGTAGGACCACATATTGGCTGTCTTGATATGTCCAGTCCTTGTAATGCAAAACGTTTAATAACGCTGATGATGTGGTACCTGTGGTGGTAAAATGTACTATGATTACAGTTTTATAATTATATAATGGGCCTATAAACACAGAAAAAATATAACAAAATCATAAAAAACTTTTGTCTTGGGGAGGGGAGTTACAGCGATTTTATTTAGCTCTTTATACTATATATCCCAAATTTTCTTCAGTGAGTACATATTGCTTTTCAAAAATATCAAGTCTTTCTTATAAATTATTTGTGGTAATATGTGTTTTTATACATATATGTGAAAAGTATGGGGAAATTTTATGATATATTAAAACCAAGTCTACAAACAAAAAAATTTTAATACAAAAAATTTTAAAAAGAGGAGAGAGAGGGAGAGAGGAAGAAAGAAAGGGTGGGTATGGAAGAATATACCAAACAATAGTCAACTGTAAGAAGTGGGGACCTGCCACTTTCTACACTCTGACTTCTTTTTTTTTCCCACTGCCAATTTCACTTTTTAAAAAAATTATAGTTGATTTATAATTCCCACTCAGCATTATAATTAAAGCTTATTCAAAGACACAAACCACAATTATAATACTGTCTCACATGACATTCAAGACTAAGTATCTTCCAAATCACATTCAAGAAGCTGATGACATGAACTCTGGCAGTTTGCAAGAAATACTGGTCAAACCATAATTAAATCTCACTGCATCAGTTAATACCTATTGAGTACCTCCTCCTTCAGTCAGCACTGTATTAGGTGCTTAAGGACAAGTAGCATGGTTTTCAATAAATTTTTAAAATATATACTTAAGATACATTTATTATTCACAGAATTGATAATTATATTCTAAGAAATTTGAGGTTCACGTCATCTCTCTTTCAGTCCCAAGAGCTCTGAGTTTTCCAGACTTCAGTGGAATTTCAAGTACCGTCGTGTCAGACTGGTAGTAGCTGTGCACCGCTTCTGCTTGGAGCACGTGGCCAGGAGCCTGGCAGCGATTCAGGCAGGTGGACTGGGACATGCCCACAGGTAAGCTCCAGCAGCACACAGTGCACAGGCACTCGCTCGGCACGAGGTGTGAAGTCAATATTGATTTGTTTTTTAAAAAACATGTATTACTTTCATATGCAGGAAAAAAAATCCTATTTTGAGGGGCAAAAGATTATGCCAGGTCCTCTAAGGTGAAGTACTAATGTATCTGCTAAACATAGTCATCAGGCTTATTTCAGAAGACATTTACTATAAAAAGAGTGGGAGTATGGAGGTTCCTTAAAAAACTAAAATTAGAGCTACCATACGGCCCAGCAATCCTACTACTGGGCATATACCCTGAGAAAACCATAATTCAAAAAGTCATGTACCACAATGTTCATTGCAGCACTATTTACAATAGCCAGGACATGGAAGAAACTTAAGTGTGCATCGACAGATGAATGGATAAAGAAGATGTGGCACATATGTACAATGGAATATTACTCAGCCATGAAAATAGACGAAATTGAGTTATTTGTAGTGAGGTGGATGGACCTCCGGATGGACCGTATGCTAACACATATATATGGAATCTAAAAAAAAAAAAATGGTTCTGAACCTAAGGGCAGGACAGGAATAAAGACACAGACGTAGAGAATGGACTTGAGGACACGGGTAGGGGGAAGGGTAAGCTGGGACGAAGTGAGAGAGTGGCATGGACATATCTACACTACCAAATGTAAAATAGCTAGCTAGTGGGAAGCAGCCGCATAGCACGGGGAGATCAGCTCGGTGCTCTGTGACCACCTAGAGGGGTGGGATAGGGGGGTGGGAGGGAGGTGCAAGAGGGAGGAGCTATGGGGATATATGTATACGTATAGCTGATTCACTTTGTTATAAAGCAGAAACTAACACACCACTGTAAAGCAATTATACTCCAATAAAGATGTTAAAAAAAAAGAAAAAAAAGAATGGGACTAGGACATTTGTGTCACCTACAAGAGTATTTCAAGCAAGCATTACTTTTATAATGCTTCAGAACAAGCAAGCATTACTTTTCTAAATTTTATAAACTGAAATTCAGTTAAAATTTCTGGGAAAAGAAGCGCTAGACCTTGCTAGATGCTACGAGAGGACAAACATTGATATCAGGCTCATCAGAACAGATCTGTTATTACCTGACAAGAATGAAAACGTACCATTTCATAGTGCTTTTAAAGTCAAGATCCGGAGCACCAAAATGGCTTCCCTGAGACTTACTCACCCCTTCCTCCCAGTTACTCACTGCTTCTGCCATAAGCATAAACCAGGACCCACCCAGGACTCTTTGAAACATGCAACACTTATAAAGCCTACTGGTTCTGTGAAAATGGCTCAGTGCCTGGCTATGGGTTTTGCAGGTAGCCTAAGAACTTCAAGAGTCTTGTCTGTCTCAATCAAAGCCAATGTGAATTCTGCCCAGAGTTCATCCCAGACATGCAGTTTAACACAGACAGACCAGCACAGACGTACCCCCCCAAATAGGAATTCTCTCTCTGTCAACACGCCAAATTAATTTCCAATTCAGGGACTTCCCTGGCAGTCCAGTGGTTAGGACTCTGCGCTTTCACTGCTGAGGGCCCCGGTTGAGGAACTAAGATTCCACAAGCCGTGTGGCGTGGCAAAAAAATGTTTTTTACGTAAAAAAATTCGTTTTTCCAATTCAAAAGGTTTTATTTTCGATCAATACTATTAGATTTATATATCACATTCAGTGTAAAAGGGTTGATATGTTATTTCAAGATTAAAAGAAACCATGTCAATATAACTCTTCCCAAAAGGCAAAAATAAGAATTCATAAAACCTGTATCACTTGAGGTACTGTAGGCATAAATTCACAACTTTGTTATAATTCACTATAAATACATGGGATGTATTTATGGGGGTCCTAATTTAAGAAACACATGATTTGGCCATGCATAGATAATTGTCAGAACTGGGCAAGGACTACATGAGGGTTCATTATACTAATATGTGCACCTGTGTATGTTTCAAATAAAGTTAAACAGGAAGCAATTTATTTAAATGATAACAAGGCACCAACATCACTTTTTCTCAATTTTACGTTAATGAAAAATCCAAGTTTTAAAAATTCATATTTAATGTTCAAATATGTATTAGAATAGTAATTTTTAAATGGTGAGGACCTTATTCAGAACCTGTAATTCTTATCACTAACACTCAAATATTTATTGAGTACCTACTATGTTGTACATACTAGAGAGGATTAGATAAATTTGACACAACTACCCTCAAAGAGCTTACAGTGTAGTAGAAGATATACATGAAAAACCATAAGACAGTGAGAAACTATTTTACAAATACAGAAAAAGTATTATGGGAGTTTAGGAGGGTACTCAAACTCTCACTCAGAAGCCTTGCTTGCACCTAGACCACTGACAATAAGGAATAACAGAAGATATAATTCAATAGACAGGAATTTGTTTTAATCATCCCAAGCACCAAAGCTTCATATTAAACAGGCCTAATAATCTCAATCTCTAGAAGAGCTAGAGAGAAATATGCTTGGTGGCCTTTAATCTTATCAGCCCTTATTTGTTCCATCTGATATTGGTTAATATCTGGTATTAATTAACCCCATCTAACATGGATTAGTTAACAATCCAGTGGGTACTTTGATAGGAAGGGATTGCAATATGTTTAATTATATAAAAATGCATTCAGCACCCACCTTGATTAAGGTACTATGCAATAGATTTTGTAGGGGGATACAAAGATGATTATAAATTTAGAGCCTCCAAAGAGCGTATAATCTAATGGAAAAGACATATACACATACAACTAACTATACAGCACATTAAAGCTTATAATCTGTACCAAATCTAACTTCACAAGCCCACAAACATGTGATTATCAAAAGCGGTTATACACACTAAAGATAAACATGGAACCCAAGGTCAGCCAGCACCAATGACTCCCTCCTAAAGCAATATCAAGCTTAAAGTAGTCATTATATTCTGTTGCCTAGGATACAAACTGAGTAAATTAGACTGGAATGTCTCTGATACTGAATTAGCACAGCCTTCTAAATCAACTAGGCAATAGCAATGCCCAACTTTGTATATGAGTATAAATCACATCTGTTTTATTATTTGTGACTTGGTGTTGCATGTCTAAGCACGTGGTTATTACCAACACCTTCTAAAAGAACTGCATTAGTCTGCCACAACAAAATACTGTAGACCGGGTGACTTAAACAACAGTAATTTATTCCCCGCAGTTCTTTAGGCTGGGAAGTCCAAGATCAAGGGGCCAGCAAAGTAGGTTTCATTCTGACGTCTCTTCTCTTGGCTTGTAGGCAGCCATCTTCTCCTAGCTATCTGTGTGCTGAGCGCTGGGGCTGGAAACTCTGGTGTCTTTCTTAAAAGACCAGGGCCCCACCCTCATGACCGTACCTAATCCTAATTACCTTCCAAAGGCCCCATCTCCAAATACCATCACATTGGGGGTTAGAGTTTCAACGTATGAACTTAACATAAAATGGCTAAAGATCGCAAAGAAGGTCCTGGATGGCTTTGGGGAGGGCCCAACCCCAAAATATTTGGGGGAGAGCCCTGGAGGGGCTAGAAGTGGTAAACAAATGAAATGTGGTTTCTCTGCAGATCCACCTTTCCTACTCTGATTTCCAGTTCAGCCAGAAATGGCCAAAGGATAGGTTATTAATAGCTCTCAGTTACTTACCATTTACCCAGACAGTTCAGAAATCTGACTGCATCTCCTCAGAGCTTTAAAACATAGCTCTCAAATTCTAACCTATCTGTAATATCCTCGTTAATGGTAAAATCTACAAGGCACTTTTATTAATATGAAAGATTATTGAAAAATGTAACATCACTATATATCTTTTGTCTATCTGCTATCATAAATTACCAAAATAATTTTATTTTCCAGTAAAACTGAAGCCACAAATTCTTAATAATTATGTGTCACATTGATAATAATGGTTTCCATACATGAAAAATTCTGTGGTTTACACATGTCTAATTACAGAGATATACTATCTAAAATTACAGTAAGCATGGAAATTAACGCGAGCTAAGACAACACATGCAACATCAATTCATCATCTGTGAGCAGGATTGCTTAAGCCTGTTTGTGGTCAAAAAATGACAATGTTCCTGGGTCCAAACAAGACTAAATGGAAGTGAGGAAGCGAGTCTTTAAAAATATGAATTAAAAGATGTACAGTAATAGATAAAATACATTTTATTTTATTCCTAGTAACCAACAATAATTCCAAGCTTCTAGAATGGGCAGAAATGGCTAGGTGGCATATTTTTACCTTTTATATTCAGACACTTTAAAATTCTCAAAAAAAACCAAAGCAGATGTGTCATCCCCTTGGGATAATTTGTGATAACTCAGGATATCATAAGACCAAAATTATGAACTACTGATGCATTTATCCCTAAATGTGAAAAGAATTAAAAGGTTTACAAGAATCTAAGGGTTACAAGAATTAAAATCAGCATTCTATTCAACTCAGGGATAAATTATTACCTGCTTCTACGTAAGCGGGCCCATAACTACTATCTAACACTATCATCTTTCCTTTCCAGTGTGCACAGTGGAATAACAGGCATGTTAATTCTGGGCAAAACATAAATGCCTATCAATTATCAGAAGCACAGCGCTGAAGACAGCAGTTTCATAGCAATCTGAAGTGTTTGTTTGAATTCTTATTAGTAGCAAGTTATTCTAAATGTTTGTTAGTAATTTGGTAGCCACTGGCAGGAAAATAACAATCCAGTCTCAATATTAACGATGGTGGTTGACACTTTTATAGCATATAAATCCTACCAAAGCACACGATATACAATTACAGATAGGAAGAAGAGCACACTAGCCCATCTTTATCATCTCTTCACAGGGGAAAAGAATGGCATGGCCCAGTTACTGCCTAGTGAGCTACAGAAATCTAAAAGAGAACTCCAAGACCCCTCTTCTCTGCTGATCTGGTTGGTCCTTTTGTCTTTTTCCTACCTCCTGCCTACGGACTGACTTTCTGTGATACCTAGATACAAAAAATGGACAGGAAACAATTAAGATGAATCTACAGTATGCATGTCACATTAATCAGTTTGTAGAATGAAACCCCCAAACTCAACTGCTCCATTTCTTGGTGGTCACCGAGAATAATTTTGGTCTACATTGTCAGTCTAAACCCTGATGATAACAATGATAGGGCTGTGGACCAAAAAAATGCACTATTTTATCAATTCTGTGAAAATTATTAGCAGGGTAAGATTTAAGTCCAGTTAATAAGGGTTACATTTCTAGCACTACCATCCTGAAATTTAGAAGATATTTTATCCACATAATGTATATCTGATGTTTCACAATAACTTGCAAAAATTCAGAAGCTTGTTCTTTGTTCAAGTGTGTCCAAGTTTACCCTGGAAGTTTAGAGAGATAGTTACAAGTAGCATGGGTCATATCAGGCAGATCTGCAGGTCAATTTCATCTAAGTGATACTGGACAAGTTATCAATAGTTCACCAATCTGTGCCTCCAAGGTCATACTAGCGTTTATCTCCCTCCCTCCTATTATGTATCTTTAGGGCAGTTATATTAGATAATGTTGCAAAACATTTACTTCAATGCCTAAAGCATAGTAAGTACTAAATAAATATCTACTACTGTCACTATGAACCTAAAAGTGGAGAGGTTAAGAGCAGACTCTGGGGACAGATAGCTTAGATTCAAATCCTAGTATTGCTGGGTAATCTTGGGAAAGTTACTTAACCTCTCTGAGCCACATAAATTTTTTAAATAAATATCAAACCAGTTAATATGTGTAAAGGGCTTAGTAACCAGCACACAGTAAGCACTATTTAAGTGTCCGTCACTGCTAACATGAAGACAATTTCTGGGAAGGAAATAAAAAAAGGAACAGGAATTTGCAAACCGAAAACACAATGAATATCTTGATGTTCAAACAAAACTAACAGCCAGTTCTAACAAAAATAATTCACTGTAAGCTGGTGCAGCCACTGGACCCCAAAGCTTAAAAGCATCTAACTTCCTCAGCAACTGAATAAAAACAGTCGAGTACCTACTATTAGCATAACATTTAAGTGTATGGGCCCTCCTTGAGAGAGACCTAGGTTTGAGTCTGAGCTCCTCTTAATAACTGTGTGATACTGGGTATGTTGCGTTAAGAGGTTAAGTTACTTAACCTCTCACTGAGGCTTCAAGGATTCCTCATCTGTAAAACGATAATCATACTTCTGTTAGAGGGTTGTTTTGAGGACTAAACAGGACTATGTAGGTAAACACATCGATAGATATTATTACTATTCCCAGTCAGGGACCACGCAAAGGTTGTTCATTCACAAAGACCAGCTATCCTTTCAATAACACCACGAGGTAGTTAGCACCTCAGTTATACATAAGACACTTAAATCCAGAAAGGTAGTTACCCAAGGCCACACAGCTAGTAAATAACCCACGCAAGCAGGATCCCAGGCCAGACTCCATTAAGAGCACTACTCTTTACCTTAAGTCACAATGCCTAATATGAACTAGAACCCTTCCCTTTTTAGGGCTCAAGTGGTTAATTATTTAATTTATTCATCCAACAGACCATCACTGAGAATTTCTTGCATGCCAGGCATTGTACTATGCACTGGGGTTACAGCGGTGATTCCTGCCCCTATAAAGTTTATGTTTTTCTGGGAGAGACAATCAACAGGTAATAAGGTAACTGCTAAAATAATAATAATAATAGTAATAATGCAGGCTAAGGCATTTAACTATTGAGAGAGGGTTGGCTATTTTAGCAAGCGTGATCAGAAAGGGAGTGTAAGGGGAGGGAGCAGCTTGGCTTGTTCGAGAAACAAGGAAGAGAACCAATGAGGCTGGAGACAGGATACCAAAGACGGATTATGGTGCCAATGCCCTTGAAGGTAAGGACCAGATTCGCATTTTTTGTCCCCTGCAGCATCAAAGAGCATAGAGGATCCGGATTCAAGCAGATCTGATTACGAGGCCTGGCTACCTCTGGGCCGTGGGAAAGCTACCTAATATCGGCTAACTACTTTCTACGTGTGTAAAAAGGTAGGCATGGTTACCGCTGCCAAGGCTGCCGTGAGGATGCAATGAGGCAATGCGCATTCCCACAAATAATCATTACAATGTTTGCAAAACTAGGTGAAAATACCAGTCCCCGCATGCCTCCCATGTCGTCGTTTCCGTGCTCCTGGTCCCTCTCACGGAGCTGCCCCGAGGACCTCACCCACACACCGCAAATCGACAGGGAAGAGCCCCTCCTAAGAAAGCTCCCACCCTCACCCCGCCAGATCATTCCCGAACTGGCCCACGGCCCCTCCCCATAGCACGCTCGCAAGCGGCACATGTCAACCAAAACGCCATTTCCACCCTCTCCTCCCACACGCAGCCCTCCTTCCCGGGGCTCTCCAGAGGCGGCCACCCCGACCTCACCGTTCCAGCCCCCCAACCGCCCGGGTGTGACGCGCGGCCAAACCCAGGAGGCTGCGGCCGGCCCCAGGCCACGCCGCCATAACGGAGCCGGCTGGCGCGCGGGCTGAGGGCAGTCCGGAGAGGAGGAAGCCGGTGGCGGGGCCGAGAAGAAGGCGGAGGCGCGGCAGGAGGCGGCACCGCGCGGGAAAGCAGAGCGGTCGGCCCGAGCGCTCCTCGCCGCCGCCGCCGCCGCCGCCAAGAGCTCCGGCGCAGCAGGCCCCGCCCCCGCCCCGCCCCGAGGCCCCGCCCATAACGGCCGCGCGCTCCCCGAGCCCCTCCGTGGGAGCCTGCGGGTTTCCACGCTCCCGAGGTGGCCGTGGGAATTTTCTTCCCAAAGAAGCGGAGACTCCCGCGCAGCCTCTCTTCCTCTTTCCCTCAGTCTCCCATCCAGAAGGCTCCCAAATTCCCAAACCTGCCACCGCCCTCCTTTCTTCCCAGTGGCCCTAAACTGGGCGCCGGCTCTTCAGGTTCCTTGGACTGCATTGCGGCTTCCATTTTCCTGACTCGTGGCCGGATTGTAACAAAAATCTTTAACTGGATGTAAGAGTCGAGACCTAGAGCCCTAGAGTCAGCCCGATAAGGGTACAAATCTGAGGGGAACCCTTAACTGTTCTGTGACCTTGTGCGAATCAGGCTCACTGAGCCTCTCTTTTTCGTCTCAGTAAAATGGGGATATTATTAACAAGGATCGTTGAGGATTAAAGAAGATGATGTGTACGTATATGGTGTGTGCATATGTATGTATATATATATGGTACAGCACTTAGGACAGTGCACAATCAGTAAATGGGAACTATCACCTTTGCTGATCTATATTCTTTGCCACCACAATTCCCGATACGGAAATGGGTGAAAAAATCTTCCCCGACTCTCCAATAGGTCGAGTAAGCAAATAAGAGTTGTTCCATTCCTAACGTGCTCATCTGTGTAGCTCCAGCACCCACCACAGTGCCCAGCACAAAGTTGGTGGCCTGCATTAAGGCCACTGAGGGAAGTGTGATGGTAGATTTGTGAAACGGGGTAAGTCATTGAACTCGGAGCTTCAGTCTCTTTCTCTAAAAAATAGTGCTATGAACTTTTTTGTTTTTCTACGTATCTTTTGGTGAACATGAGTGCATTTCCATTGGGTATATAGGCTTTGAAGTTCATATTAGCACATTTTTATTACTTATTCTTTTAACAATCATTGTTTCACTGGGAAATTAATTCAGAGAACTTTCGGTTATACATTTGGCCCCTGACACAAATGAACTCAGCCACCCACACTGGTTTCTAAATTAGATACCAACACTTCAGAACCCTTCCAGCTTGCTTCTGGCTTGCAGTTTCTTTCTCCAGCCCCTATGGTACCACATACTCCTGTATTTTAACAGAGATTTGAAATAAATGGTGAAAGCCCAGTGACTTTAAAGACAAAGAAACAGTCATTATTTCAACCCTGTCATTCTAGGTGACAACTTGGAGCTTTTACTTGTGTTTAAAATTTAAAACAGCAAACAGAGTGCAGTCTACAAAACATAATCCTTTTGTTTGGTAAGTGAAAATCTGGTTAATGTATGAAATATTTTACTGAATTTGGACAATGTATTTAAAATTGAAATGTATTCTTTTAAATTTTTAATTGTTTTAAAACTAAAGATGAAATCAAGAAAATAATGGCTTTTACTAATTATTACAGAAAACAATTTTGTCAGACAAAATAATTTTCTCGTATAATTTTGTCATTCTGGGTGTCAAATATGCTATGTATGCCACCAATCTTTACTAGAATATCTGCATGAAGGAAGAAATAAGGAAAGCATGGGTATAACCCAAGATTCCCCTGCCCCACTCCTGACTTTCCAGAAACACTTTTGTAATCCACTTATGTGGACATAATGAGGAATTATTTCTGTACCATAACCAATTCTGAGTATATTTCTGCTCCACACATCTCTTCGCTTAGTAAAAACCTTGGTTTTACCATGGTGCTGTGGTCCACCAAAATTTGTATTTCTATTAAAAATAATTATCACTGCAAAAATACTTATCCTAGGGCTTCCCTGGCAGTGCACTGGTTAAGAATCCACCTGCCAATGCAGGGGACATGGGTTCGATCCCTGGTCTGGGAATATCCCACATGCCACAGAGCAGCTAAGCCCGTGCACCACAACTACTGAGCCTGCGCTCTAGAGCCCATGAGCCACAACTACTGAAGCCTGTGCACCTAGAGCCCGTGCTCCACAATGAGAAGCCACCACAATGAGAAGCCCACGCGCCTCAACAAAGAGTAGCCCCCGCTCGCTGCAACTAGAGAAGGCCCGTGCGCAGCAGTGAAGACCCAATGCAGCCAAAAATAAAAATAAATAAATTTATTAAAAAAATACTTATCCTAAATGTTGAATTTTCAAGCTGAATTTACAATAGCTTTCTCAATGTCAGATGTTTCGCCTTCATCAGAATAAATTCCCATTAGCTTTACTTTGATTCCATGAATTGGATGACAAATTGAACCATTACTGGAATTAACCAATGTGATGGTTAATTTTTATGTTTCAACTTGGCTTGGCCATGGTGCCCAGATATTTGGTCAAACATTATTCTGGATGTTTCTGTGAAGGTGTTTTTTTGGATGAGATTAACATTTAAATCAGTGGACTCTGAGTAAAGCAGATTACGTTCCCTAATGTGGGTAGGCCTCATCCAATCATTTGAAGGCCTGAATAGAACAAAGGCTGACCTACCCTGCAGGCAAGAAGGAATTCTGCCAGCCTTTTTTGGACTGGAATTGCACCTCTTCCCTGTGTCCAGCCTGTTGGTCTTCTCCATCAGATTTTGGACTCGCCAGGTCTCCACAACCGTGTGCGCCAATTCCTTAAAATCTCTCTCTCTCTCTCTCTCTCCATACACACACACACACACACACACACACACACACACACACACACATCCTGTTAGTTCTGTTTCTCTGGAGAACCCTGACTAATATAACTGATTTTCGATTTGAATCATCTCACGATATCAATATAAAAGTGACATCATTTAACTGTGAAGTTCTCCTGCAAATTAGAGCTACTTATTAAAAGGTATTGTTTCACTTTTCATCATGTACAAGGAAACCTGAAATCAAAAATGAGTAAATGGATTTTGAAGAAGTTATTTGATCTAAAAAAAGTCATTCACGAGCAATATGAAGATACCCTCTCTGCAGCTGCATCTTGTTAAATCACCTTTGCTGCACGGCCTTAAAATAACTACAAACCTCATTGAGGGAGATGATGATGCTGTCTCTGTAGACATGTCTTCTGGTTTTCATGTAGTCAGTGATAATAACTATCAAAAATGTTTTGTTCACGTTACACATTCATGATCAATTTTCTTGAATAACAAATTTGGTATTTTTTATCAGTTATGCACTTTAGTTTTTTGAACCCATGCTGAAAGGGTGGACTGCAAATTTAAAAAAAAATAAGGGTTGTAGATTTGCAACATATAATGAATGACATAACCATTGTACCAAGAGCATTCAGATTACTCGCTGTATTATGTTCTATGGCAGGACATATTTCTGCCTCTATTTCCTGAATATATTTTACATACACGTAAATATGTAATTCCCTGTGTCCACTGGCCTACTGACTGGTGGCCTAGCAGCTTCTTGTATCTTGCAGGTTTTGGCACGGGCACACCCAGCTGGCACACCCAGTGTCCAGCAAGGGGCACAGTGGTGAATACTGCCCCCCGCCCAATCCCTACCCAGGACAAGAATGAGTCGGTTGTCTTTAACTCCTAGTGTCAGTGCACTTGCTTTGTTATCAGTGAACACCCAGCACACTGTCCTTGAGAGGGAGCTGTTGGTTACATTGTATTTGGAAAAACTTAGGAAGAGGGAGAAGAGTTATCACTGGTTGTTGTTTAGGTTTAACTCTCTGTTAAACTGAGAATTTGGTTCTCTGTACATGCATCTCACAAGCTAGTAGATGAGACCAAGGCAGAAGCTGGAATTAAAAAGTGGTGATGCAACAGACCCATCCTGGCTTATTTCAATTCAACTATTAATACACTTCATGGGAGAATGAAAAATCTGGGACAAATGCTAAACTGGACAAGATGCTGGGCTAACACATAAACTGGGAATGTTTTGGGCAAACTGGAATGTATGTACCTACAATGTATATACCTACAATGGTATAGGGCCAGCTGGGGGATGCTTTCCAATGCTGCTGATGGCAGCTCTTCAACTGAAGTCCCCCAATCTCTGAGAGTTTTCTTCCTCTCCAGTTCACTTTGGCCACCTGCCTAACATTAAGCATGCTTCAGATTCACGGGAGACCTCCAATTCCACAGTCTATCACCCTGTTCTCGGCTTCCCTTACATCCCTGACTTCCTAGTTCAGTTTGCATCCCACATGAACCACTCTCTCACCACTGCCAGAAGTCCTTTGTACCCTTCTAATTCTGCTCTGCCACAATGGCAAAGCCACACCCTGGCTCAACCCACAGCCTGTTTTGTCTACCCGTTAGGCTGTGGAGGGCTGTAGGAGAAAACCCCGCAACCATGGGGATTGGTTCGTCTACAGAGTCATGGCCTCAAACCTCAACTGGGCCCTAAACACCCCTCCACAATCCTTTACAAGTGCTTGGTCAGCTCCCCGTCTTGTCCCCCTCAGTAATGCTCTTAACATTCATCCCTATACAACCCCATCAAATTCACTCTAGAATGAAGACTCAACCCATTAACTTATGAAGAGAGGGAAGGAATCAGGCCTGAATCACATCAGTTCCTTCCACCCACAGCTACACTGCTTCTTCCCCTTTATCCTCCAGGCCCAGAGGTGATGAGTCTCTCCATATTTGCTCTATCTACTTTCTCACTTCCCATCTCCTCTCAACAAACTTTCATTGTCTTCTGCATCCACCATTGGACTGAAACAGCTTTGACAAAGAACACCATTGACTGCTATCTTGCCAAATCCGAGGGACACTATCTTTGGCCTTGTATAACTGTCCTTTACATTGCAGTTGATACTATTTATCACTTTGTTCTTGAATGTCTCTGCCATCTCTTTGGCTTCTGGAACACCACCTTCCTGATTCTGCTGCTGCCCTATTTCTTCTTGCTTTCTCTCTCAAAGTTTCCAGTATACCCTTCCCCAGTGTTAACATCCAATACAACCACACCCAGTACAATGATCAAAATCAGGAAACTCACACTGCTACAACAGTGTTAACTAATCTAGAACCCTTATTTAAATTTCACCAATTGTCTCGTTAATATCCCTTTCCTGGACCACGGCTGAATCCAGGAATGCATGTTGCATATCCTTAAGTCTCCTTCATTCTGGAACAGTTCCTCAGTCTTTGTGATCTTGACTCTTTTTTTTAAATTGGAGTATAGTTGCTTTACAATGTTGTGTTAGTTTCTACTGTACAGCAAAGTGAATCAACTATGCATATACATGTATCCCCTCTTTTTTGGATTTCCTTCCCCTTTAGGTCACCGCAGACCATTGAGTAGGGTTCCCTGTGCTATACAGTAGATTCTCATTAGTTATCTATTTTATACATAGTACCAATAGTGTATATAGGATCTTGACAATTTTGAAGGGCACTGGCGAGTTATTATTCTGTACAATTTCCCTCAATTTGGGTTTGTCCAATGGTACGGCCTCATTAAATTTCAGGCATTCCATTTTGGGTCAGAAATACAACAGTTGTGATGGTGTGTCCTTCACAGTGCTTCGTATTTGGAGGCATATGCTACTGATCTGTCCCATTACTGATGTTCATTTGGCTCGCTCAGTTAAGGCAGTGTCTGCCAGGTTTCTTCACTATAACGATACTATTTTCCCCTTTGTAACTAATAAAGGTTATGAGGAATGATACTATGTAAATATTGTTCCTCATCAAACTTTCATCAATTTTAGCATCCACTGATGATTCTTGCCTGAAGTAATTATTACTGGGGTGTATGTCAAATGTTGATTTTCCTATTAACATCATTCCTTCTTAGTTTATTAGCTGAAATGCTATTATAATGGAGAGTGTTCCCTTCTCCCCAGTCATTATTTATTAAATTATTTATATCATCATGGACTCATGGGTTCCAATTTTATCTTATAGGTAATGATCCATTAATAGTATTACTTTGTTGCCCAAATTGCCCAAGAGTTGGCTGTTGGGAGTCCCTCTATGTTGGCTCCTGTGTCTTGATATTTCCCCACCATTCTTTGAACACTTTTTTTTTTTTTTGCCGCGCTATGCGGCATGCGGGATCCTTAGTTCCCCCAACCAGGGGATCAAACCCGTGCCCCCTGCATTGGGAGCACGGAGTCTTAACCACTGGACTTCCAGGGAAGTCCTGGGCACTTTCTTAATTTCTGGCACCGCATGATATTCTAGGCTCATCTTGTACTTTCCCTGCCCTAGCCTTGGAATCAGCCATTTCCCCCCAAAGCCCTGGTTCCTTTCATTGGAGAGTGGCATTAGAAACCAAGCTCTGGGCACTAGGTTATAATTTAAATCATGATGATAAAAACCAAGAGTCTTATAATAAGCTTTTAAAGAGTAATTTATATTTATTTATTTGTTTGTTTGTTTTGGCCGTGCCACGCGGCTCGCAGGGTCTTAGTTCCCTGATCTGGGATTGAACCCAGGCCCTCGGCAGTGAAAGCGTGGAGTCCTAACCACTGGACCTCCAGGGAAGTCACAAGAGTAATTATATTTGAACAACTAAGGTTTAAAATGTAATGCCATCTATCAGTATTTAGTATGTGTATGTATACTTAAATTTGTATATTTAAATATTGAAATATGTACATTTTGAGGTATGTTAAATTCTTTTTTGAAAACAGAACCTTATATAAAATAGAATTAGTAGCTCACAAAAATAAAAAGGACTACACATTGAGTATACAGTTTGTTCTCAAGGTGAGGCAATAAAAGAATTACCTTTTTAAAAAAATATTTATTTATTTATTTATTTATTTGGCTGCACCAGGTCTTAGTTGTGGCATGTGGGATCTAGTTCCCTGACCAGGGATCGAACCCAGGCCCCCTGCATTGGAAGCGTGGAGTCTTAACCACTGGACCACCAGGGAAGTCCCAAGAATTACTTTCTAAATGAAGGCAGAGTTGTTGCCTCACCCAACATAAATGTATACTCTTAAAAGGCCTACCTTCATGCTTATGTGCTGCATTTGAGTGTTTCTGCTATAGACAATTGTAGAAAAATCAGCAAATAAGACAGAAAGAATAATAAAGGGTTCCTTACTTCTAGAGAAGTTAAAATCCCTAAGGTTATGTTACCTGCTATTGTGGTTTTCAGAAAGCACTGTTGCTCCAGTTCTTTTTTTTTTTTTTTTTTTTTTTTTTTTGCGGTACGCGGGCCTCTCACCGTCGTGGCCTCTCCCGTTGTGGAGCACAGGCTCCAGATGCGCAGGCTCAGCAGCCATGGCTCACGGGCCTAGCCGCTCCGCGGCATGTGGGATCTTCCCGGACCAGGGCACGAACCTGTGTCCCCTGCATCGGCAGGCAGACTCTCAACCACTGTGCCATCAGGGAAGCCCGCTCCGGTTATTAATACAGCTAAGGCTGTGGCTTCTTGGGGTTCTCAGGTATCTGTACGCTGACATGACATCTCTCTCTGATGTTGCTCTTTTCCAGGACTGGGCCCAAAATTTAGAATACTAAAATGGACAGGGTATTTTACACCAAACCATCTTTAGCACCCTCCTAGGTGGCTGCTAGCACCAAAGGCTTACTCCCTCATCTCCTGACCCGTGGTATCAGGATGGAGGGGTGTGTGTTAGAAATAATCAGGTATAATAGATATGCTTCATATATTTTTAATGAGCTCAACACTAAACTGTCTTATATAGTTCAGGCTTCCAACACAGGGAAAGTTTTAAGTCAAAGACAGAAGCTCAGGTTACTTTAGGTTAATTTTGTATAGGCCTAATACTACTATAGGAAATTTTGTACCTTTTCAGGCTGGGTAGTAACAAGGTGACAGATAAATTGACTTCTAAAGAAGATTTTATGGCTGAGTTTAAAATAGCTCTGTTGTTTGAAAGTGATTATATAGCACACACTGTACTGGAACAGATTTTAACACCCTGAAGATTTATCAAGGCCTTCTCTGTTCATAATATGTTTTTGCCTCAAGGTTATCATACACTAAGTTAATAAAAAGTTACAAGTAGGTCCATTCACTTGTGTACTATTCTCTAATAAGGCATTCCATTTTCCTCCATTCTGATACTTTTGGTTACTCTAAAAAATGAAACAGAACCTTTCCATCTTTCAGCACTTGGTTTCTGCTCTCCCTTCACACTTACTTAAAGGGCCCTGCTATAAATTCAATAGAGCTGTGCCATCTGATAGAGCAGCCACTAACCACATGTGGCTATTTAAATCGAAGTTTAAATGAATTAAAATTAAATAAAGTAAAAAATTTGGTTCCTCAGTCCTACTTAGCCACATTTCAAATGTTCAGCAGCCAGACACAGAACATTTCTACCACTGTAGAAAGTTCTGTAGGACAGCTCTGGGCTAGAGTGAGTCTTCTGGAAGGAATGATAAAGAACAGTCTCAGAGCCTCAGGAGGAAGGAAGCAGGCTTTTCAGTGTAAGCTGATACTGCTACCAGGTGCATAAAACTGACAGACTGTTCCAGTGCACCAAAGACTCAGGATTCCCAGGACTATTTTGGTGCAGAGGCAGATGACTTCACAAAAGTAGACAACTACTCCAAGTGGAAATCGAAACAGGACTGAGTAAAACTGATGAGAAATCTAGTTGTGGCTGTCTTAGAATCTTATCAGAATTGCTTTTAATGCTCTATTTTCCAACAGGCATAGACAAAGGCCCCATTCTTTCTTTTCTGCTCCACTTCTAACCCTCAGTTTAGCAGGCTGTGTCAATGCCCTTGGAATGAACACATTTGCTTAAAAATTCACTATCAGTGGACTTGCAACTGAAACTTAAATTTCTAAAAGAAAAGCATA
>NW_006789873.1:1747241-1758275 GCF_000442215.2 Lipotes vexillifer | reverse complement strand
CTTTCCCTGACTGATACGTTATTTCAATTCTCTGATTTGTGGAGGGGGCGCTCTTAAAGAAAAACTCACAAGGAAGGAATCGAAGCAGGAGAGGGAGAGAGATGAGCAAGGACACAGAGCCCTGGACTGACCCGCTGCAGTAGTCCTGCCTTCAGGCCCGGTGGACCCGGTGGACAAGGATTTTGTATCCTAGAATCATTGACTACCTTGGAAGAGGGTGAGTATAGCCTCCCAGGCTCCCATCAGGCAAGGGCAAGAAACCAGAGGTCCCAGGTGTAAGGTGCACTCGAAGCTAATGTGGGATGGGGGCACAGCTGGTAAAGGGACCTGGCCAGGGCACCAACAGCAACTGCCACATCTGGAGGAAAGAGTATAAACTGTATTTGGATCAGGTGGCCTAGAGAGGACCCCTCTCCTTTCCCATTCAGGAATCAGGGAATAGGGAATCAGGGTGGTTCCCAACCTTTTCTACTGAAGTACACCCAAAATAGGGGAAATTGGTCTTTTGAGCTGTTTTCACCCTTTAGCTGGTCCACAGGCTATGCGAAATAGCTACCAGTGGAAATGACGAATCATGGGATTTTCTTTGGAAACAACTTCCTAATACAGGAAACTAGTTTAAAGGAATAGTATCAGCATGGATAAAAAATAATGCTAATAATGACTTTGTTACTACATAATTAAGACTATGCCTAATTTCCACCATTTATTAGAAATTTAAAAAGCAACTGACTAGGCAACAAATTCATTGTTGCCTAATCAATTGCTTTTTAAAATAACTCATTTTCACTGGCAGCTATTTCATAATAATTTGCTTAGCTGAATCCAGGTAAAATTCTGCAATTTACATGAATATATAAAACTGTTTCTACTCAACTTTGTGTGTGGACTTTTAAAGGCATGCTATCCGACAAATGTTTGTAATAATTATTTAGCAATTGTATTTTATCTGTATTATTTTGATCGTATATCCTAATATTCTTAAGTGTGTTTGGAGAGTTTAAATTAGCATTAAACTAGATTAATAAGCATCTGATTTTATACAGTCTACCAGAATTGCCTGTAATATATACCGTATAACATATAATATAGAGATAATTATATATAAAGTGAACTATGACCTTTAAGATGATTTCAAACAAAACCTCAAGAACTTCTGTTTGCTTCTCCCTCCTCAAATCTGTGGAAATTTAGATGAGAATAACAAACACTTAGCACTTACCACTGGAGAAATTTAAACGCTGGAGGGGTTCAATAATAGTACTGTGATCGTTATTTCTTTCTTTTTTTTTTTTTTGCGGTACGCGGGCCTCTCACTGCTGTGGCCTCTCCCGTTGCAGAGCAGAGGCTCCGGACGCCGCAGGCTCAGTGGCCATGACTCACGGGCCTAGCTGCTCTGCGGCATGTGGGATCTTCCCGGACCGGGGCACGAACCCGTGTCCCCTGCATTGGCAGGCGGACTCTCAACCACTGCGCCACCAGGGAAGCCCTGTGATCGTTATTTCTTAAAAGTCTTTGTTTTTTAGAGAAATATATATATTTCTGTGGGAGAGGAATAGGTAGGGGTATATATGAAACAAGATTGGAAGTTAGTTAATAATTGTTGAAACTGGCTAATGTGTTCACAGTAAAAACTTTCTGCAGGGCATTTAGTAATATGAATTAATGCACTTTAAAAAATGTGCACAGAACTTTGCCTTGGGAATTTGTTTAGAAATTTATCTTAAGGAGATAATCAGACAAGGGCAGAAAGCTATATGTTTAAGAATATTCATCTCAGCATTATTTTAAAATATTTGTTACTTTGTATCCTATAAGAAAAAAAGAAATGTTACTTCAACAAAATGAAAAAGGAATCTAAGATAGATGAAGAAATGAGATACAAAGCATAACAGTGGCAGCTGAAGGGTGAAAACAGCTCAAAAGACCAATTTCCTCTATTTTGGGTGTACTTCAGTAGAAAAGGTTGGGAATCACCCTGATTCCCAATTCCCTGATTCCTGAATGGGAAAGGAGAGGGCTCCTCTCTAGGCCACCTGATCCGAATACAGTTTATACTCTTTCCTCCAGATGTGGTTCCCTAGTGAAATATCCTGATGGCTCACCAAGGCTTACTCCTATTTTCTTCTTCAGGCTCCCTTAACAAGAGCTGCTGTTTCTGCTGGTGTGTTTAACTTAAAAAAAATTTCAAAATTACAGATAAGTTACAAGAATAATACAAAGAACTCCTGTATATCCTTCACCAAGATTTACCAACTTGTGACATTTTACCCTATTTGCTTTATGTCTTTTTATACATACACATACATACACACACACACAAACACACACACACATTATTTTTTTGAACCAGTTAAAATGCAGACATGACACACCTTTACTCCTAAGCATTTCAGTATGTATTTTCTAAGAACAAGGATATTCTTATATAACAACAATGATCACAATCAGGAAATTAACATTGATAACAGTATCATCTAATATTCAGTCCATATTTACATTTAGTTAAAAGTCCCCAAAATGTCCTTCATAGCACAAATTCTTTTTCTGAACCAGGATCCAACCCAGGATCGCACGTTACTTTTAGTTGTCATGTCTCTTTGGTCACATTTAACTTGGAACAGTTCCTCTGCCTTTGTTTTTCAAGACGTTGACTTTTTTGAAGAGTATGGGCCAGCTGTTCTGTAGAACATTCTTCAATCTGGAGTTCTCTGCTGTTTCTTCATGATTAGATCAGCACTGTTTGCACTAGCAAAATAATGGCCACAAAAAAACCTGCAAACAACTTAACTGTCTGATGATAGGGAAATGGTTAAATAAGCTGTGACACAGCCACAAAACGTACTATTATGCAACCAGTAAGAATGATAGAGTGTATTTACTGACCTGTGAAGAAATTTCCAATTTTTAAATGAAAATAGCAGAATACAACTCAGTAGGTATAATATGAGCCCATTTTATATGATTGCATATGTGCATAGAAACACTGAAGATTTTACAAAAAATATAACGGTGACCTATGGTCCATAAGATTATGAGGGATTAAAAAAATTATTTTTTAGTTATCTGTATTTTCTAATTTAGGTACGATGAGTGTCAGGTCATCTGTGAATAGTGAAAATATTTTTTTAAAACTTTAAAAAGTAATGGGATAGCTTCACTTTTATATCTGAAGGATCACTGTGTGGAAAGGGGATAGCTATTACTTTTCTGTACTGTTATCTACCATGAATCAGCTGATTTCACTTAAAATAACTTTATCTTATTTGCTCTTTAAGACAACCCAGTGGTTTAAGGGATATATATATATATATATATATATATATATATATATATATATATATATATATATATATAACAGGGATACTATTTTGACCGATGGGGTGGGGCTGAGGCTGAGAGAAGGGGAGGGTACCTTGCTCAGAGTTACCACTTACTAGTGGTAAAACTAGGACTCAAACCCAGGTCTTCAGACAATAAAGCTCTTAATTTATCCACCTCCCTCTGCTCCTGTGTGGCCCCTTTTCAGGTGTCTGCTGCCTGATTCTATCTGCATAACAGGCTTAGAATTTTTACAGTTCCCCAGCTTTTGTGTCACCATTGTACCTCTGGTGATTTTCATAGGTTTTATAAGTAGGCAAATACCTTAACTTTGATTTTTTCTACTAAACAATAATTATATATGTGTATCTATGAACATAAATGCATTTTGCTTTCTGATGTGCTTCAAGCTTTGAGTTGCCTTTACCACGTGGCATTTTTCACAAGCAAGTTGGCTAATCAACTTCATTACCTCTTGATACCCATGGCCTCAACATCTTCCTTCTCTCAACTTTCCCTTCTACTCTTTTACCTCCCAGGTGCCTACAGTTCACCCCACTCTGTATGTGTAGGTCCTTTACCAAGGAAAGACCAGATTGTGATTTTGCATAGGTACCTATTAAATCTCTGCTAGTGGGGAGGGGCTAGGTAGACAGTCCATGTACAGTCCCAGCCACTGGAAGGCCTTTTCAATCTTGTTCCTGTCACCTTATGAGTTACTCTTATCTTTCGGTCAGCTGCAAAAGCAGACTGGCAGAAAACCATATGATGGTGCCTGGACTGTCAGGGACATTAAACAGAGTCAAGAAGTCAAGTAAGGTAAGAACTCAAAAGCGCCCGCTGGCTTTAGCAACAGTCACTGGTGAACTTTGCTCGAGTGGTTTTAATGTAGTTGAGAGAAATGGAGACATGTAGACAGAAGCGAATATAGTGAGCTAAGGAATGGATAATAAAGATATGTAAGTGGAGACATCAAGTGGGGACTTGGCTTTCAAGAAAATTATATGAGAAGAGGAAAGAAATAGGGTAAAACTAGAAGGGAGCACAGGAACAAGGGACGGTGGATTAGGGGACGGAGATCTTCAGTCTGGGTTCCCTCCTTTAATGCTCACAGGTCTATCCATGGAGTAGTATTTTCACCTGCATTTAAAAGATGAGATAATGGAAGTACAGAGAGAGTCAGCAACCTAGTCAAGGTTACATGGGATCTGAGCCAAGGCCACCAAAATCTAGAGTCCATATGTAAGTAAAAAGGATTGCAGACTGATATGGAGAATTTGAGACTATACACCAAAATTGTGGTGGCATCGGCCTGCATTGTGATGTCCTCCAGCAGGTCATCTTCCCCAGATGTAAGACTGGGGTGAACTCTAGGCAGAGGGGAGACAAAAAGGTGGAAGAGAATTACAAGAAGTGGGAAGTTGAGGCCAGTGGTGTCAAAGGGTAATGGAGGTGATTAACCATCTTATCCAAACTGAGTAGTTAAGGAAGCAAGACCAAAAACTGCCCAATAAAGAAAACGAAGGAACTAAGAGTCTGGTGAGCACGGGCACAGAGTGGAAGAAGTTAGGAATCTTGGCAAAAAGTTAAAAAGAAAAACATACAAACAAAACCCAGTAGAATCCAAACTAGTTTATCAGCAGTAAGAATAGAGAGGATGGATCCAAAAGACAGAATGACAGATTCTAAGGAAGTAGATGTGGAAATCAAAGTAGATGAACTGTAGCACTATCAGGACAACTTGGTTTGAGACTCATGCTTGAGTAGCCAGCAGATTGAGTAAAAACGTCCAGGAGAATAGCACAGAGTCTCATTTGAGACCCAGCATGGAGCTTCAGCGGGTGGAGCAGACTGTGGGTAGGGACTGGAACTCATCAGCAGAACACACAGGTGACAGCTGGAGCAGTAGACTGTGGTGACAAGCGAGAACAATACAAGAGGGCAAAGACCCGGACACCACGGAACACTTAGATCAGGGTAGGGAAAAGAGTCAGGAAAGGACTGGTCTTGAAGGGGTGGTATAGATCATGGAAATTAAGGTAAGAGAGTTTCCAGGAGGGCATCAAAGGAAAAAAAGAATAAAGATATGAATGTTCTAAATGTTTTGTGTCAATCTTTCTAGGAAGTGGCCTACAAATAGTTGGCTGCATTTCCAAGTTTCATGGAATGGAGTGACCTCAGTGATTAAATGCAGTAAAGGCTACCTAAATCTCCTACCTTGCCTCTTTCCCAGGGAGAAAGAAAACCTGTCAAGTCTTTTTTCCCTAAGCGACATGTTTTCTTTAACCCCTCTTCCTGTACCCCACCCCCAGCATACTGGATAGCTTCCCTAGGCTGTTTGGGCACATGGGATGAGCTGAAATGCTTAAGAACAGCTCTTCTAAGGGAGGTCCAGAAAGACTGTTGTATTTAAGGATAATGCCAAAATTCCAGCTCTCTGATCTGCAAACTTTCAGACACTGCTTATCTTTTGTGCTTGATCTCTAACCAAGAACATATGAGACCAGGGTCCAAAGAATTATTGCTTCCTGGTAATACTAAATCAATACCAAATATAGAACATAAGCCTATTGGGCTTAAGGGTCAGGAACATTTGAAAATAAGCCTTTGTGTTAAGTTGTCTGGCTAACCTCTGAAGTGAAAGCAACACCAGTCTCCATGATTGCTGCAGTTCAAAGTTACAGAAAGAACTCTCTAGTGTAGTCATCCTGTTTTGTCGCCCCTCCTTAAAGACTTAATTATTTTATAAGCATATTAAAAAAGGGGGGGGAAGGAAACATGACCAAAGGTCAGGTTATTGGTAAAATATTTTTAAATTATTTTTGTAATATTATACATCTGACTTAAATCTTTTTAAGTAAAATAGTTGTTTGGCTAATGTCATAAATACCCAGTTAGCACAAAATGTGATTTTGAGAATTAGAAAAAAACTAACGGCATCATACAGCATCAATTCATCCTGACTACATTCAATTTATTCTTTATTTAGGAACTTTCTTGATAACCAAATATTCATGTTATTTTTACTCTTATTTCTTACTTTATTTTCAGACATGCAGGTAACTAACTGTTGCTTGAAATTCTTAAATGAAAAAAACGATTTTCTAGCAAATAAGCTAAAACCATGATATGAATATCAAGTCAATTTTTCTAGTTAGTCTTAGATTTTATTCATACAAGGACAAAACAACTAGTTGAAAAGGTCAAGTGATTCTATCTTATTTTTACATAATTGACCAGTTGTTGGAGTCATGATTTAGGGAGTAGGAACCATCACGACAGATAAAGGTCATAGGAATTCTTCAACAAAACAGTACACAACCCCTTCAAGTACACTAAACTGAGCCATATTCGACCCTGGACACAAAGAGAAGCAGATCCATCTGGCAACAATGAACAGCTACGAGCAATAAGCTGTTACTTTTCAGAAAGCAGAAGGAAGGAAAATGATTCACCAATTACTACTGTTAATAATACATACAAAACAAAACCTTTTGCCTTAATCTTCTCACAAATGAAATATAGTGTCCAGTTTCCCGAAGATAATTCATATTCCACTTTGAGATATAGTCTATCTGGTCTTTACAACAAAATCAAAACCCCATAGAATTTTCTGTAGAGCATGTATGGTTTTATTTTATTTTTTAAAAAAGGTACCACACCTCTTTTCACTAAAAAGCACTTCTTTGGAGTAGCAGAGCAAGAAAGCTTAATCCCTACAGGTGGACTTTTAAATTGGTACAAATTTTCTGGATGGCAATTTTTATCAAAACTCTAAGTGTACATACCCTTTACTTAGCAGTTCCACTTCTGGAAATTTAGCATAAGAAATTACTTGCTTAAGGACATGAAGATGCACGTGAGACTGGACAGAACCATACCCTACAATGCCATGGAGCTGCTAAACAGCATGTGAGAAACCTAGTTGTGCTGACACCTTGTAATGTTGTTCAAGTGAAAAAGACAAGGTGCAGAACTGTAGGTACAGCATGAGCCTATTTATGCTAAAAAAAAAAAAAGCGTCTAAGTTATATCTGTACACAAGCATTTGGCAGAATACACATCAAATACTGGGGAGTAGGCTTGTGGAAAAGTGGGGATTTTCACATTTTGCTTGATATATCTTATATTTTAATTTTGTACAATGACTACATATTTTTTTAATTGAGGTAAAGTTCACATAACATAAAATTCACCTTTTTTTTTTTTTGGCCGCGCTGTGTGGCATGCAGTGGAAGCGCGGAGCCTTAACCACTGGGCCACCAGGCAATTCCCTAAAATTCACCCTTTTAAAGCATATAATTTGTGGTTTTTAGTATAGTCACAAAGTTATATAACCATCACCACTATCTAATTTTCATCACCCCCAAAAGAAATTCCATGCCAGTTACTCTCATCCTCCCCTCCCCCCAGCTCCTGGCACCCACTAATCTGCATTCTGTCTCTTATGAATCTGCCTCTTCTGGACATTTCATATAAATGGAATCCTACAATATGTGACACTTTGTGCTGCCTTCTTAGCCCCTTCTTAGCTAGCTTCATCCATGCTATAGCATGTATCAGTACTTCATTTCTTTTTATGGGTATATATATGACTTCTATAAATAAAAAAATCTGGTGGGGGGGTGGTGGTGGTGGTGGTATGAATTGGGAAATTGGGATTGACATGTATACAGTAATATGTATAAAATAGATAACTAATGAGAACCTGCTGTATAAAAAATAAAATAAAATTCAAAAAAAATCTGATTTTAAAGCTACTCAAACAGAAAAACCTTACCCTTTTGTACAAATGACTCTGTAGAAACTCAGCAGTCTAAATCCAATGTCCACATTAAAGTACAGTTTATTTCTATCTCCCTGCTCCTAACACTCCCTTGAATATCTACTCTCTCAGGTCCCATTTAAAAGGTTGCCTTTCATTCACAAAGCAGATCTAGTTAGCTCTTTGCCCAGCTGTACCTCCCCTATCTCCCCACCGCTACCCTCACCCCCAACATAAAAACACATTTATAGCCTATAGAGGTATAGGCAAAGGTAGAGTTTGGATGTTTATGGATCTGCTATCTTTTGACAAGGACCCAGGTCTGGTTGACTAACTTCAGTACACTGACCCCACGGAGAACACGTCTGCTACAGTTAACAAGGTAAAATACTATCATTAACTTTCATTGTAACTGGTATTTATTTTATAGCTTTCATCTTCTGAAGAAAAATCAAGAATGCATTTTTGCCTTGTCCTTAATGTCCCAGTTACCTCATTATCTGAACAAGGCAAAATTATGTAACACTGGTTGATACATAAAGCAGCACTGTCTCAGGGACTGGGTTTTTCCCTTAAAAACATGGACTGGCCATTTACTGGCCATAGAATTTTCATAGGAAATTCTAGCACGTTTATGCTTTGGAATGACCTCAGCAATTGCTGATGACTGCAGCTGAAAAAAGAAAACAAACAAAAAACACCCCAACCCCAAACCCCAGCTGTCAACAGTTTCAATTAGGTAAAGAAAACCACATAATTCTCTTTATATTTTTATGGGGTAATTAAAATGAAACTAAGTAATGGATTTTCAACAAACACACACACACACACACACACACACACACACACACACACACACTTGCCAAGCATGTGTGTAGCAGTTGCAATAAAGCACACTCTCCTATAGTTCCAGCATTAATCAGAACCTCTTACTTGATTTCTTTTTCCTTTTGAGTAGGAATGCAGGAACGCAGGTTAGGAATTGTATGTGTGGAATGAGCAAATTCTACCAATTAAAACTTTGATTTCCGCCCTGGATAGGACCACCTCAATACATGAGCACTACTGCTAGAAGTAAGCTGTCCAGAGTAAAGGGAGTACATTTAAATCTTTAAGGTGGAATCCCTTTGTGACAAGGATATTAATCCTGCACCCTTATTAACAAGCAGATAAATTGTACTATGAGTTTTGGTTTATTTTTAAAATCACCTTCTAACTAGGTTCCAGAGGACCCGATTTAAGTTGTAGGTATCTTTATCATGGAATGATAAAAGAGCCAAGATGTAATGCAGTTCTATCATACTTTTGAAAGACTGCTGATTCTCTCCCTGATAAAGCCTTATGTGTGAAACTTTGAACTAAACTCAAATTCACATTTTTCTCTCTCATACTTGTTTAACGACAAATTTATTAAACAAACTAAGTATTTCACCTTGAAATAAAAGCAAGACTAAAAGGAACACAGTACTATTGCTGTTACAAATAAGCTTCATCATACCCTTGCACAAAAAAGACATAAATACGAACATGAAAGTCATAACTCATTTATTGAATGAATAGTATATGCAAGAATACCAATAAAAGGAAACCAATACTACAAACTACAATTCTGAAAATAAAGCCAATATAACAGGAACAAAATATACATAACATGAGAGGAATGTTTGATTTTGACCCATAATGCATTCCTTATCTTTACAATTAATCTAAATGTCTGTTAGAACAAAACTGTATACCTTGGTCTAACTTTAGTGCTTTTTAAAAAAGCAACATTCTAGAACACTTTTCTTTTGCTTTGAGATATTTGAGTCACACATTTGTTCAAGTACATAGATTCTGATTCAACAGTAGATCTACATATCTTGTTATTCTCTTAATATCTTGAGTAGCATGTACTCCTGAGCAAGTACTATCTGAAATTCTAAAATGGATGATCCTTGAAATAAAATGTATTTCAGTTGTGGGTTTTTAATAAACTGAGATGAAAGTAAAACTCACCCCTCCCATCCCCCCTCCCCCCAGGAACAAAGAGCTCTTATTAAAGTATAGAAACTCAAGTCTATCTTTCTACTCTAAAGAACATTTCTTACTAACATTTCTGGTAAGGCAATAAATGCTCCAGAATAATCTTCAATATACGCTTGCAAAGATTACACTGTTTAATATCGATAACGAAAACAAAACAAAAAAGGGGAAAAAAAAGGAGGAAAGAAAAGATGCTTCAAAATTTCAAGCTAAAATACGCATAAAAGACAGTCATGGCAGTATTTTTTGAAATGATGTAAATGTTATATACTTATCAAATAATGTCATGCTTATTAAAACTACAGTTAAGGACTTAGGAGATGAACAGTAAATACACTGCTGAGGTCCATTTTTCTAAATAGTCATACCACGATGTAATTACTACCCAGAAGATGATGATGCTACTTGGGAACATAAGTACTGTACAATTTTTACATTGTAAGGCACTTTTACTCAGCATGTGACGAAAACATGGATAGAGAATCAAAATATTGGAGGTTTACAACCAAAGGTGATTTTTCATGTGACTTCAATTTACATTTCAATTTTTAATGAAAGACTATTTAGCCAATCACACCACAGTGAGAAAAATAGGTAGCCAGCCACTTATCTAGCCAACCAAATGGTAAAGTGCTATTCTGGTTGCTAGTGGCAGAGAAAGGGTTGAAGAAACCCATAAAAGTCATACAGTTTATTACATAACAAATCCATTAACTGACAGCTATTGTATTTGAAGTCCATTACATGATTATTGACTGGCCATTATTACCCCTGGCACCTTCCATTTTTCCTAAAAACATCATTACAGTAGTTGTCCAAAAATGAAGGTGCTCTATTATTCCATGGGTAAGTCTATGGCACACAATGTAAAAATGATCTAGACACAGTGATTCAAAGATTTAAAATAATGGGTTTCAAGCTGC
>NW_006789873.1:1673116-1747231 GCF_000442215.2 Lipotes vexillifer | reverse complement strand
GGGAAATAAAGTACAGATCCTTTGGGAAAAGTCACATAGCTTGGTAAACAAACATCTAGATCTGTCGCTGCACTTCAAGTCATGGTGAATTTTGAAAACTCATCACATACACACACAAAAAATCCAATGGTATATTTAGAGCAAAAGGAGAAAAACATATAGGGCAATCCACTACTAAAGCTAGTTTCCTTCTAAAAATAATAAAAGATGGTTAAAATAAAGCAATCATCGAGTCCCTTGATTTAAGTAAATGTGTGAATACACACTTGACAAATGTGACTTTAAGGGACTAGCAGTTAAAAAAAAATCAGTCGTTAAGCACAGTGTAATTTTCCACCTGTTACATTTTTAAAATGCTTTTCCATAAGCTGCAGAATATCTCAATGTACAGTCAAGTTAACATGTTATTTCTTGTTGGCTAATTTGCTTTAATGTGGTAGGTTAACTAATAATTCAGAAATCAGAATCCCTACCCTTGATATTGAGGTGCTATGGTAATATTCGGCAGAACACAACTAAAATTTTTTGGTTTTGCCATAAAGAAATATATAAATGTGCTTCAGCAGGTAAGTGGAAGAAAATATCACTAGCTAGAAATGCCAGTGTGAAAATCCTTTCTAAAAAGCTGGGTTCTTAGGCTTTGAGGAACAATTCAGATGATCAATAAAACAACACTGAACCCTACCAGAAGAAAAATAGGACACAGAATCCTATTTTATAGATAAGCAAAGCAATGAATGAAAACATTAAAAATATTAAATAAAGTTTCTAAAATAGTGGTCACAAAACTAAAAATAAATACTGTTTTATGCAAAGACTGTTTTTTTTTTTTTTACTTCTACAGCACATGAGATCTCCTTACATACTTTGGGCCAATATATGAAGTGTTCCACAACAACACGGCACTTGAGAGGAACGGGTTTCAGACACAGGTGGCTAAAGTCCTTAGTAAGTGGTAACCCTTTAAAGGCTAAAGAGGCTTAATTTGCTGTTGCCAAATGTTAGTTTAAACTTGAAAGAATCCAATCATTTTGCTAGAAGCTCTTTGTATGACATGAAAAGAGAAGAGGGTTACTGTCAAGAGAATTTTGCCGTAAGCACTGGAGCTCAGAGCTTATAATCAATCACCAGTTGCCTGAGTCCATGCTGGTCAGTGAGAACAACTTTAACAGGAACCAAACGAAAAGCTTTAGCACACTTCTTGGAAGAGATTTTTAGCATGTGCTGTCGAAGCCAAGAGAAAAAAGGTTCTCTTCGTTTCTCGCCTCTATTACTTGAGTGCGGAAAAAAAATTCACAAATTCCCATGTGCTGCCACCAGAGGCGTGTTTGCACTGTAAAGTGAAATTTGCTTATGCTTTCCCTTGAGTATGAATCCACTAAACAAACTTAGACACTCTAAACAGTAGAACTTGGTTCAGTCCAGAAATATAGCTTACTTCATTTCAATGTCTGCTTTAACTGTTAACACTATACACAGGGTTAATAGTGTTTCAATTGCTTCCCAGAAACTGCAAACTACAGCTACGTAATATCAACTTGTCAAACTCTGCCATCTAGTGAAGGCTCATAAAACAAACAAGATGTTTTTAGGCAGTTCAATGAAGGATCTAAGAGTTGGGCAGTAAAAAGTTACAAACCCTTTTTGATTTTAGAAAACAGTGAAAAAAGAATAGTAGTTATGGATGTCTTATTCATTCCCAGTTTTCTAACTCTGTCCCATGAACCTGTTTAAAAGATGATAAAAAAATGTAAAATATGATGCTTGAGGGGAACACAATAATATAATGTTATTGAGGAGCAAGAATATCTTATTGGTTTGACATTACAACTACATTTATTGATAAAGTGGATAGCTTGTGTTTATTATTACAAAATCATCTAGTTAAAAGAAAAAACTATGCAAGCCTACACATCCTCAGCATTCTAGTAACATGCTTAACTAAACATAATAGCATTAAAAAAAATCATACTGCACATTATTACCTCAATACGTATTTATCAGTGTGTATACTGTACCCTGACAACAGAGCCAATATAATTAACTTTCATACCTAGTTTCCATTAAGTTGCTGCTGAGTTAGTTGTTGCTGATCAATTTCTACTTTTCCCCGGCTTTTACTCTCTCGTTCCTCATCTTCTTCATCTCTCTCATCATTTCCACTATGATTTTTACAATATAGTCTACAATGATGAAAGATAAAAATCTCAAAATGTTTTGTCATTGTTGATGAGAATATATTTATGTCATTAGTGGATGAGGTCCATGCCCATTTAAAATCTGGGATTCCTCATCCACACAAAAAAACACCCCACAATTAGCTATAGGTCCATTTCTGTCTAAAAGATAGAAAGGAAAGCACTCTATTAATGAAATAATAAAAGTTCGTCTGAAATAAAACCACATATGTCCAAATATAAGGCAATTCCTCACTTTGCCCAATGAGATTAAAAAAAGTTCTTGGCCAACATGAAAATATCAACTTTTAGGTATATATATGAAATAATGAAATTCTATAATGTTTCATATACATAAATTTCAAAGCACATTTTAGGAAATAATATAAATTGTATATATGCTGCTGCTCTCTGCTCACATTTCATGAAACAATTTTACTCAAACTCCTCAAGTACCTTTTCAGCATTAGTGTCCTGGCCTTTACTAGAACACCTTTATGAGTCACCTAACAGTTTTCCAGGTACTGCATTTAGCTATGTTTCTCATGATGTAGACTGGCTCCTTTAATTTCTCTTTTTTCCCATGACACTGACCTTCTGGGAAAAGTCAGACCACATGCCTCGTCAACTACACCACATTCTGGATTTATCTAACTGTGGTAATGTTTCTGTTTTGTTTTGGTTTTTAAGAGTCTTTTTTACAGTTTTTTTTTTTTTTCATTTTTTGGCCGCTCTGCACAGCTTGTGGGATCTTAGTTCCCTGACCAGGGACTGAACCCAGGCCACGGCAGTGGAAGCGCCAAGTCCTAACCACTGGACCGCCAGGGAAGTCCCTGTGGTAATGTTTTATTTGGTTTTCTCTCACCCTTTATTTCCTGTAAACTAGAAACAAGGTCTAAGGGCTTGGTTAAGTTTAGGTTCAACTTTCCTTTGTTAGTCCAGGATACTTTGTAGGTAATCCTGCATACCTCAGGATGCATGTAATTTCAGAATGTCCTGCTATGAGTGTGCTGTTTTCACTTGCTTAAGATGGTAGAAATGGCCAGATTTCTCTATCATAAGGGTAAGTATTCCCTCTTTGAAATTAACAAACCATCTCTGGAGGGATACTTTGACATCATGCTGTTCCGACAACCTTTTACTTGGGTATATACACTAGATACTTGAAATTCATTGTTTTTAATGAAAATAGCAATGCAGGTGATTTTGAACAAAGGTTTAGGCCACTTTACTGTATATACATCAATATATTTTTTATAGTTAAATACCCCTACAATAATCAAAGAAGGGTGGGAGCTGATCTGAGCTCAGTTTTAGGTCAATTACACACAAGATGACAAGATGGAACAATGCTTAGAAAATGTTCAGTGGATGCCCTCTTGTGGTCAGCAACGGATAAAAGATGATCACAGGAATTCATTTGCCACAAATGGTGTAAGACTAGGTTTACATGACATGTAAGACATGAAAAGTTTCTAACAAGTGAGTAGAATAAACGGCAGGGGTGGGGCTGGGGGGGCAGCAATAACAACTGACTTCTGACCTAGTTTTGCTCAACATTTTTGATTCTTAAAACATTTTCAAAGAACTATGGAGAATTTCTACTCTTCAAACGCTGCATGTTAGGAATCACTTTTTAAATCATGAGTTCAAATATCAAATATCACTTCTATATAGTACACCTATGAAGTTATCTTCCCCCAAATATAACCTGAATCTAATTAAGCCTTTGAGCCAACTTATAAATTACAGGATATACAGAGGGGTAGAGAAATGAGGTAAATGACATCAGGAAAATGCAAATTGATAAATCTAGAATATGGGACTTTTACAGGACAACTTATCAGGGTTCTTTAACAGGTAGAAGGAAAAGGCAAGGGTGGAGTGGGGACTACTCTATATTGAGAGAGACTTAAGAGACATCCATTAAATGCAATGTAAGGACCTTGCATGTATTAAGGTTTGAACAAATCAAGTCTAAAAAGACATCTGCAAGACAATTGGGGAAATGCCAAAGTGAACCGGGTATAAGACGATACTAAGAACTTACTGTTAATTTTATAAGATGTGATGATAGCATAGTGATATTAAAGTATGTAAGGATAAAATGACAAGAGATCTGGGATTCTGCTTTAACATACCTCAGAAAGAAAAAAAACGTAGATGAAACAACAATAAGTTGGTACCTGCTGAGACTGGGGTTGTTATACTCTTCTATTTGTCAGAACAAATTTTAATCTTTTTATCGGATAATTTTTCACTCAAGGACTACTTCCCATAGGCCTATTATGTGTCTTTCACCGGTCTGGACACCAAGGCCGCAGGTGCTGACCAGTCAAACAAGATCTCTGCTGTCACAGAACTTACTGTTTTATGGTGGGAGGCTGACATTTTAGAGAAATACATATTTAAATAGCTTAGAAATACAATAAAGACAATAAAACAGGATAAACAGATCACTATATAATCTTCCCTCGCCTTTTTAATATGAATATATTCAGGATCCAGAAAGGGCTGGTAAAGAAAGAAAGCAGGTCACATGTAGGAGGGAAGGAAGCCACTTCATTCAGAAATATTCCTCCTTGCATTTCCTTTCATTTGTCCATTCTTCTCTCCCCAAACTGCCTGCTTACGGACTCATTTGAACTCCATGGTCTCTATGAAAAAATCTGGAATCCACTTCTAAGCAGATTTAAGAAACAAATTTCAATGTGAAAAAGTAAAAAGAGCATTCCAAATCATCATGGATCCCAGTCCAAATACTTTTGTATAGAAATGATCACTGCAACATGGTTTTCTAACAGCTAAAAAATAAAAGCCATCTAAATGTCTAAAAAGAGAACTGATTAAACAAACTAATACACCCATACAGTGGAATACTATGCAACCATTAAAATGGTGATGTACAACTGTTTAACATCACAGAAAAAAAATGCCTCTACTAAAGATATAGTAAGTGGAAAACAGGTTATAAAAGAGTATATATAAGAAAGTTTTGTTTTTATAAATATACACATATGTACAATCACACAAATGTCTAGAAGAAAATATTCCAAAAGATTTAAAGTTATTATCTCTGGTGGTAGAATTAAAGTTGACATTTAGTTTTATTTTTCTTATCTACATTTTCCATCTTTTCCTGAAATGAAAACAGATAACTATTGTGAAAATATCTAAATAAAGTTAAAATGTAAACACAATAATTCTCCACATATCTGATTCTAAACATTTAAAATGGGCCTGTTATTTTAAAACATTATTGGCTACTTTTAAAAATAATGGATTTGCTCATGAACCATATAAAGGAGAATATAAAATTGCCTCTTCTCCACCCCTATGCAACGAATGAGAGATGACAACTATTAAGTTTGCTGACTATGCTCCTAGAAAATTTTCTATGTATAAAAAGCATACACATATCTTGTACATGTGTGTACACACATACTTTTTATATGCTAAAATAGAATTATGCAACTTTTTCCCCTGACTCAATCATTGAAATACCTCTGCACAACTCTACACATGGGTCTACTTTATTCTTTAATTTCTGCATAGTATTCCACTAGATGCATGTATGTACTAAAATTTACTTATTAAGTCTCCTGATAGAATTCTGATTTGATTTTCTTTCTTTCCTTCTTTCTTTCTCTCCCCTTCCTTCCTTCCTCCCTTCCTCCCTCCCTTCCTTCCTTTCTTTCTCCCTCCCTCCCTCCCTCCCTTCTTTCCTTTCTTTCTCTTTCTCCCGCCCTCCCTCCCCCCCTTCTTTCCTTTCTTTCTCTCTTTCTCCCGCCCTCCCTCCCTCCCTCTCTCTCTCTTTCTTTCTTTGCTATTGTGGGTGAAAAGTTAAAAATCTTTTCCCATTCCACATGAAAACTTCACCTTTGGTTAACTCTTTAGCTCTCTTCCTCTAGCAACTTAACAAAAATTAGTGTGTCAACTATTTTACTAAGCTATGTTACCCCCCCAGTTGGTAGACTGTATCGGGACTGGGAAAAATATGCATATTCTGATAAGAAGTCTTATCTTTGGTCCTCTTCCAGTGTGGTGTAACCTGAAAATTATCTATGCCTATATGACTGTATTGTTAAGAGGTGCTGACTCCAATGGGGTATGAGGCTTTTCCCCAATGTGGATCATATCTTATTGGACCTGAGCTGTACTGCTACAATGACTGCTGCAAGGACTCTCAGAGAAGATGAATATTTGATGCCACCCTGCTGGCAAGCTGTAGTTCTTGTCTATATCTTTCTTGAGTAGACTGATGCCATCTGGGGTAATCTTGTCAGTTTGAAGTATAGTTGATTCTAAGAAGATGCCCTAGTGGGTGTTGCCACTATCACTAACGATAATGCAATGACACTTCTTGCACATACATCTCTGCACTGTTGTCTGCTCAATCCCTACAAGCACACTAGTAGCAAAAGATATTCATTATTTTAAGGTTTTCATCTCCAATAATAAACTGCTCTCCTAAAAAGTTGTACCAATTTATTATATTCAACCTTAACATGGAATAAGAATGCCTGTGTCTCAAAAACCTAGCTAGCAGTAGATAGTCTAAATCCTATTCATCTTTGCCAAAATTGGTAAGACCTTGTTTTAATTTGCATTTGCTTCATTACTAATAAGGTTGAACAGTTTTTCATGTGCTTATAACCCATGGCTATTTCTTCTATAAACTGCCTGTTCACGTCCTTTACCCATTTTTTAAGCTGGGTTGTGTTTTTCATAATGATGATGTTTTCATAATGGAGTTCTCTTTAGGTAGTCTAATTTTAATGTAGTCAAATAAAAGTTCTGAGTTCCCTATCATGCTTAGAAAGGCCACCTATACTCAAGATTGTTTTCTTTTCTTTTTCTTTGTTTTGAAATTTTTATTGGAGTATAGTTGACTTACAATGTTGTGTTA
Organism: Lipotes vexillifer; assembly: GCF_000442215.2. Lineage (NCBI taxonomy): Eukaryota > Metazoa > Chordata > Mammalia > Artiodactyla > Lipotidae > Lipotes > Lipotes vexillifer. Next base: position 1,740,145 of record NW_006789873.1, on the reverse strand, counting down.
GTTTCAGGTGTGCAGCAAAGTGAATCAGTTGTACATACACATACGTATATCCATTTTTTCTGATTCTTTTCCCATATAGGTTATTAGAGAATACTGAGTAGAGTTCCCTGGGTCAAGACCGTTTTCTACGTGGAGAGCCAACTGTATAGATATCAGGTACTGAATTAATCCATTTTGTCTCCACATATATAAAATGCTACCATAATTATTTATAAGATTCCAACAAAGACACGGACCTATCTTCTGTGATCTTTATCACTGGGCCAGTATCATACTGTTTTAATTACTATATGATTGGCTTTGATATCTAACAGGGGATTTCTCCTCTCAATTGCATTAAAATTTTTCTTGGCTTCATGTGATATACCAGTTGGCTACCCCAATATCTATCCCCCACCACCCTCCATAGTACTAAACCATATTTTGTTTGGGTAGCAATGTGTCCATTAAGAGTATATTTCCCAGCCTCCTTTGGACAATGACTAAATTCTGGCAAATGAGATGCTGAGCAGAAGCATGTATGGAACTTCCAGGAAGGCTGATTAAAGCCTGACTCAGCTGGAGCAACAGCTACTTTGTCCTTCCATCTTCCTTTCCCCTTGCTTCCTCCTGCTTCCTATGGAAGGAAGCCCAAGGAGGAGACAGCAGAAAGACGCTAATGGGGGCCAATGATAACACTGAAAAGCTGCCTACCACATCTGCACTGCTTTCCTCTGGACGTCTTTTAGGGGAGAAACAAACTTCTATCTTGTTTAAGCTTCTATTCTTTTCCTGTTATATAAGGTAACAATCATTACTAATAGACAATAATACCACATTTACTTTTTTAGATAAAACTGTCAAAAAGTTGGATTTCATTAAAATTGTACTAAGTATATAGATTAATTTGGGGAGAATAGGTATCTTTCAAAGTTGAGTCCATCAAGGAACATAATATATTTCGTCATTCATCGGGGTCCTATGTAAAATGCTATTTTTTAAAAAAGGTTCACCATTGGTGTATGTGTATGCATATGTGTGTGTGTGTGTGTGTGTGTGTGTGTGTGTGTGTGTGTGTGTGGTGGGATAGACATTTTTCCTTTACATTTTCTAAGTAGTTATTACTGGAATTGTTTTTAAAAATTCATCTCATATTCAGCAGCCTTACTGAGCTCTCATAAATTTTAATAAATTCAGAGTTGATTTCTTTGGATTTTCTTGGTAGACAGTAATATCAATAATATTGACAATTTTATTTTTCTCCTTCACAACATTTACTATACATTTTCCTTCCTTTTCTCATTGCACAGGCTTAACCCTCCAGAAAAAGAGTGAAAGTAACGTTGGCAGTTGGCACCCTTGTCTTGTTCCTGATCTGAATGAAAGTGTATTGATATAGTGGCTCTCAATTAGAGATGAACCTGAGAATCACCTGCAGAGTCATCAAAATACATGGTTTGGGCCTCAACCCACTGAATTTAAATCTGAGGGTAGGACCTAGGCATGAACATTTCTAAAGAGGGCCGTATCCACCTCCAGGCGATTCTGAGGCTCAGCTCTGGCTAAGAACCGTGGTCCATTTACTTTAACACTAAATAAGCTGTTTGCCATTTTTGTCTCTCTTAACACTCTATTAAGACTCCTAGCTTACCACCAAGAGCACTCTTGCTACCTTACTTTAAAATTCAGAAATGGATGTTGAATGGTATCAAATGTCTTTTCACTATCCACTAGGATTTTTCTTTATTAATTGTAACAGGTCACATTTATATATTTCCTAATTTTGAATAATCTTTAAATTGTTAAGACTACAGCCCTGGATTTGATTTTCTAATATTTTATTTCAGATTTTGGTACATATATTTATAAAAGTTAAGACTGGTCTCTAGTTTTAAAATTTTTGTTGTTAAATGCTGTCTTTGTTAGGTTTGGTGTCACAGCTATGCATGTGTTACAGAATGAACCAAGAAGTTTTCCATTTTTTGCTATGTGCTGGACGTCTTTAAATAACATTGGAATTATCTGTTCCTTCAAGGCTTGACAGAACTCACTTGAAAAACATGTACCTTTATTATTAAGCGAAGTTTGGCCGATTTTATAATACAGCATTAGCACCTCATGCAATCACCCAAATGACTTGGTGACTGCTTACGCAAACTGCTTTGTCCATGGAATAGTAGACCCTGAGTCACTGGTTTATTGCACGCTGGGAATATGAGACCAAGGAAGTGCTTTACAACTTGCAAAGGCAAACCAAATAAATATTCAGGGATCTCTACCAACTTATTCTCCATTCGATTAAACAAAGGGAACCACTGTAGATTCACATTGATAACACTAGCCCAACGCAGCACTGGTAAGTGGAGGGCCATAAAAAAGAGGGTAACATGTAATCCCAAATCCCCAAACCTTACTCTTTCATCAGTCTTCCAAGTGTATCTTTTCAACTTCTGCCTTCACAACTATATCCTATTCTAAGTTACCCACAATTCTCACCTGGACCCTCAGCAGTAGCCTCCTACCACCCACCCCCTCATTTGCACCCTTGTTTCTCTCCCATCTTAGGGCCTTGCACACGCTGTTCTCTCTGCCTAGAATGCCTTCCCAATGCCCACATTCATTTCGCCATTCATATCTCTGCTCAAGCACTATTTCTTTAAGGAAATTCCCAAACACTCCCCCACTACAGACTAGTAGGTTAGCTCCTCCTTGTTACATGCTGTCACAGCGCTTTGTAACATCTTTTACAGCACTTACGAAGTTTATGATTGTATATTTATGTGACCAGTTAATTGATATCTCTCTCTCCCACTAGACTGTAAGCTTTCATGAGGACACTGTCTCTGTCTGTTTTGATCACTATTGTATGCCCAGCTCCTAGCACAATGCCTGGCACACAGGAAGCATAAAAATACTGATTGAATGAATGCTAATCCAGGGATGTGTAGGCAGAGGAAAATGTCAATTGCAGTACTCATTTCTTATACAGAGTCCTTAGTATTCTACATTTGGCTAAACACCACCTAAGAAGAGTGAGCAAGTAAACTAATGTCATCTATTTAAGGGCAGTTACTTACTGACAAGTTTAGGAAAATGGACAATTGTTCTCTTACTTGTAAATTCCTCGTGACATATTTTCAATGTATTTAGCTTTGTCTTGTACTCCACAGTGGTAATGGTAAGTCTTAACACAGGCTTTTATTTCACATCCAATAGTAGCACCGGGCTGACTGCAAAGTGTACATTTCTGTTTAAGGGAAGAGAAAGAATAATCATAAGCAGTATTTCAAAGTTTATGCAATCTTATTTCTTCTATTTTCGCTATTTCAGCCAAACAGTCCACGTTACAAAGAAAACAGCCAGTTTTTCTATTGAAAAAGAGTGCACTGAACTTACTGTATAGCATATATATTAAATAACAATGCAATTTAAATCATACTTTGATAGACTTTCTAATATGTAGTCACCCCTGATGTTTCCATTATTTAACTCTACTAACCATCAGAGAGCTGACATCGAAACATAAAGGGGACACTCCTTAATACTGCCAAACACACACACAAAAATATATTCTATATTTTAGTGGTTGGCTTCTTTTTCTCCCTGAGATCAGTTCCTTTCCTATTATGACTGGGGGGAAGAATGAGAAGATAGGAAAGCAATGCCCCTCAGAGAGGGATTGCTACCAAGTAGGCAAAAGGGCAGAAACAGACTAAAGGGGCTGACATCTTTTTAAGACTTAAGGTGATTGTTGGAAGAAGGGTTTCATAGTAAAAGAAGTTTGAGAAATGCTAGTTTTCAACAGATTACTTGATTGCAGAACTTCTGAAAGCCTTCCTCCGGGAAGGAGGGTATAGTAAACAGTTCCCAAGTTTATTGAACTCCAGATGCCCTTTTAACTTTGGAGCAGCGGGAGAGCATCCCGATGGACTGATTTCCTTTGGAGCACACTTGGGGAAATGCTAGGTTAGTGCTGACACTAAGATTCAACAGTGCAGAGGTAAATAAGTTGATCAAGAGAATGGTTATCCTAGTCACCTTTTGACTTTAGCTGTATGACACAACATTGTGCTACATATGATGAAGTGATTTTTTTCCCCTTTATTTTTTTTTAGTACTCCACATTCTGTTTTAAAGGAGTTTCATTTTTAGAAGAGTAATCAAAGTATCAAAATACTGAACTGGATTTAAATGGAACAACTGACATCAATAATCTTTATACCTTCAAAAATGCAAGTTCCACAAAGAAAAAGTCATTTCTTATGGATTCAGACAAAGATCAACAATGCCTGAAACCACCAGATGAAAGATCGAAGGGGAGCTTCACAACAGAGGGATCAACTCACCACCTGAATCCAAGGTCAGACATTATGACTTGTCTGATGTGATAAAATATGGATGATACAGTCCCACCTATGAAGTGTTCTTACCCCCCAAAATGTTGAAAATGAATCTAATCAAGCTTTACATCTAACTTCCACTTTAAAAGAAAATCTGGTGGATAGAGGGACAAATAGCATTGTGAAAAAGCAAACAGACAAATAAAACATGTGGGATATTCTACAGCACAATTAATTTGTTTTCTTCAACATGTCAATGGCATACCACAAAACAGAAACAGAAACAACAAAGACAGGGAGGAGGGAGTGCCCTAGATTACTTAAGGGAAATATAACAACCAAATGTAATATGTGAACCTCCTCTGATTCACACAAACCAACTTTAAAAAGATAGTTTTGATACAATTGGGGAAATACGAACTAGGTATTAAATAACAGTGAAGACTCATTGTTAATTTATAAGGTGTAATGACATTGTGGTTAGGTAAGAAAATGTCCAACTTTTAAGAGATACATACTGAAATATGTAGAGGTGAAATGATATGAAGTCTCAGCTCTGCTTTAAAGTACTTCAAGCAACAAGAATAAAAGGCATAGATGAAACGTGTGCCGCAAATTCTTGATAACTGATGAGTCAAGGTGATGGATAGACGTGTGTTACTAGTCTTTCTAATTTTGATGTTTGAAAATTTTCACAATAAAAAAATTTTTAAATAAAGTCATTTCTAGAGACAACTGCTGTCTTAAAGAAAAGATTCTGCATTCCAGTGACATCCTATAATATTCACAAACTGTAAAGGAGTAAGTCATCAAATAAAGATGCCATTATTTCTTAAAGCTATTTATTAGTAATTCAGTATGTTTAAAAACATAAGACTTAGGCACATTTTATAAAGGAAACTTTAAAGCTATGATAAACATATTAAAAGACATAACTATGTATGTGAACTTTAACTAAACAGAAGGCTCTGAAAAAATCTCCTTTCATTTTTTAAAAAAAAAAGAATGAATAACAACATGGGGAGATTCTCAATGTTCTATTGGGCTCATGGAATTTTTCTTTAAGCGAGCTTAAACAATTTAACATTTTAAACTTAATAAGGTGTGTCAGGTTCACATCTTCATTTATTTTACTAAAAGACTCAAATACCCTGAAGTATAAATCTCATTATAATTGTCTTAGGTAATGAAGTTACATAGAAAGAGGAATAACTTTCAGTAACGTCAGCATCCTTTATTATATTACAAATAAGTCAAATATATACTTCACTTTAACATATGAACTACTTTATATTAAATTTTTTGATGACTGGATAAATTTGAGATGTGTTCTAAATTTAAAGCACAAAGTCAGAAGAGTAATGTTGCATAGCATAAACATAAAAGCACAGACCATTCTTTTTCCTCGCTTAATCTCCTGAAGTACAGTTTTAATATCAAAATCTCCAAATTCTGCTCTTGATGTTGTTGTGAGCTGGACTGTGCCAGAAGAAAATAACTAGAAAAGAAAAATGCAGGAACATTTAATATTCAGAATCCTTGTGAGAAAAAGATTAAACAACATAAGAACAAATATGTTACATTATTTTAATATCCTGAGAAAGATGACTTTTCCTTAATAATCAAGTACTGACTCAAATATTTTTTAATCTATTCACGTCTGATTAAAATATAACCCAGAATAAGGACAATGGAATAAAACTAAGGTTGCCAGTGTGGAGCCAAGATTAAATGCTTCATTTAACAAGGAGAGTTCAGCAGTGTCACCCTGTCATCTCAACTATTTTACATGTCCACAGTTTCAAAAATAGTTTAAAATGACAAATTTCCATCATAGATGCAGATGAGAATCACCTAGAGATTTTTTTTTCAAACTAGACATGTTTGGGATCTACTCCAAGGGTACACATTATGGAAAAAGCTCCCCAGGTAAATTTGATATGCATCTCTGGTTAAGAACCTCTGATATGAATAATATAATTAAAAAAAATTTTTTTTTTGGCCATGCCATGTGGCTTGTGGGATCTTAGTTCCCTGACCAGGGACTGAACCTGGGCCCTTGGCAGCGAGAGCGTGGACTCCTAACCACTGGACCGCCAGGGAATTCCCTAAATAATATAATTTTTTAAAACCTAATCATAAATGGGATGAGTAATTCAATACAATCTAGTTCAAAAATGTTTACATATGCTATATGTCAGACCTGGATCTAAGGATGCAAAGATAAGATATAGTTCTTACCCTCACGGAATTTAAGAGTCTATTAGGGGAAAGAGGCTCATAAATGAATAACTGCAATATAGTATATGAAGTACAATAAGAAAGACTTTTACGAGGTTATAGTAGAGGCCAAACATAGCTTCCAAGACAAGTTTATAAAGCTGAAATTTTTACAGTTATGAAATCATTAATTATGGATTATCTGGAACATAGTAACTATACTTAGGATTACTTTAAATCACACTAAATCATAAAGGCTATATTTTTTAAAATCTAGAGTTTATGAAGATTTGGGGTTATAGAACTTCCAGTTATAAAATAAATAAGTCATGGGGATATAATGTACAGCATAGGAAACAGAGTCAATAATATTGTAATAACTGTATGGTGACAGATGGTAAGTAGTCTTATCGTGGTGATCATTTTGTAATGTATAAAAATATCGAATCACTATGTTGTATACCTGAAAGTAATATAATACTGTAAGTCAATTATACTTTAAAAAAAAGATTTGAGATTATAGGATACACTATTCATAATTCTAAAACACTAATGCTGGGGAGGAAAGTTCTATATTTGGTTACTAGCTAAATGCTTTTCCAAAATTTGGGTTTAAAAGCACATAAAAAGAACCATACTTACCATGCACTTATAGTGTGCAGCTGCCTTCTTGGCATTAAATATATGCAGTTTTCCTCTTGCTTCATTTTCTTCCTCCCCTACATGACAAAATCCACATTTAGGCCTGGTGTCACTAGGGCTGCTTCTGTGTGGAGACCTATCTCTCTGCAAATGTAAAAGAAAATGAAACACTTGAGGAAAAAATCCATGAAAATATGCTATCAGTACCTCAAGCTCAGTTAACACTTCAAATGATTAACTTTACCTATCAACACAGTTCAGATGAAATATTCATGGTGCAACAAAAAGTAAGAATCCAACATTTTTCTACTTACATAGGAACTACTCTCCATTTCATCTGTTCCATGGGAGGATGTGGACCTGGTATCTTCCGACAGCCCTTTAAAATTAGTTTTTCGCGGCCTTCCTTTGCGACTTTTCTTTTTACTTTTAGGTGATGAGGGCTCCAGTTCATGTTCATTAAAACTTTCTTCTAGATCAGCTGCTTAAAAATGAACAAAAGCTTTACATGGACCAATCTTAAAATGAGCATTAGTTCATGGGTCCTCAGAACATATGTTTCTCCTTAGAATAAAATCACCTCAAGATATGGGGAGAAATGATCTGTGGTATGTTTGATATAGTGGCCTAACATTTCATATAAATGCAACAAAAATGAAATACAAAGAAACAGCTTTACTATAATAACTGTAAAATTAATTATTTCCATCAAAGTTATAATTCTATGAAAATGAGTTTTGTGATCTTAACTGTGCACATAATTCAATAAGCATTTCCAAACTCTAATAAGGGAATTTTTTAGAATTAGATCTTGTATAATTTTTTTTTTTACCATAGGTTTAAGAGTTTTACCTCACACTGTTGGTGAAATCAGAACAATTACCCAGATAATAAACTTGCTATAACTTGGAAAGCTAAATGAAAATAAAGTAGGTGTATCTGTGCTGTCCAATACAGTAGCCACTGGCAACATGTGGCTTTTTAAAATTTAAGTCATTTATAATTAAATGAAATTAGGGCTTCCCTGGTGGCGCAGTGGTTGAGAGTCTGCCTGCCGATGCAGGGGACATGGGTTTGTGCCCTGGTCCAGGAAGATCCCACGTGCTGCGGAGCGGCTGGGCCCGTAAGCCATGGCCGCTGAGCCTGCACGTCCGGAGCCTGTGCTCCGCAACAGGAGAGGCCACAACAGTGAGAGGCCCGCATACCGCAAAAAAAAAAAAAAAAAAAAAAAAAAAATTAAACCTTCAGTTTCTCAGTCACACTGACCACATTTCACGTGTTTATTAGTCACATGTGGCAAGCTGAGTCTCTACTGGACATCACAGATATAGAATGTTTCTATCATTACAGACAAGTTCTATTGTACAGCACTGCTCTAGATAGCTCTTTAAACTATCATGAAAATCAAAAGATCAAATACAACAAGGAAGATATCTACAAATGAACTAACCAACTGATCAAGTAATTAAACAAATATTAAGTATAAAAGGAATTTCTAACATAAGTGGTAGAAAAGCTATGGTGCAGGTTGTCTGTGTATACGTTAATGGATTAAACAAAATTTATGTAGAAGTTTTAGAACTGTGCTTCCCAGTAATTTGCAAAGTATTTCTACCATTAATAGAGGTGCTTCATTCAGTTATTCACTAAAAATATTTATTGAGGGCCTACTGTATATAAGACAATGTACTTAGTGTTCAAAAAGGTATAAAAACCAAATATTCACTTGTCTTATTGTCAAACTATAGAGAGTTTTAGGCATAGCTCTAATATCTACATTGTTTTTTCTTTTACCATAAATTATCAACTATAATTCCACAGACTAATTTCTTCCATTAGAAAGCATATCAACTCCTCTTCTCAGATGCTGATCTTTCCTAATAAATATGTTAAAGGGTTTTTTCCTAAGCAATAAAAGCACACTCATTATGATAAGGAAAGGGTAATTTAATCAGTATACTTGAATATATAAACTCCAAGAACTGAGAGCATTAGACCATTTGCAAAACAGTTAATAAAAATTTATATCAATGTAACTTCACCTAACTATGGTAGGATTTAAGGGAAGAAAGGGGGGGGGAGGTAAAAGTGGACAGTGTTTTATAGGCAATAAGACAAATTCATGTGAATAACTCTCCCTGTGAAGACAGACAAGTCAATTAAAGATAATTCTGATCTTAACACTATAGCAAATTTCACATCAGAACACGCCACCTACTTTAAACATTCAATCTGACAATTTTTAAGACACAGAATTTCATTAAAGCTATTAGAATTACTTGCATGTGCCAAAAATTAAAATGAAAGATCATAACCAAATGTTCCAATCAATCATCCTGATATATATTACAGCATGTATGTGATATACATAATATTCTGTTATTTACAGTGAAAACAAATAATCACTAACACTATAATAACACTACATTGTTAAACACCTATAAAGAAATTACTTAACTGATTCCATTATCAGGCCAACATGGCTAGTTTTCCAGATGGCGTATTTGTCTGTCCTAAACATGGAATCGTTCAGTATAAAATTTTAGGGGACTTTACCAGCAATAGTAAAAAAAAAAAAAAATCACAAAAGATTGACAGATTTAACTATATTAGACTTTTAAACTTCTGAAAGTAAAAAAAAAGTGATAAAATTAGAAGGCAAACAAACTGGAAGAATATCTGCTGTACTTATGACAAAGGATTAGTATCTTTATGATCTGATAAGCTCATAAAAGATTAAGACCCCAACAGAAAAATGGGTGAAGCGTATAATCAAATAATTCGTAGACCCTAAGTAGTTAAATATACTTTTAGGGACTTCCCTGGTGGCGCAGTGGTTAAGAATCCCCCTGCCAATGCAGGGGACACAGGTTCAATCCCTGGTCCAGGAAGATCCCACATGCCGCAGAGCAACTAAGCCTGTGCGCCATAACTACTGAGCCTGCGCCCTAAAGCCTGTGAGCCACAACTACGGAGCCCACGTGCTGCAACTACTGAAGCCCACGCGTCTAGAGCCCATGCTCTGCAACAAGAGAAGCCACCGCAATGAGAAGCCTGCACACCACAATGAAGAGTAGCCCCCGCTCGCCGCAACCAGAGAAAGCCCACGCACAGCAACAAAGACCCAACACAGCCAAAGTAAACTTTAAAATAAATAAATACACTTTTAGAAAATTTCACGTCTCTAAGTCAAAGAAGTGTAAATTAAGTGATACACCATTTTCACCTATCAAAATAGCAGTCTTTAAGTAGTTGAAAAAAACTTCAATAAACCCAACAAAAAATGTGTTAGAAATACAAATATAAAAGAAGCCCCACAAAAATGTTGAGATAAGCCATGCTTCTGGATGAATAGGATCAACATTAGAATGGTATCAGTTCTTGCTCACCTAATTTAATGAAACGCTGATAAAACAGAATTGAAAGTTGATTCCACACTTTTCTAGAAGAGTAAATATATAATACACAAGACTATCTTTTTTAAAAAAAGATATCAAAATATACCATAAAGCAACAGTAGTTAAAACACTGGCATAGGAATAGACACATGTCAGCAGAAGAGAAAGCCAGGTTGAAAAGAGACCCACATGCCCATGGGAAATCAGAGTATGATAATGGTAGCATTTCAAATGAGTGGGGGAGAGACATAATGGCACAACTGGGTACCCATTTTCTAAAAACTCAGATTCCTTTTCTCATACTATATGAAAAAATTAGAGATGGATCCAAAAAAATCTAATAAAATAACAAACCAGAAATGTAACAGAAGAAAATGGAAGAGATTTTTTTTTTTTATAATCTTGGGGTTAGGACACCTAAGAAGCCATTTAGTGGCAGGGAATTAATATCTATATTTTACAGACAGCACTTCAAATCAATTTTAAAAAGATGAACCTTGAAAGAAAAACGTGCAAAGGATAGGACTGACAATTCACAGAAGAAATATAAATGACTGAAAAAACATGGGCAGAAGCACAACCTTACTAATTACAAGAGAAATGGAAATTAAATGAGATAATCAGATTCGTAAAAATTATAAGACTGATAATATCCAGCACAGTTGTAGGGAACTGGACACTCTCATACACTGTTGGTACATGTGACAGTACTGATTCCCAATGTTAAATGCACAGAGTCTCTCCTGGCATCCCCATTTCTAGGACTTTATCCTATAGAATCACTTGCATAAGTACATAAGCACATACGTATAAGGAAGATCAATGCAGTTTTATTCGTATTTCACATAAAAAATAAATATAACTGATTTTTATTAAGAGAAATCCTTAAATAAACTATTGTTCTATTTATTCTATGGGATGTAACACAACTGTTAAAAAGAATGAGGTTGATCTGTATGCAGAGAGGAGGGTGTCTGATACATCACAGAATGAAAAAAACAAGTTGCATAACATTATCTATGTATACTATGATGCCATTTTATTACAAATAGTGCGCATATGCATATATATGTAAGACTGTACGTATGTAAAAAAGGTTCTAGGAACATATACAAACTGTTAGTAGTAGGAACTCTACTACTACTGAGAGTGTGATTTTGGGGTGAAGAGAGGGCTTTCTGAATTACTTTAATAGTACTTTTGTACTATTTTAATTTTTTTAACAATGGGATATGTACTACGTTTGTATTTAAAAGAATTTATAACATCCAGTGTGGTGAAAGGAGGGGGTAAAGTCAGCCACTGCTGACGGGAATATAATCTAGCACAGTATTTCTAGAAAGTAATATGGCAATGCATATTGAGAACCTTAAAAAGATTAAACCCTTTGACCCAGTGATTTTATTTTGGGGAATTTATCCTAGAAAATATTTGAAAATTATTTGCACATGAAAATGTGAGTATGAAGCTAGTCACAGCACCTTTGTTTAAATTTTTCACGGTTACTTATTGTTTATTTTTCCAACTCAAAACTGTGAAAATGTTTTAACATTCTTAAAAGTTATTTTTAATAATAATTATAAAAGAACTATCTGCATAAAAGTAGGGAAAAATCTTCCTTTCCACCTTCCAATTCCATCTGCTCGGCACTCCCAGCTGGTACCCTAGCTTCCTTGCTTCCCTTTCTTCATACTCACTCCCTTCCTCTCAAGGAACCGTTAACTTAATGCTTCTTTTCTCAATCTCAAGGGTAGAGAGCCTGGTTTTGAATCCTGGATCTGTCACAGACTGTGTGTCCTTGGACCTGAGACCTACCTCAGAGGGTTCTTGAATTAAATGAGTTAGTTCCTGTAAAGTACTTAATCTAGAACAGGGCCTGGCACATAAGACACTCTCAATAAATGTCAGCTATTATTTTCTATGCATATGCAAATCCGTTTTAAAAGAATATACAAACAAATGGCATTCTAAACATACTATTCTGCATCTTGCCCTTTTCCATTTAATATGTAAATGCAAATACCCAAAATATAAGAGCTAACATTAGAGCTTTTTGAGTTTTGACTATACCAGATGTGCTATGCAGTTTACATGCATTATCTTATTCAACCTCAAAACAGCCCCATGAGGTTGTATCAGTCACCATCCCCATCCCCCATTTTATAGATAAGTAAATTCAGAAAAGTTAAATAATTTTGCCTAAGATCACAAAGCTAGAGAGTAGCAGAGCTGGGACAAACACATGTCAGTGAGTCACTACTATATGCTTTGGAAGTAGTAATACCCACTATCATGGAAATAAACATTTTCATATGCTCCTGCAAGTTAGAAAAAGGATAGCTATACATATGCTTATGTATGCATTGCTCTGGAAGGACACAAAAGAAACTGACAGTAGATGTTGCTTTTAGCAAAAAAATTTGGAAACTGAGATACAAGGACAAGGATGAGAGGAAAGCTTACTTACAGTCTACACTCTTTTGTATTGCTGATTTTTGTACAATGTTCATATACCTATTTAAACAAAAGAATATGGGAGAAAATAAAACCTTACCCTTGTATTCACAACTACAATTTCTAAAAATCCAGACTTGATAAGACAGGTAGCAAAATAAGGTTGTCCTCCTTTCCTGTGCCACCAAGTGTTCCCCACCTTTATGAGTACAGATGTCCATGTCACCTTAGAATGGCCAGGCCCTTCTCTGTTACCCTTCTGATTGCCCCTATGCAACAGGGGGGTGACCAACTTACCAGGAAACCAACTCTCCCCTCCTCCTAGTATTGTATAAGCCCTGTCTGTCCCTTTACCAATTCTCTTCTCCCTCCCAATCAATGTTTTCCTCATCTTATATCTTCCTGGTTTAAGCCCCATTTCCTTCCTTCTCCTAAATTCTCACATCACTTAACAGTATGAAAAGTAGAAAGGACCCCTGGACAGAAAGTCTGAAGTCTGCCACTTTCTAGGCCTTAACTTGGTGAATTTACTTAACACTCGCAAGTCTCCTGGTATGTCAAATGGGACTAATAAGAACACCTTCCTGAAAAGGCTGCTTTAAGAAAATGTTTGAGAAAAGCACTTTATAAACTATGAAATTCCATTCAATTGTTAATTATTACTTGTCATACCTTGTATAGATTGTAAGCTCTCTGTCCACAAGGGGCTTCTTTTCTAAACTCCCAATGTGCCACACCCAGCAGGCACTCAATAAACATTTGTCGGAATGTTTTTTTTAAGAAAAAGGCCAAGCATTAAAGTTGGGGTAAGCATTACCACATCTGCTTTGAATCTTTAGGGCAGCTACAAAAGCAAGACTGGAAGTCATCTGCCCTGCCGTCTCCAATGGGAACGTGGTGAGCACTTGCTCTGCATGCCCCTGGTCACAAGCAAACTCTGCTTTTCCAGTAAAGTTATCAGATAAATGATTTCTTTTAGGCATATGCATATACATATATAAATATGTAACATACATAAATATATTATTCTTAATTAAGTGTGCCAAAATGAAATATGATAGCTGGGATTGAATTTAAAATAATCCAGGTGGAGGAAGTGGGTAAGGGTATAGATGAAACAAGACTGGCCAGGAGCTGACGGTTACTAAAGCTGGGTGATGGGGCTTTTTTTTTTTTAATGCTCTCCTCATGTCCCTACATTATTTTTTAATTTCTTAACTTAATTTTATTTTTTTATACAGCAGGTCCTTATTAGTCATCAATTTTATACACATCAGTGTATATATGTCAATCCCAATCGCTCAGTTCATCACACCCCCACCCCCACCCCCCTGCCACTTTCCCCCCTTGGTGTCCATACGTTTGTTCTCTACATCTGTGTCTCTATTTCTGCCCTGCAAACTGGTTCATCTGTACCATTTTTCTAGGCTCCACATATATGCGTTAATATACGATATTAGCTTTTCTCTTTCTGACTTACTTCACTCTGTATGAGTCTACAGATGCATCCATGTCTCAACAAATGACCCAATTTTGTTCCTTTTTATGGCTGAGTAATATTCCATTGTATATATGTACCACATCTTCTTTATCCATTCGTCTGTCGATGGGCATTTAGGTTGCTTCCATGACCTGGCTATTGTAAATACAGCTGCAATGAACATTGTGGTACCTGACTCTTTTTGAATTATGGTTTTCTCAGGGTATATGCCCAGTAGTGGGATTGCTTGGTCGTATGGTAGTTCTATTATTAGTTTTTTAATGAACCTCCATACTGTTCTCCATAGTGGCTGTATCAATTTACATTCCCACCAACAGTGCAAGAGGGTTCCCTTTTCTCCACACCCTCTCCAGCATTTGTTGTTTGTAGATTTTCTGATGAAGCCCATTCTAACTGGTGTGAGGTGATACCTCATTGTAGTTTTGATTGGCATTTCTCTAATAATTAGTGATGTCGAGCAGCTTTTCGTGTGCTTCTTGGCCATCTGTATGTTCTCTTTGGAGAAGTGTCTATTTAGGTCTTCTGCCCATTTTTCGATTGGGTTGTTTTTTTAATATTGAGCTGCATGAGCTGTTTCTATACTTTGGAGATTAATCCTTTGTCCATTGATTCGTTTGCAAATATTTTCCCCCCTTCTGAGGGTTGTCTTTTCGTCTTGTTTGTAGTTTCCTTTGCTGTGCAAAAGCTTTGAAGTTTCATTAGGTCCCATTTGTTTATTTTTGTTTTTATTTCCATTACTCTAGGAGGTGGATCAAAAAAGATCTTGCTGTGATTTATATCAAAAGAGTGTTCTTCCTATGTTTTCCTCTAAGAGTTTTATAGTGTCCGGTCTTACATTTAGGTCTCTACTTTATGTTGAGTTTATTTTTGTGTATGGTGTTAGGGAGTGTTCTCATTTCATTCTTTTACATGTAGATGTCCAGTTTTCCCAGCACCACTTATTGAAGAGACTGTCTTTTCTTCATTGTATATCCTTGCCTCCTTTGTCATAGATTAGTTGACCATAGGTGCGTGGGTTTATCTCTGGGCTTTCTATCCTGTTCCATTGATCTATGTTTCTGTTTTTGTGCCAGTACCTTATTGTCTTGATTACTGTAGCTTTGTAGTATAGTCTGAAGTCAGGGAGTCTGATTCCTCCAGCTCCGTTTTTTTCCCTCAAGACTGCTTTGGCTATTCGGGGTCTTTTGTGTCTCCATACAAATTTTAAGGTTTTTTTGTTCTAGTTGCGTAAAAAATGCCATTGGTAATTTGATAGGGATTGCACTGAACCTGTAGATTGCTTTGGGTAGTATAGTCATTTTCACAATATTGATTCTTCCAATCCAAGAACATGGTATATCTCTCCATCTGTTGGTATCATCTTTAATTTCTTTCATCAGTGTCTTATAGTTTTCTGCATACAGGTCTTTTGTCTCCCTAGGTAGGTTTATTCCTAGGTATTTTATTCTTTTTGTTGCAATGGTAAATGGGAGTGTTTCCTTTATTTCTTTCAGATTTTTCATCCTTAGTGTATAGGAATGCAAGAGATTTCTGTGCATTAATCTTATATCCTGCAACTTTACCAAATTCATTGATTGGCTCTAGTAGTTTTCTGGTGGCATCTTTAGGATTCTCTGTGTATAGTATCATGTCATCTGCAAACGCTGACAGTTTTACTTCTTCTTTTCCAATTTGAATTCCTTTTATTTCTTTTTCTTCTCTGATTGCCGTGGCTAGGACTTCCAAAACCATGTTGAATAATAGTGGTGAGAGTGGATATCCTTGTCCTGTTCCTGATCTTAGAGGAAATGGTTTCAGTTTTTCACCACTGAGAATGATGTTTGCTGTGGGTTTGTCATATATGGCCTTTATTATGTTGAGGTAGGTTCCCTCTATGCCCACTTTCTGGAGTTTTTATCATAAATGGGTGCTGAATTTTGTCAAAAGCTTTTTCTGCATCTATTGAGATGATCATATGGTTTTTCTGCTTCAATTTGTTAATATGGTGTATCACGTTGATTGATTTGCATATACTGAAGAATCCTTGCATCCCTGGGATAAATCCCACTTGATCACGGTGTATGAACCTTTTAATGTGTTGCTGGATTCTGTTTGCTAGTATTTTGTTGAGGATTTTCGCATCTATGTTCATCAGTGATACTGGTCTGTAATTTTCTTCTTTTGTAGTATCTGTCTGGTTTTGGTATCAGGGTGATGGTGCCCTCATAGAATGAGTTTGGTCCTTGCCGGGTAGAGTAACCTTGGTTGTAGGTTCTTCCCTTTCATCACTTTAAGTATATCATGCCACTCCCTTCTAGCCTGTAGAGTTTCTGCTGAGAAATCAGCTGTTAACCTTATGGGAGTTCCCTTGTATGTTGTTATTTGTCATTTTTCCCTTGTTGCTTTCAATAATTTTTCTTTGTCTTTAATTTTTGCCAATTTGATTACTATGTGTCTCAGTGTGTTTCTCCTTGGGTTTATCCAGTATGGGACTCTGCGCTTCCTGGACTTGGGTGGCTATTTCCTTTCCCATGTTAGGGAAGTTTTTGACTATAATCTCTTGAATTATTTTCTCTGGTCCTTTCTCTTTCTCTTCTCCTTCTGGGAGCCCTATAATGCGAATGTTGTTGTGTTTGATCTTGTCCCAGAGGTCTCTTAGGCTGTCTTCATTTCTTTCACTCTTTTTTCTTTATTGTGTTCCACAGCAGTGAATTCCACAATTCTGTCTTCCAGGTCACTTATCTTTTCTTCTGCCTCAGTTATTCTGCTCTTGATTCCTTCTAGTGTTGTTTTCATTTCAGTTATTTTATTGTTCACCTCTGTTTGTTTGTTCTTTAATTCCTCTAGGTGTTTGTTAAACATTTCTTGCATCTTCTCGATCTTTGCCTCCATTCTTTTTCCGAGGTCCTGGGTCATCTTCACTATCATTATTCTGAATTCTTTTTTCTGGAAGGTTGCCTATCTCCACTTCATTTAGTTGTTTCTCTGGGGTCTTATCTTGTTCCTTCATCTGGTACATAGCCCTCTGACTTTTCATCTTGTCTATCTTTCTGTGAATTGGGGGTTTTTTTCAAACATACTTTTGGTTATGTTTCAAACTTCCTATAATGAAAGTTTATAAAGTGCGCTAAAACAAAGATGAGTGTAAATAATGCCTAGCACAGCACTTTGCACATGGGTAGTCAACAAATCTGGTGAATCAAAGAAAGAATATGGAGTCAATTCTAGCAAAGAGCACAGTATGAATACACTACTAAAATTTTCCAAGTTAAATCACACAGTTTAAATTCTATTATCTTCCAAGGAAGAGCACATGAAAAGATGAGTGGTAAGAGAGGTAGGTAGAGTTTTCAAGGAATAATGGTTACAACCATAATGATACAGAATGTAGTATTTACTGAGCAACTTACTATGTGCCAGGCACATTGCTAAGAGCTTCACATGCATCATTTCATTTAATTCTTACAATAATCCTACAAGGTGGGTTTTTTTTAATCCCCATTTTACAGATGCAGTATTAAGGTTCTAAGAGATACTAAATAACTTGCCCAAGATCACATGACTAGTAAGTGGCAGAGCTAAGATTTAAATATACATCTGAATTCAAAGCCCATATTCAACCAGTGTACAAAACTGCCTTTCCAGTACCTAATAAATCTATTCAATGCACCTAAATTAAAAAGGTTTTTAAACACTTTGATACCATATTAAAATCTCCCTAAACTTCCACTTAATAAAAGTAATGAAGATTGGAAACTGCAGCATAATCTAGAGAAAAAGAACAAGGGAAAGAAAATATTAAGGGACTATTAAACCAGGCAAGGGCTTGAATCTACATAAATGACAACACACTTTCAACATACTTCCAATATAACTATTTCCTGAAACATATACTGAGTTATATGATTTGACAAACACCTCTAATAAAGCTCCCAAATTGTCCATTAGGGGTTCCACCAAGTCCCTGATTTGTTTACACTGTCTCAGAACACCTGGGATTTTATGGTCACTGTAATTGTGGCACTTATCACTAATTTCAGACTTATAAAAATCTATAAAACAAATTCCTATATACTGGGGCTTCCCTGGTGGCGCAGTGGGTGAGAGTCCACCTGCCGATGCAGGGGACACGGGTTCGTGCCCCGGTCCGGGAAGATCCCACATGCCGCGGAGCGGCTGGGCCCGTGAGCCATGGCCGCTGAGCCTGCGCGTCCGGAGCCTGTGCTCCGCAAAGGGAGAGGCCACAACAGTGAGAGGCCCACGTACCACAAAAAAAAAAAAAAAAAAAAAGAACCACCATTCATTTGTAATCACAGTTCCTTATAAGTAGTCATATGTTTAGTGATGACAAATTATCATATTAAAGTACTTCTACAAAATACAGACTGGCATCTGCTACAAGCTAAAGCTATTTGCTATTGCCAACATTTGACATTTTTGAAATATTGCTTTAAAAAAAGGTAAAAGGGCTTCCCTGGTGGCGCAGTGGTTAAGAATCCACCTGCCAATGCAGGGGACACGGGTTCGAGCCCTGGTCCAGGAAGATCCCACATGCTGCAGAGCAACTAAGCCCATGAGCCACAACTACTGAGCCTGCGCTCTAGAGCCTGTGAGTCACAACTACTGAAGCCCGTGCGCCTAGAGCCCGTGCTCTGCAACAAGAGAAGCCACAGCCGTGAGAAGCCGGCCCACCACAATGAAGAGTAGCCCCCGCTCACCTCAACTAGAGAAAGCCCGCGCACAGCAACGAAGACCCAACGCAGCCAAAAATAAATAAATAAAATAAATTAAGTTATTAAAAAAGAAAGGTAAAGGATATACCTATTATCTAAACACAGGCCAATGGGGGGGGGGCGAAACATAAGATGTAGGATTTAATTCTGGCTATTCCTGTCCATTTCTAACATATAGGAGGGCACTACACCATTTTAAGCACTCAATCACCACATGTGGCTAGTGGCTACCATATTGGACAGTGCAAATATAGAACATTTCCATCGTCACAGAAAGTTCTGCTAAACAGCATTGTTGAGCCATTAATTCTCCATTCCCTTGTAAAAAGCCCTGCACCTTTGAGGTCCATGTCATTCAACTAAACCACTGCTCCCCAAATTAATATGCATACAAACCACCTGGGATCTTGTTTAAATTCCTATTAAGTAGGTCAGGGGTGGGGCTTCAGATCAGGCATTTCTAACAACTCCCAGATGACGTCCATTCTGCTGGTCCACAGACTATGCTACCTTCTTCCTCTCCTTCTTGCTAATAATTGCCAATTCCCAATCATTCCACTCACACATCACTTTCTTTAGCACACAGCTCACAGCCCTCTTCTCCATCCTGACCCCTGCCCATCATGCTGGGTGATTTCACTATCCACATGGACAATCCAAGCAACACCCAGCCATTCAGTTCCTTAGTCTTCACTGATGTCCTCCATCAACCACCTAATCCCTACAATCATACCCAGATACCTCATAATCACCTAAAAGGATTCTACCTCTGAAATCACTATATCATACTTTGGGACCACAGATGATTGCTTTCCCAAGTACTTTCATTCTCATTGTTCTTCAATCTTACCAGGACCTCCAGTCTATTAATTCCTTTCAGTTTCTTTACTCTCGCAAATATTCTAAACTCCCTTATCCCTTTACTCCTTTGTTGAACCCACTTGGAAAAATTCCGATTCTGAATGAACCAACTAGATACGAAAGTACCTATTCTACACCCAGGATCCTGTACTGCTGCAGGAAATGTCACACAACCTGACTGATGGCATCACTTTATAAATTCATGGTTACCAACCTCAACTGGTCCAATTCAGTCCGGAAACTTTACATTTCTCTAGGCAAACTTCCTCCCCTGGTCTTCACAACTATTCTTTCAAAACAACTTCTCTCTCCTTCAACTTCCAACCCCCACCCCTCCCCCTACATTCTCCCTCACAGAGAAAACAGACCTGATGGGAACCACTTATCCTCTTCCTTCTCTCCTATTACAGTGGAAAGGACCTCCTTATCACAGGGCAATTGTTCCACTTGTGCACTGAATCCTCCTTCTTGTACCTTCAATCTCTTCTCGTTCATTGGATCCTTTCTTGTAAGCATTAACAACTAATCCCCCCCCACCAAAAAAAAGGCCAACGAAGTGAAAGAAACCAATCTGAAAAGGCTACATACTGTATGATTCCAACTATATGACATTCTGGAAAAGGTAAAAGTATGGAGATGGTAAAGAGATTCTCAAATTTAATATTTCAAAGCACAGTTCATGTTATATCAAGCTAACATGACAGACTGAATTACATAGTATTTATCGCTTTAAGTATTAGCAAAGTAGGTACTGAGCCACAAGTGGCAAAAATGATCAAGAAATCGCCAAAGGTATCAATTCCTCTTTGCTGTATAGATTAGTGCCATACAATTCTCAAAGACAGTCCCTGAAATACAATCCTATAAACCCCCAACATAAATTACAATCATAAAGTAGAATATGTTTCCCATTAGAATAATGAAATAATTGGAAGTTCTGTTTCTGACAAAGCACTCAATATCTAATAAATTCAAGCTAGATGAATGTGATAAAAGTCAAAATTCAATAAACAGAAACTCTGTCATACTTTTAAACTGTAATATTATGCTTTCAAGTTCTACAAGATGAGTATAAACATACTACATGTGTCAATAATACAGGGAACCCAAATGTGCTACCAAACTATACACTGAACCCAAAATTCAAATCAATCGTATCACAAATTTGAATTGTAGTATTCCTGCCAGATATATTGAAAGAAAAGTCCTCTTAGGACTTCCCTGGCAGGCCAGTGGTTAAGATTTCACCTTCCAATGCAGGGGATGTGGGTTTGATCCCTGGTCGGGGAGCTAAGATCCCACATTCCTCAGGGCCAAAAAACCAAAACAGAAAACAGAAGCAATATTGTAAAAAATTCAATAAAGACTTTAAAAATGGTCCACATGAAAAAAATCTTAAAAAAAACGGAAAGCCCTCCTGAAAAGTATGAATTTAGATCTTCCTCATTAAAACGTTTCTCAAAGCAAAAAGGTGGTCAAAATTATTTTTATGTAGTCTGCACTGACTTATCTCTACCACTAGATGGTACTATCAGCTTCAGAAACTGAGGGAATAAAAGGGGAGATGACTATATTACATTGTTGCCACCCTCAAATATCCTGCCCCAGTATGCTGACACACTTGTATTCGTCAGATTATTAAGTCTCAATCCTTGCCTTATCACATATGCTCACTACAATTGTGAAGAGACTCAAATAAATTCGCTGTTAAAACCTGAAGCAATGAGAGGTGGGAAAGCTTACTCTTAACCTTTCACGAAAGGTTTTTCAATTCAATTACAGAATTAAGTGAGGAAAAAACTGAAGGAAAACACTATAAAGTTTATCAGTTGTACTTTATCACCTCAAAAACATTCTGTTATTATTATTTGTCCAATATGTTTACCTTAATGACAAGTTTTTGCTAAACACTGAATTTTTAACCAGCACTTCTAAAGTATTTAGACTAATCTGGTCCTGAAGGGGAAACAATACTATTTTGTATTATAAAACCAAGATCTAAGAGATCAAAAAGGGCCACAAATTTTAATATGCTAACACTGATAACTAGGTAAGTCTTTATAAAAGCAACAACTTCCTAAAACAACAGGCTCAAACCATTCTTAATTGTAAGCAACACGTTCTCAGAAGCTAACAAAAACTTTAAAGATCTCTAATCTAAATGGAAGGATAGAACAATCTCAGATTAAATCTAAGCCTTTTTATACTGCTAGTAAAAGCATCAAAACCATCTGTTTGAAAAGCTTTGAAACAAGTCAGAATTCAATTTGAGAACTTTCCCATACCTTTTAAAGACCAACTACAGCTTGGCTAACTATACATGAACACGACTATCCTGGTTTTGTATAAATTTAAGTGGAAATAAACTATAAAACAATTTTAAAACTTTGTATTTTAAAATTGATTACCTCTTATGAACATGTCTGTATTAAGAAAAAGAAGTACTACAATGTGAATAAAAATTTAACAGAAAGCCTGTTTATCACAAAATGCACTAGTATCCCCAGTTCACGTTTTCTTTATCTGACAGTAGCAAGGTTTCTAATTATTACCTTTACAATCTACTAACATACTTACCTGAACACAGAAATCCGTAACCACTAGCATCATTTCCCCCTAAAGATAAATACATTCTCAACATACTCTTCATAAGAATTTTGGGGTAAAAGTTTTCTTAAAAATCCAGATCTTTTTCACTAGGTACATCAGTTTATCTGAATGCTTCTCTCTCTTTTTTTCCCCCTCATAATGGTTGAATAATTTTTATAGTGCTTAAACTTAAAAGCGAACAGAACGTGTTCTCTATACTTAAGTATCTTAGTTATAAATCTTAATAATAGGAATAAAAAGGGAATTAATTTACAGATATAATAAAACTGCTCTCAAAAGGCTTTGAATCTCTGTAGGAACTGGGTTAAGCATTCTATTTTTTTTAATTGAAGTATAGATGGTTTACAATGTTGTGAAAAATATGGAACGCTTCACGAATTTGCGTGTCATCCTTGCACAGGGGCCATGCTAATCTTCTCTGTATCGTTCCAATATTAGTATATGTGCTACTGAAGAAAGCACCCGAATGCTTTTAATTCTTCAAAATGTATTCAATATTGAGATATGTCTTGTGGTAAAAGTCAATATAGTATAGTTCGCTCATATTTTACTCAAATTTCCTCTTGAAATTGAAAAGTGGCTGAATAACATACCTTCAGAGTTATGTGCAGTTTTCTTGTGTTTTCGGCAATAAACCCTACAAAAAATGAAGAAATTAAAAGTAAACAAACCAAATTCATTTTTCAAATTAAGAATGAGCAGTACACTTCACCCCATTCACAAGCTGGATTCCAAAAACCTTATCATTAAACTTTCTATGCCATTTCTCTAAGCATTAAATTCCCTACCAAAAACACCCTTTACGATGATGATGAAATGCTTTGAAATGGGAAAAAATGTTTACAAGGGCCTAAAGAAAGTATGACTGTTTTAAAAAAACTAAAAGAGAAGTTAAATAATTACATGTAAATTCCTTGTGAAGGTTTCTCTCGTATCTGAGCTTTATCATGCAATGCACAGTGGTAGTGGTATGTCCTGTGACATGTTTTCACATCACAACCAATTGTAGCTCCAGGACAATGGCACAAAGAACACATCTACAGGAAAACAATAAAATAATATTATTAGTGTGTGATTTTTCTATGGCTATGAAATCAGGTTAGAGGCATATCAAATCTCTGTCAAGGAAAACAAATTGTTTATTGAAAAGTTCTGCTAACTAATAATGCTACTTTTCTTGTTTTCTCACCTAGAAATAATTCAAATCAAATTCTACTGGGAGTATTTTTTCCCATGTTAAACTATGACAAAATTAATGGAATATTATTAATATCTATTGGTTCATTGTGGTTCAGAGAAAATCTGAAATGTTGCAAATTAGGAATGTAAGCCGTAGACCTTTTCACAATCCAGATCTTCCTGGAAATGAGTAACTGGAGAAAATGGCTCATTCCAGACAAAATTTTCTTTCACATTTCCACTTATCAATGAGAATTTTTAGGAAAAAACTCACATACTATTTGGGAACCTGGTAAAATCAATTTCAAGTGCAGGAAGGAGAGAAGATAAAAGAATTAGGTAGATTTTCAAATACCTCGAGCCCTAAAAATATTTTGTGATGTCAAATTGATTGTGAAAACATGCTCATCTATTTTAATTTAATCTGTTACTTACCTCTCACATTATGAATTCAAGGAAGTAGATAAAACAGATTCTTTCAAGATATTTTAATATTATCTTACCTTCTGACTTTATTGGATAATTCACACTGTTTAACTAGCTCATGTCTAAATTTAGAAACAAATTCTTTAAGAAAAGTACATAACAATGACTGTTAGTGGTTCTGATTAACATATCATAGTATACTGTACTGAGTGGACTTTTAATCAGGCTGTATCCTAAGCTATAAATGCCATGCAAAAATAAATTCACAGTAAGGTAAATCTTAAAATCTGTTCATTTGTTTCTTTGTTGTTAGATGCCTCATTTGGAACTGTTCTCATTCCTCTTGATTAATTTTAACATAAAGAACATCCTAATTTTTGCATTACTTGGCTCCTAAGCAATTTTAGTGTACCAAGAGGCTAACGTAAATTCTAATAAATTGCCTTACATTTCTCTAAGCAAGTCAAACACTCAACCTCTCACTCAAGCTATCATTTAAAAAAGACTCCTATGTAAGTCAGAAACAAACATTCTCTATACAGGTACTTCCCAGAAAACATGATGGCCAGTGCCCATTATTAATGCGAAAGAAATACGCCACTTCCTTAAATAAATACAGAAACTTCAAAGCAATACTGTAAAAAGAAACACTGTGCCAAATTATCAAGCAGGGAAAGTTGTTAAATACTTTTGGGTGGCTTATAAATTCTTGAGGAGGTGGAGCATTTGTACTACAACTTATTTATGAGGTTCTATTATTTTAGTAAATTATACTTCTAATCAAAAAAATCATAGACTTATAGAAATTGTGGAAAACATGAAAGAGCACAACGAAAATTAAAAGATCACTCATACTCACCAAGTGTAGACACCATTACAGTGTTGCTATGCTTACGTGAAAGTATTTTTCTATGTAATTTTGTACATACTGTCACTTGCTTTTTAACTTAATAAATTTAACATTACCACTACTTCATTAAGAACTGTATTGCAAGTAGCTCATTTTGAAATTACATCGAAAATGTGTTTGCATGGGGACGTTCTGAAAAAAATTATTGAGTTCAATGAGCAAGCAAAACTAAAAGGAGAGGTACTGTTCAAAATCCTGTAGAGGCTCGGCACTGGCAAACACAGTGAGATGGGCGCTCTCAGATACTGCTGGAAATTGGTATACTCTCTGGACAGCAGCTTGCCTTATTTATCTTAGAACTTATTAAAAGTTTATACTCTCTGATCCAGTAATTTTCCTTGAATTAATCTAGTCTACAAAATAAATCATACTTAAACGATTTATATGCAATCATGTTCACTGCAGAGTTGGAATAGCCCAAAATGTAAAACCACCTGCGGAAAACAACCACTGAAAAATGTTTAAATAAATTACAGTACAACCATATGTAGGAATGTTCCTTACTCTTTTCAAAAACATTTTAATGGCATGGGAAAAGCTTTATGTATAACATTAAGTGAAAAAATAAAGCAGGATACAGAGTTAGGTATGCTAATTGTGTTTACAACATATACTCTTTGAAAATAGGTGGAAGTAAACATAGCAAAATGCTGAGTGACTATCTGTGTGTGATTGGTTTTCTTCTTCATCATTTCATATATTTTCTGATTTTTCTACAAAGGGGAAATTACAAAAAATTATTTAAAAACCATTGGAAATACTCTAGCAAATGATTTCAATACCCATCTCTCAGTTTACTGAGAATAAGAAGGAAACCAAATGCCCAAAATATATCAAAATATGTTTTGGCTGGTTATAAATTCAAATCTGCCCAAAGTATAACCAGCTAACTACAGCAACTCAGAACAAATAAAAATTTTTTAAGTGAGAAAAAGCTTATTCTCACTTTTTTTTTTAAAACATCTTTATTGGGGTATAATTGCTTTACAATGGTGTGTTAGTTTCTGCTTTATAACAAAGTGAATCAGTTATACATATACATATGTTCCCATATCTCTTCCCTCTTGCGTCTCCCTCCCTCCCACCCTCCCTATCCAGGAAGAAAAGAAAGAGGAAGATATCCCAATAAAAATGTTTTCAGAGAGTGGAAGAATCTTCTCAAGGCTAGGAGTAGGAATTTTTCTTAATTAGAATTCACAGGATCTATTTTATGCAGCATTCATACACAAGCAGGTATTTCTGCTTGTATATGAAATTCTGGCAAAGTACTAAGAAAACACCAAAAAAGTGTCCATAATAAAACTAAATATAAAATGTATATCTGCTTGTGTACCTATGAATACAGAATGGGAACACTACTATGTTCAAGACATCACTACTATATTGCAACACCCGAAATAATTCTTTTTACTTGGACGCCTATGGGACTTAAGATAGAGTATTCATTTTAGCTCTTACCATTTTACTTCCTTGTATGACTAATTTATCTTTATAAATGTATAGACTTTATCCATCAAGTGCTTCTAGAACGAGTTTTTTGGAAGACAAACACTGTGACTTACCATGTAGTACTCAATTATCGAGAATGAGAAGGAAACCAAATGCCCAAAATATATCAAAACGTGTTTTGGCTGGTTATAAATTCAAATCTGCCCAAAGTATAACCAGTTAACTACAGAAACTCAGGTTACTCTGTTATTGAAGATTTTAATATCATATGGCATATTTTTTTCTCATTCACGTTCCTAATACCTGCAGACTTGACATAATTATCTTAAAATACATCTAAAAATATTTTAAAAGTCTGATTTGGAAAGGTGAAATTGCGAACGATCCAACTGAAGGGACACAGAATGAGCAGAGAGAATCAAGAAGAGATAAAAAGAAAATTAAAGAAGTTGAGAAAATAGATAGGTGGCTAGTATACTTTTCTTTAAAAAAAAGTATTATGGAAAATAAAACAAAGAGGACTTCTATCGAAAAAAAAAGTAGAATAATAGGAAAACGGGCCCCCCCCCCGACACAGCAAGGCACCAGTTGGTTGGACCTGAGTGATGTTATCCTGTATTCCTCGACACAAAACATTTATTTGCCCTCCAATCTGTCACAGGCCCTACTGGGCCCTCAGCAGAACGAGTGTCATGCTTGCACTGTAGCCAGGTTGCTCTCCATGTGGGCAAATCAAAGTTAATCTGACAGGAACACATTTCTCAAGGACAATGGTGGACTTCCTCCTCCCTGAAAAAAGGTCCGTCCCACATATCAAATATTCTGTTGAAGGCCAACTTCCTGTCTTCAATATAGGTATAAATGTCAATTCTCAGCTTATCCTGCCTATACCCTGATTTCAAGTTCTTTAAATAGAGGTGAAAATTTCTTTGTTGTTAATGATTTTTCTTTTACTTTTATTCCTCTATTCAGTTTGCTACCTAGTAGACCTAATAAATTTCAATTATCAGTTACTTCTTCCAAAATGGGGAGATCAGAAAAAGAGACTCTTTTATAGATGTTTTCATATACTATCTTTTAAAAAAATGTTAATAAAAATTATATATATTTAGGATGTACACCATGTTTTAATATACATATACACAGTGAAATGATTACTAGAGTTGAGCTAATTAACATATCCATCTCTTCATATAATTGCCATTTTTTTAGTGCATGTGGTACAAGCACCAGAAATCCACTCTCAACAAATTTCCAGGATACCATAGGGTATTATTAACTACGGTCATCATGCTGTACAGGAGATCTCTAGACTTATTTATCCTACATAACTGCAACTTTGTACCTTTTGACAAACATCTCCCATTTCCCCCACCCATCCCGCCCCTGGTAACCAGGGTTCTACTGTCTGTGAAGCTTTACTATGTTAAGATTAAGTTGTGCCACACAAGCAGAGTCTCAAGGAGCTGATCCACAGACGAAAGAGGAACTAAGTCACGCATGAGAGGAGACAAACGGAACTGAAAGGACTATGACTTAGCTAAAGTCCTGCAGAAGACAGAGGCTGGGACATACCTGCTCCTCAGTCAACTGAAATAGGCCAGGACTGAAATTCACTTTGCAAAAGGAAGAAGTCTTAAGTAATAAAAGGAAAAATACTGCTTTCTTAGTTGCTATGGGGGAAGCTCAGGGAAAACTCAACTAAGACCACAGACAGAGACAAGGCAAAACAAATGAGATTGCCAACTTCTAGGACAGGCAGAAAGAGAAGGCTCTTGGGGAAAAGCTCTAAGTCTTAGCTTGCTCAGCTTAACTGCTGTATATCTACTATGCATGTCAGTAACTGACCACCAGTGTATAAATATAAATTCTCACAGCCAAGTACTTACTACTCTCAAGATACCTGCTGCAAGAAAACTGCTACAAATGTACAGAGAATGAAAGAGGTTTCAAAAAAAAAAAAAGTCTGTAGGAAAAGAAAACAAAAGCAAAACAAAGAAAAATCAGAGGGACTTCCCTGGTGGTCCAGTGGTTAAGACTTCGCCTTCCAATGCAGGGGGTGCGGATTCCACCCCGCCCCCCCCTGCTCCCTGTTGGGGAGCTAAGATCCCACATGCCTCGGGGCCAAAAACATAAAACAGAGGCAATATTGTAGCAAATTCAATAAAGACTTTAAAAATGGTCCAGGTCAAAAAATCTTTTTAAAAAAAGCACTTGGGAGTTGTGAATAGGGTACCTAGGATATTTTCACAGGAGAAACCAGACAAAAATAAAGTGAGAGTAGTTCACCTTACACTGCTGTTTGTTATTCTGTGTTATTTTTAATAACAGAAAACACTACCTCCAGTTAAAACCAGAATGGAGGACAGTGCGGTTGGAGCAAGTTTTCAGAGCTGCCTACAAAATGCTCCTAACTCCAGGTTCATTACTTTATATAGAGTAATACCTCACATATCCAACACAGTCAGAAAACAGAGTAACCTCTGAATTATCTGGTTAGCGGATGCTGTCCACTTGATTTGTTAAAAACCCCTAAAAAAAATTACCACTGCCCGGAAAGGTGGAACATGAACTCATAACTGTTCCTGGTCTATCCTACATTTTGAAGAAGGTCTCAAAAAATACAAACTTAATAAAATATTCTTAATAAGGGTTATATAATAAAATAATCAGGTCTAAGTAGAAAGCTAGAAAGCAAAAATGAAATCTGAAAGCTGTCCAAGTCACTGAAAAGTGACTTGATAGATTAGGACCTTAAATTCCAAGTGCTTCTAAAAAACAGGGCTACTGAAAAGCACTTGTTTTTTACTAAAGTAATAGATAATTCTAAGCAGTTACTGAATAAATAATTTCAGAAGTCTTTTGGAAATCAGAGGGCAAGTAAGCCTATCAAGCTCTTACTTAACCTAGTCTCCTGACCTAGCTCTCAATATCACATACTCCAACTCCATCCAACTTTATGAATCATCATTATGAGGAATATAAAATCATCTTATCGGAGCTTTTGAAGTTTGTTTTATTCATCTGAAAGATTCAGAGTTTTTCTGAGCTCAGATCTTTTTGTTTAAGCTCTTCTAAGATGTAGGTCTTTCAGGCTGAGGGTACTCTAAAGTGCCACGCTGCTTACTATACTTAATCTGTGAAGAACACCAACTACAATCCATGCTCAAATAAGTACCAAGACATCCCCCCCAAACCAGACATAGATTATTTTATACTACTGGTTTGGGTTCTCTTCCATTAGCACAAATAAGTGAGAAGTGATTATAAATGACATAAATTTACAGTATTCTCAATTACAAAGAAGTATCAATATTCAATGAAGGCAAAGGAAAAAAAATTGTGAATTTTTTAAAAATTAATTTATTCAGTAATAGTCAAAGACCTGATTTTCTCCATCATTAGATCTGAAGTTTCTCTTTGGCCTCACATTCATTCTCCTTAATCACCTCCAAAGTAAAACAAAGTTCATTTTATATAAATGACAGGTAAAATACCTGTGCACATTTAAATTAATCTGCATGCCATAATGAGCTTTCAAAAAAATTCACATTTATACGAATACATTCATGATGCATGTACACTTAGTTACACAGATGACAATGAGGCCAGTGAACAAATCTTCAGGAAAAAATTTACCTGTTTTTCCCCCAAAATACTGTAAGGCAAGGATCCTGCAAGCCCAATTCCGCCCATCACCTGTTTTCATAAATAAAGTTTTACTGGCACACAGACATGTTCACTTCTTTGTGTATTGTCTGTGACCGCAACTGAAACAATATGGCTAGCAAAGCCTTAAATATTTATTATCTGATCCTTTACACAAAGTGTCCCGACCCCTGTCCTAAGGCAATGGTCCGTAATGGAGAGTGTTCATCAAAAATCACTTGGGAATCTTTTTCAGAAAATACCTATCTGCAACCCACCCACACCCCTTTCTGATTTAATAGTTGGTTAAGTACCAGTGCTCTAAGGATTTGGTAGCACCATTAATTACCTGGCATCTTCTGCTTCTTTGTATGTAGTAAGCAGTGGTTGCGTTCTATACACTTTGGGTGCTCCATTCTACCCTTACTGAATACCAAATAAGCCACACACACTCTACTTTAAATAGCACTGGCATTTAATATTCATTTAATACTTGTCAAAAGTACTTCCTCCTCCTTGAAACTCTTCCCCCTTTGAGTTCTACAGCATCATTTTCCCAGTGGAACACACTTCAAATGTCACTTTGTATGAAGTCTTTTGACTTCTCAGGTAAAATTAATTATGGTCCTCTCTCCCAGCTCCCCTGTGGCATTCTTTACATACTTCTAAGGCTAAAGTACATTTATTCATGATTGCATACAAAGTGTCTAGCATTGTGCTTGGTACAAAGTAGGCACCCAATTTAGTGTCTGATAAATGGACAGACAGATGATCTCTAGACTCTAGATGGAGGCCTTGACGAATACAATGCCTGAGGAAAACAACAAAAAGTTAACACCCTACTGGTAGAGTGAAGGTTGAAGAAACATGAAAACACCCTTGTTTGAGGCATACACAGCTCTCCACCATCCTGAACAAATAACCAACCTGATTTTTCCCTCTAGATTTCTCTCCTTCCTCTTCAAACTGCTAGAGCTGCAAACAACACTAAAACACTGATTAACCAAAACACAGGAGTTTTATGCTTATACTATTACTTCCGTAGTTAATTTACACCTAGCCCATTATTTAAGCTTCACACTATCATCCAATTGAAGCCCTTCCCTCCTTCAAATTCAGCCAACAGTTAATGAGTGCCCACTTACTAGAGTATAACTGAGCACAAATGATACGTCAAGCATCATGCTAAGTGTTTTCCATGCATTTCCCCCACTTAATCCTACGCTGGGCAAAGAAAATACAGTCTCTGCTCTCCCAGAGTTCACAACACAGTGGAGAAGAATGGCTTGCGCACGTGTAACAAGTACAATGCATAGTGTTAAACTCTATGACAGACGTGAAGGTTGAGCTGGACTCAAAAACAGACAAGTTCTGAGAGGCAGCTAGGAGATGAGTAACATCTGTACATGCACAGATGTGGGGACAAGCAGAGGATACTTGGGAAACCGAGAGGAGAAGGGATGACATTAGGAATGGAAAACGTGGGTTAAGGTATGACTTCTGAAGGGCAGATATTATTTTGTAGGCAGTAAGGAATCAGTAAAGGTTTGGAGTCAGGAAGTGAGTGATACTAGGTTATAAAAGTAGAGATCAAGTAAATACCAGCAGTATGTTGGAAGGATGGGAAGAGGAAGACTGGATACAGGGTCACAGTAAGAAAGACAAGAGGGCTGAGACATCCCAGAAGTAGAATCAATGTGACTGATGTGGAAGAAGGAAGAACTGAAGGTAAATGATTCAGAAAGAGAATCTGGTTTCAGGGTAGGGAGATGATAAATACTGGTTGAGTTTAAGATGCCTGCAGGACATCTATGTACAGCAGACAAATATGCTGCCATTATTATACTTCATTCTCCACAACGACTACTGTGTATCACCTGTCTCCTGAAAAATCATGCTTCGCCCCTCCTATCTAAGTCGAAATTCCTGTCTAATGTTTGACGACCCTGTAATCATCCCACCTTTCTCAATTCTAATCCATTACTGCCAGTCTCAATGACCCATTCTGTTATAGTTAACCTATTTCATGGACTCATCCTTTTTTTTTTTTTTTTTAAACTTACCATCTCTAGGAAGTATAGTCTTAACAACCTAAATTGGCAAGACCCCTCCCGCACAGAATAAAAAGGTGTATCTATAAATTGTCATGTATGCAGATTCATGGCATGCCCAATATCTAGATCATGAACTCTCAAAATGAGACACCCTGTTTCTCTGGGGTGCCAAGCACTCTACTGGTACTGAGTAAATAAACTAAACACTATGTAAAATTTGTCTTTTTATTTTCAGAGGCTACAAAAAGTATCTTGAGGGCAATAGAGACTTGGTATATTCTTACATAGTATGTATGTAGGACTTTTGTCCCCAAAACAATGCTATTAACAGAATATATTA
Organism: Lipotes vexillifer; assembly: GCF_000442215.2. Lineage (NCBI taxonomy): Eukaryota > Metazoa > Chordata > Mammalia > Artiodactyla > Lipotidae > Lipotes > Lipotes vexillifer. The sequence goes on along the minus strand of NW_006789873.1, from coordinate 1,707,422 downwards.
ATAGGAGTCTGATTATGCCCTAAATTCAGTACTATTTCCATCTTTATTAGAAAACTTCTAAGCTCTAATCATTACATTTTTTAAAATGTGATTTTTGGTTAGGAAGCTTAAAAGGCAGTCTAGTATAACCTAGAGATTAAGAGTTCTGGCTTTGGAGATTAAGAGTTCTGGCTTTGGAGATTAAGAGTTCTTGCTTTGGAGTTAACTGGCCCTGGATTCAAATTCCAGCTCTGCCACTTACTAGCTATATGACCATAGTCAGGTTACTTCTCTGAGCCTCAGTTTCCTAATCTGTAAAGTGAGAATGAATACCTTCCTATCTCACAATATGACTGTAAGGATTAAAAAGGTTCATGTATTTAAAGTACTTAGCCCAGTTCCTAGCACATATTAAGTGTTCAATAAATGTTGGCTATTTCTGCTACTGAAAAAAGCAGGAAAAATGTTCAAAGGATTTCTTAAGACATGTGAGTAAAATTTAGTTTGAAAAAGGGAAAGTTTAGGAATGACCTGAGGATAGTCATCAAGTTTATGAAGGACTTTTCATTTTTAATATAGAAAAAAACAAATATTTCCTTTAATGGAAAGAGGCAGACCTAGAATAAATGACTCTAACTTAAGTGAGATACTTGAGTTATACAGGAAGATGAATTTCGTAACTGTGAAGAGTGTTATATAATACTGGTCCTGTTTCAGGTTGCTTGGGTAGAATCACAATTTCTTGATATATTTAAAATAAGATAGACAAAAAAAAAATCTATGTTACGTGGCTTTTAGGTAATCTTGCCTAAGGGGAAGGAAAGTGAACTAAATGGCCTCTCAACTCCTTCTGTTCCTAGAGTCTGTGATATATGTGACATAGGTACCAATTTTAACAGTAACTATCTGATGTGGATACTCTTTTTCTTTTCTTTTCCTTTTTTTTTTTTTTTTTTTGGTGGGATCTTAGTTCCCTGACCAGGGATTGAACCCCGGCCCCAGCAGTGAAAGTGCTGAGTCCTAACCACTGGACTGCCAGGGAATTCCCCCGATGTAGATACTCTTAATGATCTCACCACCTAGTTTCATCCAGCAAGAGTATGTTCTTCAAATATACTCAAGTGTCTCCTTAAATAAAATGAAAACAGCAACGATAACTCATAATCTTACTTGGAAATTTGCATTTCTTGGCTAGATGGCTGGAGAATAAGCGTAGATGGTACAGATGTGGTGTCTCCACATATGAATTCAAGAGGAACTAGAAACCATTCTGGAAAAAAAAATCTGTCTTAATTGCAAAAACAGAGTCTCAAATTATAAAAACCTTAGTAGGCTGGCAAATGTTTCCTGGTCCATCTTGGTGCTTAAAGGTGATGTAAAAGAGATGAATATGTTCGTGCGGAAAGGCTTTCCTCCCTGATTCTTGTGGCTGACATGAAAATCTTGGAAAATGGCCTATGGCAGCAAGAACACACTTGCCACCCATACCTCCTGCTCTACTGTGAATTCCCATCCTCTCAAGGCTCTGACCCATCTGGCCACCTATATACTTTCACCTCAAACCCCAGACTCTTCTCTTTATACTTTTCTTTGGGGCAAGTGAGAACCTCTGCAGCCAGCACGAGATACGGACTGGAACCTGTCTTAAAAGCACCCATGGACCAGCACTCCTGTTTTTCATTATTTTCAATGAGAATTCATGACCCACTTTTCACCTAAAATCTAGATGAACGGGAGCCAGGGCAGACTCACAGGATAAAATGCCTTAAAAAGTCAATTATGGAAACTGATTATCTAGTTTACACGTAGCTTACCTACTTACATGAAACTATTCACTTTTTTTCTCCCTTTCTATTTGATTTATGGCCCTTTTATTGCTTAGACAAATCTACAAAGGGAAAAGTAAATAAGAAAAACCAAAATCTGGAATTTTGGTTACTTGATAGTACTTCACGTAAAAATGATGTAATGGAAGGGACAAAACTAAAGGTTAAAAGGCAACTTAAAAATTATTTCAAAATTAAACATACAAATGCTACTCCAGTCCTAGCCCCTATTTAAATTATTTAAATTCTGACATTTTAAGAGAAGGAAAGGGAGCAAAATTATATACCTGGCTCAAATGTTCTCTCCTTCTGCCACTATTCCTCAATGCTGGATGTCCACAGCCTCAAAATGGCTACAAAACACCTTTCCTAAGGGAATTCCCTGGCAGTCCGCTGGCTAAAACGCCATGCTTTCACTGCCAAGGGCGCAGGTTCAATCCCTGGTCGGGGAACTAAGATCCCACAAGTCATGCGGCACAGCCAAAAAAGAAAAGAAAAAAGAAAAAACCCACACCTTTCCTAAGGTAAGTCTTTATATCTCTTATAGCACTCTTTAGTTATGCAACATCACTGTTTAGTAAGCAGTGATATAGCATTATCCGTTTACTGTTGGTGACTTGTCCTAAGTTATATAATGTGTCAGTGGCAGTTATTAAAAAAACAGGCCTCATGAATTCCCAGCCCAGCATCCTTTTCATTAGCCTACAACAATATTAGCAGGATCTTATTATTACTTACGAACAATAACTACAACAGGGGCTACCATTTATCAAGTCTTAACCATGTACCAGGTGCCAGGCTAAATCCTGTATAGTCTCTTTTCTGATTCTCACAATATCCCTGGAAGGCAAGTACTACCATTATCTCCTTTTGGCAGGCGAAGAAAACATGGTGTAGAGAAGTAAATCAACTTGCCCGGGGTCACCCAGCTAGTTAGTTACTAAAGCTTGTGGTCTTAACCTCCAATACTGTTCTACTCCCTAGATCAAGGAACAAGCTTAGTTATTTATAACTCACTACACTTGGGCAAAAAAATTAACTCCCTACACCATACTATTAAAAATTAATCAAAACCATTTATAATAGTGAAATCTGTACAAAGTTCTGATGCTTTCTGCACAAACAGGTACAAATAAATTAAATCTCCAATGAATTTAGCAATACTGCCAGATGTATGCTGCTGCTTCATATAAAACTAGGCACTGCATTTGTTAATAACACAGTAACACCAGGGACCAAAACTGCTCCTGTTCTGACTAGAGCAGCCATGTCAAGTAACAAAAATGCTAACAAGTCAGGATGTAGATGCATTTTCCAGGAATATTCATAATGCCAAGGAATAAATAATGGGGTGATAAGGGATACAGTACAACTAGCTTCAAGTAAATAGTATTCTTTCTTTGTACCCAAAGTTGTTTTTAAGGACTAGGAAATAAAAACGTAACTGCTCTGGTTCTCAAAACTCAGCAAGCCACAGTAACATGAAGAAATCTAAAACCACCAAATTTAAAAAAAACGCATTTTTTAAAAAATGCAGCATTCTATTGCTATCGACAGTTTTGAGGGTGGGGAATATAAACATTTTCACAGTTAAGGTCTCACTACAACAAAAACTGTCTGACCTCTGAATTCCCATTTGTGCCAATACTGATTCTAGGGTTTGAGACTATTTATCCTTCAAACAAATCTCAAATGTTATCTTTGAACTTCTTCATATTGCTTTTCTTTTTTTTTAAAACTAATACTAGAAAACTGACTACTTTTCAAAATAGATTATTCCTGACATCAAAATGATAGCCCCCCCTTTCCCATTAGATTCTTTACAAAATATGAGATTACTTAGTGCCTAAGAACATAGATATATGTTCTGCCAAACCCATCTTTAAAATAATGAAACACTTGATAGTGGAGCTACTGAAGGTACATTTACAGATGTAATTTCAATAAAGAGCTCAGAGGAGAAAAAATAACCAAATGAGCACTGTCTCAATGTAAACCATAATGTATTAAATAGCAACAGAGACGACACTACCTCTCCAACAGAGCAATACAGTATCTTGCCAAACTGGTTACTTGGTAGTGAAGACAACTGTAGGAACATTACACTTAGCACAGCTTCAGAAAAACTGTAAGATTCACCAAAAGTTATCCAAAGTCAGAAATGCTGTGTTGTATAGCTGAACCATGGTAAAATACGTTGTGCAGCAACTACTAACATTTTCCTGTTGAAAGGGTTCTGTCATCTTCATTTGTAATGATCACAATTACTTTATTAATGGAAAATGAAAACATTTCAGAATTTTAATTATCAAAATATACGTGAATGAAGACTTTAACACATGAAATATTCAAATTAAGCAAACTGCTTGTTTTGTAAGTAAACATGGCCTCCAAGAAGATTTTAATTCTTTTCGAAAAGAAAAAAAAGTGGATAATATACATATTGATTCACTCCTTTTTCATTGATTGACAAATAAGTTAAACCTAGCCTTGCAATTTGCTGATTTGGGGAAAAAAAGTAAGACTGCAATTTAAAAAAATTACACTCAGTTAATAACATGATACACTCTAAAATAAGCAATTTCCTCCTTAATGAGCTTAAAGTAAGTTTTATTCTCAAGAGGCAGAAATACCAACTTACCAGCTTCGTGCCTCTTTTAATTTCCTTTTGGACATCTTCAATAGAAAATCCACCAAGACTTTCGTTATCAGAGTGTGATGATACCAAAGCAGATGAAAAGAGCTATAAATTACATTTAAAAAAAATTAAGGTTCATATAAAGAAATTACAGTGAAACAGTGAATAAGATGTTAAATTTAAAAGGAAATATTCAAGTAAAAATGGCATAGCATTAGGGAGAAACCATTTCTTAGAAGTTTAACTGGTTTTGTTGTTTTGTTTTGTTTAGTAATCAGGAATATTCATTATTAAGATTCTTATGGTTTCAGGTCTCTTGGTTGCTGTGGGCATACTTACCATGCACTTATGGTGTGCTGCCACCTTCTGGTTTTCAGATATTAGTAACTGTCCACATTCCTTGTCTCTATTTGACTTACAAAAGCCACATTTGCGCTGTCTTGTAGGCCCTTTTTTCTGTTCAACTGAGCTTGACATGATTTTTAAATTGCCTTTAGAATGCCACTTTATGTCTCAAGAAATGCTACAGAGAATAAGAAGGGCAACAAAATGGTTAATTTTGTTTTAAAAATCAGTTTACACAGTAATATAAATTGCTTAATATTTGACCTAGGTCTTAATATATGCATATGCATAAAAATAGCTATTTAGTATAGACAAATTAATATTCAAACCTCTGTAATTTTAAAAAATGTACAGCATATGCATAAAGATAAGTTAATGAAGTACTGAGAAAAATCAAACTGCTCTCAAATTAAGGGACATGTAAAATAATTAGAACTATTTCTGCATGGATAAATAAAACATGAACAGTGCATGATATTAAAATAGTCATCTGCTGACATAATTAATGAAAAATATTTTTCATGTATAGCTAGCTAGGTGCCCCTTCAAGGAGACAAAGAATTATACATCTAAGAGCAGAGCAAAAACTAATAAGAGAACTACACAATATCCAGGGTGAACAGAATTCTATAACTGCACAACTCCTTAAAGCTCACATATTGATAATCCAACAAATGAGAAATGAATTTACATAACCATGACTTTGGAACACTTATTTTTAAAAGTTGAATTATTTTCAAGTTTAAAAAAAATCACGTATACATCTTTATTAGTTTTTGCTATTGTATTCCTTTTGCACGTTAAGGAAAACATTCAGCTTTACACCAGTCTATTCAAAAACTCAGACTTTAGGAACCAATCATTTATAAAAACAACTGTATTATCTGACTCTGAGATTTACTCCAAAAATCTGCTTATTAAAGTTACAAACTGACAGTCGTGTTCTAAATGTAGTAACTTTCATACTTTAATTAGTAATACTGTATAAAGAAAGGGAAATTTTTCTGAATGAGCCTTAAATTTTGTCAAATTATAACTATAGGTAGTATAGTCAAACAAAAAAAGGGAGGAAAAGCTCTAACGTGGAAGGTTTCAGATTTAGATCATCAATCTCAACATGGATTCTTCAGAAGACTATAAACAAATGTAAAATCAGTTATTTGAATTGTGTAGGTTTCCCAAATCAACCTAACTAAGCAGTTCAGGACCCAGGTTACCACAACACACAATACAGTCAATAAAATCTCAAATTTTTGTGTTAACATTTACTAAATTCTTTCCATTCCTCCATACATTTGAACATTTTCAAAATATGTTGAAAAAATGGACTCACTAACACTACACTTTCTTTCTGAGAAGCACTTGCTCACCAACAAGAACAGGAGCAGTTGGAAACCTGCAAGGTGGTAGCTGCAAACCATTCAGTGCTTTACAATGTAACAATGCAAATACTTAAAACTGAACACGAAGTCACAAAGAAACAGGTCTTCTCATCAATTTACATCTAGGTTTTTCTCTTTAATGAAACTTCAAAGGCCATGACAGTCTCTGCATTGATGGGTTTCGCAAACTCTTAATGCTATTTACAATTTTAAATACTTCACTCTTCCAAATGGCATCGGATACTTTACAACAGTACTGTATTCATAGCACTGGCTATAAACCGTGAAACTGATTGAAAACAGGCAGCAAATACTTTTAGGATTAAAGAAAAAAAAAAGAACATAACAGAGAAACAAAAGAAACAAAAGGGGAAGTGTGTTTGCATTTGCTCAGGCAAATATGTGTTCAGTTGCTTTATCAAGAATGTAGCTGCCAACATCTTTAGAATTAAATATGCAAAACAGCCAAATTCATAAATAGCACCAGAATTTGCTACTTGAGTTCTAAATTAGCTTTCTGTACTACTGTGCAATGAACAGTAAGCACTCTGAAAGCACTGTAATGTATTCAGCATTTCTCCTGGTCATCCTTGGCCAGCTGAAAGGATGGCACATTATGAATCCAATCTATACAGACGTCTTAATGTGCAATTTCTGTACAACCTTAGCATAAGCTATAAAAACAGCTTAAGACAAAGTAAATTCCTAGATTAGAACATCACTTTTTCTTCTTAAAATTAATTCTGAAAATGGTGTCCCCAAAATTCTACCCATATTGAATCCTGCCTCTTTCCATTTATAAACAGGTAAATTTCTCATCCTAATTTTGAGAACCTACTTTTCTAGGTATCAAAGACCCCAAAATCTAAAAGAGAAAAAAAGGTACACTTTATTTTGCATTCAAAAATACTCTAGTGTATTTTTCCTGTAATCAGTTTAAATATAATTTGTAAAGTGAACAGAAACGCACATAAAAGTGCACCAAACCAATTAAAAACTTTCCCCAACGTGCAATGGGTAAATGGATTTTTCCACTAAAATTCAAATAATGCATCTGTGCATATCTTGCTAATTTTTTTTACAGCCTCCTTGTAAAACATGAAGTGGAGAACATCATGGAAACAATGACTCCTAGTAAAAATGTCTTTATCATAAAAATGCAGATTTTTATCTAATGCTGACACATTTGTGGTCTCTACTTGAGGAGAATAAGGGCATTCCAAGGACCAATATTAAGGGGTTCATAATGATCCATACAGTATATGGCATTTTAATTTTAGTCTAAAAGGTTTTTCAGGGCATGCGGAGATCAAACTTTGATGCTTTCACCCAACAATGAAACCTTTTCCTTAAAAGAAACATAGCATTATGGATAATGTTATAAAGCAGAAATAAAGAGGCAAAGATAACAGCGTGAGAAACATAATTTAAATGTCCGAAAAAATATAAAAACCCGATTAGTTAGGCTGAAGCAATCAGTGCATTTCAGATTTTCCAAGATGCTTTAAAGCACCAAGGTGGAAATAACCTGAAACATCAAGGAGAGCATTCAAGAACCAACTCGAGAGCTCATTCAGTGTCTGATATCTGAAAGACCATTTTCACGGAAAAACAAAACAAAACAAAAACTGCAGTTCCGGAAGATCAAACAATTCCACACGCAAGGAAGTTGAAATATACAGATCAAAATATATAAACATGATCTAAGAAGCAGTATTTCTGTCAGGAAAGTTACACTGGAGGGAAATAAACGAATAAGAGATGAACCGGAAGGGCACCTGAATTTGGTTGCACGATATTATTACATGCTTCGCACTGCTTTTTGCGGTTATTCAAAAGGAAACTAAAGGAATTTTCCAGTTGTTTCGAACCCAAGGGTAGAGAAAGAATCTGAACTGTATGAATAAGACCTGATATTACGTAGTAAGCCGATAAAAAGAAAAGGTTTTTCGAAATTAAAGGATTTTTCAACTTCCACGCAGAATATCGAAACGAAGAAATTTCAAAAGAATGCCGTGCTGCTCGTCCATATAATAAAGGATGGTACACATAACGTACCGGAGCCTCTCCGTTATTTATTCCTCAATACACACTAGACTCCAAGATCTCCCTCTAATCAAGCGCTAGATAAACTCGCAAAACTATCTTCCAATAAAGCACTTTAGCAGGTTCCTTTCGGTCGTAAAGTCAGGGTCCCCTAATTGTCCTTTTCCAATCCTCCTGGATCTAGGAAAATATCACCCTACCACTTTCTTTAACCCTCCTCCCGCCAGGAGTTCGCCCTCTAATAGTCTTCGTTTCCTATCTCAGTTTCACCCCTAATTCCCCCCACCCCGGAGTTTTTCCTCATTCCGTAAGGTTACCCTTCTTGCCATCCTAACAATTCTTCCTCTCACTCTTCCCAAACTGGGAGTCTCCCTCCTTCCCAAATATGTCCTAAGCGATGGCAAAGACTAAAAATTCCCGGTATTTTGTCCTCCTTAAATGTTGCGCCCCCTCCCCCGAAGTCTAGGCTTAAGCCTAACCTCTCCCTTGGCTCCTCCGAAGCACTTTTCTCAGCAGCCTCTCTGCCAAGCGCCTTCAATGAGCGGCGCTTCTGGGGTCCCTGACAATAAAGCGAGACCACCAAGAGTCCCCCTTAACAACGGGCAGGGGCGGCGGCCTGGCCACCGCCATCCTCCTTGTCTTCTCCCGCCGGGCAGAGAATGGGGGGCCCCAGGGTACCGTGGGGACTCACCGGCGGGGCCCAGAGGCGAACGGCAGGGGAGAAGCGCCAATGAGGGGAAAGAGAAAGAACTCGGTCTTGGTTCTCCGGCAGCGCCTGGAAGCGGGGTTCTGTCGCCGGAGGTTGTTTCCTTTCATTCGAGAACAGACGGGCTCGCGGAGCGCCCTTACGTCGCCCCCCTCGCACGCAACGACTCACATAGCGTTAATACGTCTCGAGCGCGCCGCGGGCCCTGATTGGCTGCAGCGAGGAGGCCGCTGAAGCCGTAGAGCCACAACGCATGTGCAGAAGCCACCCCCAGTACGGATCGGGGCGGCAGGCCCCGCCTCCTGCTCGCGCGCGTACCTTCTATTCTCCGGTCCGCCGCTCAGCCAAGTGTTTGGGGGCAGGATCCGAGGAGATAGAGAAAGAGATTCAAAGATATCGCTGTGGGTTGGGCGGAGAAGGGGCTGGGTTGGGACTAGAAACCGTTGGCCAGGGGCCCCGGGTAACCAGTTTTCAACAGTGATTCAAGTGGGTAGGCCTTATCCCTTGCACTTGTTCACCGAGGCCTTTTCATATCCATTATTTCATTGTACTCTCGTGGCATCCCTTTGAGGTCCCCCGTTCTCTGGTTTTACTGCCAGGAAAGACTGAGAAGCTCGTAGTGGAGTCAGTCTGCCTGGATTTCAATCTTTGGGCGAATCATTTTTCATCTCCGTGCCTTAAATTTGTGTCTTTAAAATGGGGATAAAAATAGTATCTCACGGGTTTATTGTGAGGAAGAAATGAGATAATGCCAGTAAACCGTGTATTAGCGTCCCTGGCGTATAACAGGCCCTGTATAAATTCTGAGATTTTTCATAATCAGAAAAGATAAGTGATTTTCTTCATATTTCACACAGGTAAACCTGACACCTAAACTGAGCGCTTTCCTCTGATGTATGAAGCCAGCCTGTGTGGGTTTGAATCTCAGCTCCCCCACTTCTAGCTCTATGACCTTGAGCACGTTGCATTACCTCTGTCCCTCAGTTTCAGCACATCCAAAATGGAGATCACAATGGTGTCCATCTCATAGGATTGTTAAGAGAAATGAGTTAATATATGTAAATCACACAGAATAACGCTTGGGCACATAGTATGCCCTATGTAAGGGTCAGCTTTTGTTATTTTCTACTGGGCTCACAGACTGCTAGCCAGTGGTTTAAAAGAAAAGAAAAGAAGTTCCTAACAAACCAATGAAATTTTAAAAATGCCCTTCAAGTAGCTATTTTTCCTGTAAAAAAAAGGGGGGGGGAAGCAGTGGATTTTCATTGTTTTGATCCACAGCTGTTTCTATGCTACTTGCCTTAAGGGAACAGTAACCATGTTTGATGTAACCTTGTATCCCATACAAACAGGTACCTAATAAGAGTGGATAAAGCAGCACCCTTAGCCCTTTCACCCAGGCCCTGTGCCCTTGAAAGGGAGTGGCTGGAAATTTACATAAGATCCAGAATGTGTATTCCAAATACAGTGTGTTTGAAAACAGTTCCTCCCCCCAGGCCCAGCATCATTTTCCACCAACTTTACACACTTACTGATGTCAGGATGAGACTGAAGATTGTGTAATTGACAAAATTTAGTGCCTATGCAGTATGTCATCTTTTTAGATTTCTTCACAAATCCCCATATTTTACTCTCTTTTATTCATTCTCTCATCCATGCATTCCTTCTAACAAAATTTGATTGAATAAACATCTGCACAGCTGCTAAGTTCTGAACACAAGAGAGACATAGATCAACTCAATCCCTGACCTTGAGCTCATGGTCTAAAAAGGGAGACAGACAAGCAAACAAACACAGTATGATGTGATAAATGCTATATTAGGTGTGTGCCTGGTACAGACATCCTCTATTATGTACAAAGCACTATGCTAAGGTACAATGCAACAGTGAATAAGACACAGCCTTTGCCCTCAACTATTTACAGTCTAACAAGGAAAAGACAAATGGCTACTATAGGGGATGGACTGCAGCAAGGGCATTTGCGGTGGAAAGGAAGTGCAGGGAGAGTTCAGGAGAGGAAGAGATCAGTGACTCCAGTTAGTTTCAGGTCCCAGGTCTGGTAGCCAGTTCCAGTTAGCATGACTGATAGATGCAGCCTGTTATTTCAATGGCTACAGAAAGGAGTCAGATTGTGATAACGTGCTCTTAACAATGCCTGAGGATAGAGCATTGGATCTCTTCATCTCTTATTGACTCACCAGCACACTTCCACCAACACTCTTCCTTTTCCTTTCACTTTTTGCTTCAGGCCCTAGATCCTGCTTTTTGTTGTACCTCACTCTCAGCAAAGTCTTTAACTTCCTGACTTATTTAGAGTAGGGCCATCTGAGCTAAGCTACTTTATCTTGTACACCCATCCTCTCTGGCTTCCTTCAAGATTCAGAGAGAGAATTGTCCTTTCTGCTTTTTAAAGCTAAAGCTGTGGCTTTAATCACATCTTTTCTGTACTCTGGAGGAACTGATTCCCTACTTATTTTCTGCTCCAGCAGCATCAATTGCCCTGCTCTCATTTACCTTCAGTGCTAGACTCTACCTTCACTGCCAGACTGTGTTCTTTCCCTCCCATTGCTCTCCCATCACTCATTCGGCAGACATTTGCAGATATTTTCTGTATGCCAGGTATTATGCCAGACATTGGACGTTTGAAAAGGAGTAAGACACAGCTCCTGCCTTCAAGGAATTCTCAGTCTAATGAGAAAGAAAAACAGGTATTTCTAATGAGAAAGAAAAACAGAATTTCAGTGCAGTAGGTGAAATGCTATAATAGAATTACATACGGCAAAGTTTGGTGGACTCTGTCCAGTGGAGCAGGAAATACATCCCTGAGGAGGAAATGTTTTGAGTTGGGTCTTAAAAGACAGGTCCAGGTCCAGAAAAATCTGGATCCCATCTTCACAACTTTTCTCCATCTTCATTCTTGACGTCTCTGTTACATTTGACACTTTAGGCCATTTACTTGTTCTGAAACTTTCACCTTCCTTGTCTTGTAACATGGACTCTGACTCTGGCTCCCTGGCTGCTATTTCAGTCTCTTTTGTAGGTTTCCCTTCTTCTCTCTTTAAATGCAGGCTTCTCCCTAGACAGAGTCCTAGACCCCCACCCCCTTCCAGTCCAGCCAGTCTTAAACTTTGGAAGTTTGTTAAAAATGCAGATTCTTTGGCACCACCCCGGAGGATTCTGAAGGTTTGGGTCCAGGAATCTGCCTTCTTAAACTGCCCAGATAGTCTGATGCCAATCTGTTGAGGACCACACATTAAGAAACTTCCCTCATTCTTTTTTTGTAGAATTGATACAATCTCTTGACTTTCACTACCCTGTAAACAACCATTTAGCAATTGCATCTGCTCTGGTTAGATTAGCCCGGTCCTTGAGCTCAAATCACTATGTCTAGTACAAGCAAGTTCATCCTCTCCAGCAACTAAAAAGTAATTTTTTCCCCATCTTCAGTGTTTTTGTGTAAGATACCGCTAGCATTTCTGCTCCTGCCTAAACCAAAGGCTAAATTCACCTAGTGCCTAAATTCACTCCCTTCTAGCTGTAATCAACACCAGTGGATTATGCATTCATTCATTAAGTACCTATTGATCACCTACTACGTGTTAGATAAATATGGACATGGTCCATTTGGGTGTAGTGGGGGAGAAAGACCTTAATCAATTAATCACATAAACCACTGTAAAATTATGACACCTTTTGCACGATTGGTTCATAAGGAAGCAAATGTCACTTACATGGAACTGAAGTCTACTTGTGTTTTGTATGTTGGATACATTTTATATTTTTTATTTTTAAAGTTGATGGCTTAAGTATATTAAATGTTTCTGTGAATAATGATAGAATGCTATATATTTGTGCGAGATGCTGCATAAGAGTCAGAAGAACTGGGTTTGAATTGCTGGCCTGCCACTAACAAGCAGAGTTACCTCGGGTTATTCATTTGACTCCTCTGAGCCTTTGTTTACACATCAGTCAAATGAGATTACTGTTACTTGCAAAGCTGTTATGGGGCACAAGGACAGATAATGACGTACATTAAAGTTCTTGCCCCAATAAATATGAAGGACAATTATTATTATTATTTGTATCCCTTAACTGCCATATCATCTGTTTGGTCTACCTGCTAATGTAGGCTATCAGCATTTGGTGCCTATGCTCTTCTACTTAGGTTGTTTTCTCTAAGTTTTTTTAAAAATTAATTAATTTTATTTTAGGCTGCATTGGGTCTTGGTTGCTGCGTGCGGGTTTTCTCTAGTTGCAGCGAGTGGGGGCTACTCTTCAATGCAGTGCGCAGGCTTCTCATTACGGTGGCTTCTCTTGTTGTGAAGCACGGGCCCTAGGCGTGTGGGCTTCAATAGTTGTGGCACAGGGGCTCAGTAGTTGTGGCTCGTGGGGTCTAGAGCACAGGCTCAGTAGTTGTGGCGCATGAGATTAGTTGCTCTGCGGCATGTGGGATCTTGCCGGACCAGGGCTTGAACCCGTGTCCCCTGCATTGGCAGGCAGATTCTTAACCACTGTGCCACCAGGGAAGTCCCTCTACTTAGTTTTTGTTGTTGTTGGCCACCCTATGGAGCTACCCTAGTACCTAAGTGAGGAGATGGGGGCCTCCCTAGTTTAGCAATTTGAAGCTGGGTGTGGAGAATGGACAATGGAAAAGAGAGTAGAAAATGGAGAATGGGAAAGAGACTGTAATGAAGAACAGGGAGAAGTGGAATTGGAATGGAGTGACATCATCTCAAGAGTTTGTTAATAATACAGCAGCCCAAGCCCCACACCCCAGTAATTCTGGCATAGATATGAAATGGGGCCCAGCAACTATATTTTTAGCAAGCCCCCCTGGTAAGACTGTGATAGACACAAAAGTTTGAGAACCACTGACCTATAGCCATCAAGCTGAAAACAAGAAAAAAAAAACTTATCACTTGGGCATTGTCATCAGTTTCATCTGAGTGCCCAAGAGACTTCATTCTGATAAATATCATTCTTAGACATAGATGTTAGTGAGGACATGTGAGGTCACGTCCTTATAATTGGCTTTGCCATTGGGTCCCAGGTAATTTTGAGCATCTTTGTTCCTTGGCCCTATTTTGGCTGTTGGTTAAATAACATGATCAGACAAGTCTACACTAATCTCACACATTATAATAGTAAGTGTAAAAACTAGAGGAATTATATATGAATAAGATTTGTGGGGAGCTAATATTCACAATGAGATATAGTCTGTGCCAGGAGACAAAAACCAAATGGCCTGGACAAAAATCCGAGTTTCAGGTTAACTTCTCAGTTAGTTTAGCCTTAGTTTCCTCATTTGTAAACTGAGGATGATGGAAGTACCTGTCTCAAGGATTTTTTTTTTGAGGATTTGCTTGAGATAATCCACATCCAGCATCTGGCACAGTTCCTGGCCCACAGGGCTCAATAAATATTAGCTACAAGAGCTAGCTTTATGGGCAGCAATATGGAGTGTTCTACTTAAGAGTAGCTATAGCTGTCTCCAGGTTTTCTGATAAGTGGAATAGGGAGACAAACGGCCTTTGTTTCTTTATTTCTGCTGTTCTTGCTTCCTACAACTCCTCTGACAGCTTTCTTCGACTTGCTAGGACCTAGCAGCCTTCAAAACCTGGTTCAGGTGTCAGCCCTTCACTTCCTGGACGCTTTAATTACTCTTTGATTGGGTGAAGCTCCCCTCCTCTGCTTCCATAGCATCCTGGCCAGACCTTGATCTCATCATTTACCACACTATATTGAAATTATATGTACTTCTGTCTTTCCCACTAGACAGTGAGCTCTTTGGGAGGAGAGACCATGTCCTAATCTTTTTTCTACCCTTTCGCACCTAGCATAGTGCTTGTCCCATAAATGTTGGCTGAACTTTCTCAGAGGAACATGCCAGGGAGCCAGTGGTTACTGCTGTTGGAAGACGTTTTCGTGTCTGAGACTGCTGTCTTGTATTCTGGGCCTTGGCTCCTACAACTCTCTGTTGCACTTAGAATCATTTAATGCAATTTAGCAATTAATTACACACTGTATACACTATGTTATTCTCTAATTGCTTCATATGTTAATCTACCACTTACTTCCTCTTCCCTCAGGCATTAAGGGAAGAAATGGCTACAAATGGAAAGTGGATGATCTAGCTGTAAGCCACACCCAGTTGTCCATCAAGTCTGCTTATTGAATGCCCAGGGTATCACGGATGCTACTATTAATCACCAGACGTGAATGCTAATGAAAAAGTAGCACAGGGCTTCCCTGGTGGCGCAGTGGTTGAGAGTCCGCCTGCCGATGCAGGGGACGCGGGTTCGTGCCCCGGTCCGGGACGATCCCACGTGCTGCGGGGGATACGGGTTCGTGCCCCGGTCCGGGAGGGTCCCGCATGCCGCGGAGCGGCTGGGCCCGTGAGCCGTGGCCGCTGGGGCTGCGCGTCCGGAGCCTGTGCTCCGCAGCAGGAGAAAAAAGAAAAAGTAGCATAATTTACCACAAGTGCCTAGAACACTTAGACACTCAGTGTTTGTTAAATGAATGAGTGATTTAGTGAAAAACAGTAGTGAACTTGATTAGACAGAAATCAGGAGCCCCGGCTTCTAATCATATCTCTGTCACTTCACGTTGAACTTGAAAAGTCACTTCATCTTTCTGGGACACACTTTCAGATTCTAAAAAACATGATGAAATCAGACTAGGTTATCTTTAAGATCTCTTCCAACTTTAATATGCAATTCTTCCTACCAATAGTTAGAAGACTCCTCAAGAGTCAACAGGGTAGGTATCTCTTATATTCTCCATAACACCTAGCACAGTGCTGAGCACACAAGAGGACATGAGAAATACTTAAAGTCAGAACCTTCACCAAAATTAAAAATAAAAAAGCACAACCAATGGATACCAAGTATGCCATGAAACATGCCTCGTCTCTAAAAATGGGACCTAAAGGAAAAGTAGGAGAAAACCTGGAAACCTCTTCTAATTGTTGCATTGCAAAATCATTAAAACATTTATGATTTGAAATCCTAGCTTAGGCTCCAGTTGACAATCAAGTGATTTTCCTTTCCTTAATCCAAGGAAAAAACTTAAGCACATGCAGAGTACAATTGCAGCTTGATCTTAGACCCTGTTCTCTCTCTTCCTTGGTAATCATCCACACCCACCACTTTATTTACCACCCACTGGGATTGACAAAACATTCATTTAGCTCTCTAGTCAACATTTCTCCTCTGAATTCTAGGGCCATATATCCAACTGCCTATTTGAAATTGCTTAGTCACCTCAAAAGCATCTCAAACTCAGTATGTCTGAAACAGAACTGGTGATCTTCTCCCTATAAACATGGTCCACTGTTCGCTAACTCACTGACTGGCACCTCTATCCACCCAGTTCTTCAGGCCATAGATCAAGGAGTCATCCTTGACACCACCCTCTATTTCACGCCCCCCACTCATCTGTACTCTATCAGTAATCGTGGCAATTTTGACTCCTAATTATCTCTAAAATCAGCCTACTATTCATTATCTCCACTGTCTCTACCATCTCCTACCTGGACCACTCTACCAGTTTACTGACTTGGCTATCTGATTTAATTTTCCCTCTTCCAATTTAATCTCCAGCACTCCTGCAAGTGTCATTAATTCATTTATTCATCAAAAAATATTTATTGAAAAAAGGAAAAAAAAAATATTGAGTGCCTACGAACGATGTGCGAAGCACCGGAGATACAGCAGTGGTCAAAACAAGCAAAAATCCCCATTGTCATGGAGTTTACAGTTTAGTAAAAGAGAGGCACACTAAAAATAATATGTAGTATACATAGTATGAGAGATTTATTTCCAGCACGATAAATTAAGAAAGTTAACACATCTTCTCCCCCCAGAAGCAACTATAAAGCTGGACAGGGGCTTCCCTGGTGGCGCAGTGGTTGAGAGTCCACCTGCCGATGCAGGGGACGCGGGTTCGTGCCCCGGTCCGGGAAGATCCCACATGCCACGGAGCGGCTGGGCCCGTGAGCCATGGCCGCTGAGCCTGCGCGTCCGGAGCCTATGCTCTGCCACGGGGGAGGCCACAACAGTGAGAGGCCCGCGTACTGCAAAAAAAAAAGGTGGACCAAACTGACAAAAACAGCCCTTCCAGTGTTCTGAAAGGCTACCAAAGACATAACAGAGTGCCCAATTATCCTGATTTCCTTGGTACTGTCCCAGTTTTAGCTCTGAAAGTCCTACATCCCAGGAAACTCTTCCCCAGTATGCAAAAAATCAATTTTCAGCAATGGTTGCTCATGTTTGAGGGAAAGGAACCAAACCCATACTGTGGCTCCAAAAGCAGGGGCTGAAAGCAATGCTATTTTCAGTGTCCAATGGCATCGATTATCTATCCGTAGTCACTGTTGCTGTCTTTAACCCTGACCACTGATGTTGGCAACCATGATCCGCTGTTCACAATAGCCCATCATTCATTGATGTATCACTCAGAGGCATGCAACTTTGTTTGCAATTTACACGTATTTCAGTCATGATTTGTAACATTCTGTCTTTGACTTTGCCTGTGGATTAACTGTTGCAATTTGTATGGAGATAGTGGTACTTGAATTTTTAACATTATGAATATTGTGCTCTGAGTGGCCAGATAAAGAAAATGAATACAATCACAATACCAACTCCAGCTTGACCCAGAAATCACCCCAAAAGAAAACTAAATAAATGACTATGTTATTTTGATGACAGATAGAAGGGCACATACAACTGGCTTAGGGAGGTAAACAACCAAAACAGAACATAACTGCGCAATAAACTGAAAAGAATTTGGGTCTGGGCATGGCAGAGAACAGGATGTGTAAGCATATATGGAGACTGAATATCACACGTGAAGTATAAGACAGATAAGTGCTTATACATCAGCTAGATGCTTTGGATCTTCCAGAAAGACACTAATGTTCGGCTGAAATTGGTGGCCACTGATTTACCCTAGATACCCCATACCAGCAAACATGCATTATTCTATCTTTCTCTTCATTGCTCTTTGAATAAAGGTACGTTTCCTCCTTCCAAGATAGCAACTAAAATGTCCTGTGGGTGAACAAAAGGGGAAATTTTGGTACAAGATGGGTTGGCCCCTAGCAGTGTGAAGTTGATTTTGTCAGATCTTACCAAGGATCATGCTTTCTACAGTAAATCAAATGATGTGTCAAATCATGGCAACTGAAAAATGTTCCTCCTAGCTTTTAGGTACTTTGATTTAAAAAGGAGAATTTCAAATCATCTCCTTGATTTCTTTTAAGATCATAGTGAAGCTGCAAAAAATATAAAACTAAAGATTTTTGATATCTTATCAACTTTGCTCATCGTTCTGCATATTCAGTAGACAGTGCCAATGTAAATTTTGGAAATCAGATAGCTTTAGAACTCAAAATAAAATGTCACCCAGTAAAGGGCAGTCAAATTAAACAGTGCTTCCTCAATTTCTTATGAAAACTCTAACTTATTTGGAATCCAATTTTGATTTCACAATTTCAAGTCACCTCTGTACTTTTTTTCCCTGAGAACATTTTTCCTGAGAAAAAAAGGGTTAAGTTTTGATGACATCCAGAATCCTTTATGATGAGTAAAAATTACGGACATTTTAAGCATGGATAAGCCTATACAATGAATTTATAGGTGCAAAGGACCTGATTGGCAAACAGTTAGTCTAACAAAGGTATCTTGAAGATAACAAAGTGAATGAATGTACATTTTTGGAGAGCTGGAAACTAATTCCTGCAAGTCTAGAAACCTGATGTTTCTACTTAGTAAAATCTACGTATTCTGTGCTCAACACTTTTGTTGAGAAGATATTTTAGCTCTTACATTTAAGTCTTTGATTAATTTTTGGTTAATTTTTGCATATGGTGGGAGGTAGGGTTTCAACTTTATCCTTTTGCACAGGGATATCCAGTTGTCCCAGCACCATTTGTTGAAAACACCATTCTTTCCTGATTGAATGGTCTTGGCACCCTTGTTGACAATCAGTTGACCATAAATGTAAGAGTTGATCTCTGGACTTTCAGTGCTCTTCCATTGATCACACTGCCTTGATTCTTATAGCTTTGCAGAAAGTTTTGAAATTAGGAAATGTGAATCCTCCAAATTTGTTCTTCCTTTGCAAGGTCGTTTTGGCTATTCTGGGTCCTTTGAATTTACAGATGAATTTTAGGATCAGCTTATGAAATTCTGCAACAAAACCAGCTGGGTTCTTGATAAAGGATTGAGTTGAATCTGTAGATCAGTTTGGAAAGTATTGCCATCTTTGCAATATTAAGTCTTCTGATCATGAATGTGGGATGATTTTTTTTGAAAGTGTTCAAATATATTTAAATATTTCATTAAGCAGATTTTTAGGGATGATTTTTAATATTTTAGGTTTTTAATTTCTTTCATCAGTATTTTGTAGTTTTCAGTGTACAAGTCAGCACATCTTTTGTTAAATTTATTCCGAAGTAAATTTATTCCTATTTCTCCTTGATGCCATTGTAAATTGAATCATTTTTTAAAATTGAAGTATAGTTGATTTACACTGTTGTATTAATTTCTGCTGTACAGCAAAGTGATTCAGTCATATGTATATATACATTCTTCTTTATATTTTTTTATTATGGTTTATCACAGGATATTGAATATATTTCCCTGTGCTATACAGTAGGACCTTGCCGTTTATCCATTCTATATATAATAGTTTGCATCTGCTGGAATCATTTTCTTAATTTCATTTTCAATTTTTTCATTGCTAGTGTATACATGTGATTTTTGTGATACATGTGTATACATGTGATTTTTGTATTTTGGTCCTGTGTCCATGACCTTGCTGAACTCATTTATTATATCGAGTAGATTTTTAGTGTATTACTTAGGATTTGCTATATACAGGATCATGTTATCTGCAAATAGAGATAATATTATTTATTTTTTCATTTCCAATCTGGATGCCTTTTTTTTTTTTTCTGGCCAAAGCCCTTGTTAGAACCACCAGTACAATGTTGAATAGAAGAGACGTTGTTTAGGGATAAAAACTTGCAATTAGTAGGTAAATAAATCCTGGAAATCTAATACACAGTGTAGTGAATATAGACAACAATATTGTATTATGATTATCAAACTTGCAAAGAGACTAGATCTTAATTATTCCCACCACAAAAAAAGAAATGATAATTATATGATGTGATGGAGGTGCTAACTATCCCTACAATGAGAATCATATTACAATATATAAATGTATCAAAACAAAATGTTGTATACCTTAAATTCACACAATGTTATATGTCAAATATATTTCAATAAAAAATGTTGAATACAAGTGACTAGAGCAGACATCCATGTTTCACTCCTGATCTTAGGGAAAAACTTTCACCATTAAGTATGTTAATTGTGGGTTTTTTCAAAGACATCCTTCATCAGGTTGAGAAAGTTTCCTTCAATTCTTAGTTTATGGAGCATTTTTATCATTAAGGGATGGTGAATTTCGTCAAATACTTTTTCTGCATCTATTGAGATGATCATGTGAGCTTTGTCCTTTATTCTATTTATATGGTGCATTACATTAATTGATTTTTGGTTGTTAAAACATCCTTGGAATCCTGGGATGAATCCCACTTGGTCATGGTGTATAATTATTTTTATATGTTGCTGGATTCAGTTTGCCAGTATTTGGTTGAGGATTTTTGTTTCTGTTTTCATAAGATATATTGGTCTTTAGCTTTCTTTACTTGCTATGTTTTTGTCTGATTTTGGTGGCAAAGTAACACTGGCCTCATAAAATGAGTTACGAAGTGTTCCCTCCTCTTCTATTTTTTAGAAGAGTTTATGAAAAAGTGCTATTAATTCTTCTTTAAATATTTGGTAGAATTCACCAGTGAAGTCTTTAAATCCTTAGTTTTGTTTTGTTTTGTTTTGTTTTTTTCCTTGTGGGTGGTTTTAAAATTACTAATTCAGTCTCTTTGCTTATTATAGTTCTATTCATAATTTTCTATTTCCTTTTCTGTCCGGTATGGTAGTTTGTGTCTTTCTAGCAATTTGTTCATTTTGTCTGTTATCTAATTTGTTATATAGTTGTTCATAGTATACATTTATAATCCTTTTTATTTCTGCAAGGTTGATAGTAATGTCCTCTATTTCATTCCTGTTTTTAGTAAATTGAGTCTTCTCTTTTTTTTCCTCGTTAATCTAGTTAAATGTTTTTCAATTTTCTTGAACTTTTCAAAGAACCAACTTTTTGTTTCATTAATTTTCTCTATTCTTTTCCTATTCTCTACTTTATTAATTTCCACTCTAATCTTTATTATTTCCTTCTAATTGGTTTGGGTTTAGTTCTTTTGTTTGTTTGTTTTAAGTTTCTTAAGGTGGAAAGGTAGGTTATTGATTTGAATCTTTCTTCTTTTTTAATGTAGGTGTTTACAGCTATACATTTCCCTATAAACACTACTTTAGTTGGATCCCATAAATTTTGTTTGTTGTGCCTACAGTTTCATTTATCTCAAAATATTCTGTAATCACTCTTGTGATTTCTTTGGCTCATTGTTTATTTAGGAATATGTTGTTTAATTTCCACATATTTGTGAATTTCCCAGTATCTTTATGTTATTAATTTCTAATTTTACTCCACTGTCATCAGATAACATTGTATGGTTTCAATTCTTTTAAATGTATTGAGGCTTATGATATTGCCTAATATATGGTCTATCCTGAAAAATGTCCCATGTGCACTTGAAAAGAATGTATATTCTGCTTTTATTTTGTGGAGATAGATAGATAGATAGATAGATATACATATATATCTGTATATAGCAATACATATATATCTATTAGTTCTAGTTGGTTTATAGTGTTATTTAACACTTCTATTTCCTATATGCACTCCTATGTTTACTGCAGCATTATTTACGATAGCCAAGATATAGAAGCAACCTAAGTGCCCATCAATAGATGAATGGATAAAGAAGATATATACAATGGAATATTACTCAACCATAAAAAAGAATGAAATCTTGCCCTTTGTGACAACATGAAGGGACTTAGAAGGTATTATGTGAAATGAAATAAGTCAGAGAAAGACAAATACTATATGATTTCACTTATATGTGGAATCTAAAAAACAAAACCAATGAACAAACATAACAAAACAGAAATAGAGATACGGATGCAGAGGACAAACAGGTGGTTTCCAGAGGAGGTGGGGGTGGGGGGAGGAGAGAAATAGGTGAGGGAGATTGAGAGGTACAAACTTCCAGTTGCAAAATAAATGAGTCACAGGGATGAAATGTACAGTGTGGGGAATATATTCAATAATAATGCAATACCTTTGTATGGTGACAGATGATAACTTGACTTATCATGCTGATCATTTTGAAATGTATAGAAATATCAAATCAGTAGGTTGTGTAGCAAGAACTAACGTAGTGTTGTAGGTCAATTATACTTCAAAAACAAACAAACTCATAGAAAAAGAGATCAGATTTGTGGTTACCCGAGACAAGGGGTAGGGGGAAGAGGAATTAGATGAAGGTGGTCAAAAGGTACAAACTTCCAGTTGTAAGATAAACAAGTACTAGTGATGTAATGTACAACATGATCAATAGAATTAACATTGCCATATGTTATATATGAAAGCTGTTGAGAGAGTAAATCCTAAGAGTTCTGATCACAAGGAAAAAGCATTATTTTTCTATTTCTTTAATCTTGTATTTCTATGAGATGATGGATGTTCCCTAAACTTACTGTGGTCATCATTTCATGACGTATGTAAGTCAAATCATTATGCTGTACACTTTAAACTTATACAGTAAGAAATGTCAATTATATCTCAATAAAACTGGAAGAAAAAAAGACTATTTCCTTTTCATCTTCTGCATAGTTTTTCTATCTATTATCAAAAGTGAGGTATTGAAATCTTCAATTATTATTGTTGAATTGTCTAATTTCTTGTTTCACTTATGGCAGTTTTTGCTTCATGTATTTTGGGGCTTTGTAGTAGGTGTATATGTTTATACTTCATATATGATTTTTAAAATTTTATTTATCTTTGGCTTTGTTGGGTCTTTGTTGCTGTGCACGGGCTTTCTCTAGTTGTGGCGAGCAGAGGCTACTTTTCATTGCAGTGCGTGGGCTTCTCATTGCGGTGGCTTCTCCTGTTGCGGAGCACGGGCTCTAGGCATGCGGGCTTCAGTAGTTGTGGCTCGCAGCCTCTAGAGTGCAGGCTCAGTAGTTGTGGGGCACAGGCTTAGTTGTTCCACAGCATGTGGGATCTTCCAGGACCAGGGCTTGAACCCGTGTCCCCTGCATTGGTAGGCGGATTCTTAACCACTGTGCCACCAGGGAAGCCCTTCATATATGATCTTGATGGAGTGACTCTTTTATCAATATAAAATGTCCTTCTTTGTGTCTAGCGATGATTTTGTCTTGGTGTCTACTTTGTCTGTTATTAGTATAGCCACTCCAGCTTTCTTATGCTTGCTATTTGCATGATGTATCTTTTTCCATCTTTTGACTTTTAATGTATTTGTATCTTTAAATCCAAAGTGTGACTCCTCTAGTAGACAGCATATAGTAGGATCTTGTTTTCTTTTATCAAGACTGACATTCTCTGCCTTTTGATTGGCTTGTTTAATCCATTCACTTTTGATTTTATTATTGATATAGTTGGACTTTCATTGATATTTCCGGTTTTGTTTACTATGTACATTTGACCTTTGAACAACATGGGTTTGAACTGTGTGGGTCCACTTATACATGGATTTTTTCAATAAATGCATATACTAGAGTACTACACAATCCCTGGTTGGTTGAATCCGCCGATGCAGAACTGTGGATACAGAGGAACTGCATATATGGAGGGCTGACTATAAATTATACTCGGATTTTCGACCGCAGAGGTGGGAGAGTTGACACCCCATGTTGTTCAAGGGTCAACTGTAACCTCATGCCTTTTATACTCCTCTATTCTTCCTTACTACTTACTTTTGCATTAAGTATTTCCTAGTGTAACAATTTCATACTTTTAATGATTTTTTTATTCTGCTTTTAAAGTTGCTTTCTTAGTGGTTGCTCTAGGGCTTCTCATATACATCTGAACTTACCAGAATCTACTTTACATTTATACTAACTTAATTCCAGCAACATATAGAAGTATTATACTCCTATATGGCTCCATTCCCTCTTCCCCATTTTGCGCTATTATTGTTATACATATCACATCTATATATGTTACAAACCCAAACATGCAATGTTACAATTATTACTTTATATAATTTTATGTCTATTATAGAAGCTGAGAAAAGAAAAGAGACAGGGACTACCCTGGTGGTCCAGTGGTTAAGACTCTGCACTCCCAATGCAGGGGGCCCGGGTTTGATCCCTGGTCAGGGAACTAGATCCCACATGCCGCAACTAAGAGCATGCATGCTGCAACTAAAAAAAGATCCTAAAAGAAGGTCCAACATGTGGCAACTAAGACCAGGCACAGCCAAATTAATTAATTAATTAATATTTTAAAAAGCAAAGAGACAAAGTATATATTTATAGAGTTTGTTACATTCACCTTCTTATTTGCTCTTTCTAGTCCTCTTCATCTGTTCTGTGGATTTGAGTAACCACCTGGTATCATTTCCTAACCCCAGTACAACTTGCCCCCACCCACCTCCTTTGTGCTATAAATGTATTACGTTTTTACGTGTTACAGGCAAAAAATACAATCATACACATATTGCTTAATACAGTTGCTCTTTAAATTAATGAAGAGAAGAAAGGAGATGAAATATGGATTCGTACTGTCTTTTATAGTTACTTAATTACCTTTACTAGAGCTCTTTTTTTTTTTTTTTCATGTAGATTCAGATTACCTTCTGGGGTCACTTGCTTTCAGTCCGAAGAACTTCCTTTAGTACTTCTTGTAAGGTGAGCCTGCTAGACTATATCCTAGGTGATAAAACAAAACAAATTTGATAGAATTGAAAATTTCTCTGACCATAATGGAATAAAACTAGAAACCAAGATAACAACAACAAAAGAAAAACTTCCAAGCTCTTAGAAATTCAGCAACAGATTTCCCTATAATCCATAAGTCAGAGAAAATCTGAAGGTAAATTAGAAGATATTTTAAATGAATTACAATGAGAAATATAATGTATCAAAATCTGTAGGATGTAGCTAAAGCAGTGCTAAAAGAGAAACACCTCTTCAAGTCTTTTCTCCATTTTTCTGCCACCTTCATAATTATTTGTACGAATTCTTTATATATTTTGGATAAAAGCAAGCCCTTTGTCAGTTACATAATATACAAATATCATTTCCCACTTTGTGCTTTGCTTTTCACTCTCTTAATCAACAGAATCTCTTAAATTTAATGTAGTCCAGTTTATGAACTTTTTCCTTTTTAAAAAATATTTTGTAAAACTTTACTTGGTAAAAATTTTTGTGAAATTTATTTTATAAAATAATTTGTAAATTTAATTTTATACATTAATAATGATTTCTAAAGAATAACATGAAAGTCAAACTTCAGTGTCTGTAAAGTTTCATGGGAACAGAGGCACACCTATTCCTTTCCACATTGTTTATTTTATGGTTAATGCCTTTGACCTTCTTCAAGAAATCACTAATTTTGCCAAGGTCATAAAAATATTCTTCTTTACTTTCTTGTAGAAGTTTTGTTGATGTATCATTCTCATTTAGATCCACAATATGTCTGGACTATTCTTGACCCTTTGCTTTTCCATATAAATATTATAATCAATGTGTCAATTTCTTAGTGGAATAAAAGCAACCTGTTGGGATTTTGATTACATTGAGTTTATGGATCAATTTGGGGAGAACCGACATCTTTACCATATTGAGTTGTGTAATCCACAAACAAGGTGTATCACTCTATTTTTTGTCTTTTTTAAAAATTTTCTCAATATTATTTAGTTTTCAGGGCTTCCCTGGTGGCGCAGTGCTTGAGAGTCCGCCTGCCGATGCAGGAGACGCGGGTTCGTGCCCTGTTTCGGGAAGATCCCACATGCCGCGGAGCGGCTGGGCCCGTGAGCCATGGCCGCTGAGCCTGCGCGTCCGGAGCCTGTGCTCCGCAAATGGGAGAGGCCACGGCAGTGAGAGGCCCGCATAACGCAAGGAAAAAAAAAAAAAAATATTATTTAGTTTTCAGTTTAAAGCTCTTGGGCATCTTTTGTTAGATTTATTCCTAGTTGTTTGATGTTGTTGATACTACTGTAAACGGTATCTTTAAAAATTTCATTTCATATTTACTTGGTGCTATTATATAGAAATACTCTTGATATTTTATATTTTTAGATATAAACTATCAAGTAGCTTTACTAAATTTGCTTATTAATTCTAATAGATTTTCTGCAGATTCTTTTGGAGTTTTTTTTTTTTTTTTAGTGCAACTCATGTTGTTGTAAATTATGACAGTTTTCTTTCTTCCTTTCCTACCATATACTCTTTATTGCTTTTTCCTGTGTTATTGCCACTGGACTCCAAGCTTTGTTGAATAGAAGTTGTGATAACAGACTTCCTTGTCTCAGTCCCGATCTCAGGGAGAAAATTTTCAATAATTCATCATTAAGCATGATGCTTGATCTGGGGTTTTTGTTTTTTTTTTTGTTTGTTTTTTTTTTAACATCTTTATTGGGGTATAATTGCTTTACAATGGTGTGTTAGTTTCTGCTTTATAACAGAGTGAGTCAGTTATACATATATATATGTTCCCATATCTCTTCCCTCTTTGTCTCCCTCCCTCCCACCCTCCCTATCCCACCCCTCCAGACAGCCACAAAGAACCGAGCCGGTTTCCCTGTGCCATGCGGCTGCTTCCCACTGGCTATCTACCTTACGTTTGTTAGTATATATATGTCCATGTCTCTCTCTCGCCCTAACACACCTCACCCTTCCCCCTCCCCATATCCTCAAGTCTGTTCTCCAGTAGGTCTCTGTCTTTATTCCTGTTTTACCCCTAGGTTCTTCATAACATTTTTTTTTCTTAAATTCCATATATATGTGTTAGCATACGGTATTTGTCCTTCTCTTTCTGACTTACTTCACTCCGTATGACAGACTCTAGATCTATCCACCTCATTACAAATAGCTCAATTTCGTTTCTTTTTATGGCTGAGTAATATTCCATTGTATATATGTGCCACATCTTCTTTATCCATTCATCCGACGGCGGGCACTTAGGTTGTTTCCATCTCCGGGCTATTGTAAATAGAGCTGCAATGAACATTTTGGTACATGACTCTTTCTGAATTCTGGTTTCCTCAGGGTATATACCTAGTAGTGGGATTGCTGGGTCATATGGTAGTTCTATTTGTAGTTTTTTAAGGAACCTCCATACTGTTCTCCATAGTGGCTGAACCAATTCACATTCCCACCAGCAGTGCAAGAGTGTTCCCTTTTCTCCACACCCTCTCCAGCATTTATTGTTTCTAGATTTTTTGATGATGGCCATTCTGACTGGTGTGAGATGATATCTCATTGTAGTTTTGACTTGCATTTCTCTAATGATTAATGATGTTGAGCTTTCTTTCATGTGTTTGTTGGCAGTCTGTATATCTTCTTTGGAGAAATGTCTATTTAGGTCTTCTGCCCATTTTTGGATTGGGTTGTTTATGATCTGGGGGTTTTTTTGTAGATACACTTTATATGATTAAAAGAGTTCCTTTCTATTACTAATGTGCTATGAGTGGTTTTTCCCTAATCATGAATGAATGTCGTATTTTTAAAGATTTGCTCTCCATCTATCAGATTGTTCTTACTGTGGCTGTGGATTTGTCTATTTCACCTTTTAGCTCAAACAATTTTTGTTTTTTTATCTATTATGGTTGCATATGGCTTTAGAACTTGTAATATTCTCCTAGTCATTTGATTCTTTTATTTTTACAAAATATTCTTCTCTATCTCTGATCATGCTTTGTCTGGTATTAGTACAGCTCCATCAGCTTTCTAGTGGTTAGTGATTGCAGGATATATCTTTTTTCATTCTTTAACTTTCAACTTATATTTAAGTTGTATCTTTTGTAAGCTGTATGTAGTGGGTTTTATTTTTATTCAGTCTGACAATTTTGACCTTTTGATTGGTATATTTAGTCCATTCACTTTTTAAAAATCATTGAGATATAATTCACATACTACACAATTCACCCATTTAAACTGTACAATTCAATGGCTTTTAGTATATTCACAGAGTTGTGCAACCATTACCACAATCAATTTTTGAACATTTTCATCACTGGTCCACTCAATTTTAATGAAATTAGAAATATGTTTGGATTTTTACCTCCCACTGTTTTTCTTCTGTTTGATTCAGCTCTTTTATGTTCCCTTCTCTTTCCTATTTTGCTTTCTTTTACATTAATCTTTGTTGTTGTTATTCAGATTTTCTCTTCTATTAGCTTGTTGCTTGTACATTCTTTTTTTTTTTTTTTTTTTGGCTGCGTTGGGTCAAAGGAATTGAAATCAGTCTCCAAGAGATAGCTACAACCCCATGTTCATTGCATCATTACTCACAATAGCCAAGATAAGGAAACAACCTGAATGTCCTTCATCAGGTGAATGGATAAACAAAATGTCACATTTTCCTTATCCATTCATTGGATATTCATTGAAATGGAATATCATTTAGCCATAAAAAGAAGGAAATCCTGCCATTTTCAACAACATGGATGAATCTGGAGGGCATTATGCTAAGTGAAATAAGCCAGACAGAGATAGACAAATATTACATGGTATCAACTTGCATGTGGATCTTTTTTTTTTAATAGATCTTTATTGGAATATAATTGCTTCACAATACTATGTTAGTTTCTGTTGTACAACAAAGTGAATCAGCCACATGTCCCCATATCCTCCCTCTTGAGTCTCCCTCCCATCCTTCCTATCCCTCCCCTCTAGGTCAGTGCAAAGCACTGAGCCTATCTCCCTGTGCTATGCTGCTGGTTTCCACCAGCCAACTATTTTACATTCGGTAGTGTATATATGTCTGAATCTTTTTTAAAAATCTGATTTCAAAGAAACAGAAAACAGAATGGTGGTTGCCAAAACTTTTCAGGAGGGGAAAATGAGGTGATACTAGTCAAAGGGTACATATTTTCAGTTATAAGAAGAATATGTTCTGGGGATCTAATATAGAGCATGGTTACTGTAGTTAATAATACAGTATTGTACACTTGAAAGATGCTGAGAGCATTCTCACCACACACACAAAAAAAGGTAACTGTGACAACTATGTAAAGTGAAAAGATGTGTTAATTATCTTGATCTTGGTATCATTCTACAATTATATATATATATATATATGATCATCACATTCTACACTTTATTTTTTTATAAATTTGTTCATTTATTTATTTATTTTTGGCTGCATTGGGTCTTCATTGCTTGTGCACGGGCTTTCTCTAGTTGTGGCGAGTGGGGGGCTACTCTTCGTTGTGGTGCGTGGGCTTCTCATTGCAGTGGCTTCTCGTTGCGGAGCAGGGGCTCTAGGCATATGGACTTCAGTAGTTGTGGCACGCGGATTCAGTAGTTGTGGCTCGTGGGCTCAGTAGCTGTGGCTCGCGGGCTTAGTTGCTCTGCAGCATGTGGGATCTTCCTGGACCAGGGCTCGAACCCATGTCCCCTGCATTAACAGGTGGATTCTTAACCACTGGACCACCAGGGAAGTCCCCACTTGTACCTTCTTTTGTCATTCTTTTAGTGGTTGCCTTAGAGGTTACATGTGCATCCTTGACTTATTGCAGCCTAATACAAATTATTTCTTTTCTACTTTACCAATAATGTTATAATCTGAAGGTTCTTTAACTCCATTTACACTCCCATTTCTCATTATTGTATTCATACTTTTAAAAAGGAACTTAATTAATACACATAATTGCAAATTTCAGAGATAGGCTAACTTCAGGTATGGGTGCATCCAGGATCTTAAATCCAAAATAATCCTCTGTCCATCTATCATCTCTGCTTCCTTCTGTTCTGGATTCATTTCAGATAGGCCATCCCACTGTTATATTAAGCCTGGGAATCTCAAGGCTTGCAACCTGCTGCTTAGCAACCCCAGTGGGAAAAAATGCCTATACCATAATACTTCCAGCTAAAGTTTCAGGGTTGGTGCTTGCTGATTTGTTATGGGTTCCTCTTTGATCATATAGCCCTCACTCAACCAATCATCATTTTATTGGTCACATCTGTATGACATGCCTAACCCTGAAGTTAGAGATTGGAATGAACCCCACCCAAACTCCATGGTGTTGTCATGCATTTTGTTTATTTTTAAAAAATGTTTATTATTTATTTATTTAATTTATTTTTGGCTGCATCAGATCTTAGTTGCGAAATGTGGAATCTTCGTTGAGGCATGTGGGATCTTTCATTGTGGCGGGAGGGCTTCTCTCTAGTTGTGGCGCGCAGGCTCCAGGGCTCATGGGGTCTGTAGTTGTGGTGCGGGGGTTGCAGAACCCATGGGCACTGTAGTTTGCCACACGCAGGCTCTAGTTGAGGCACGTGAGTTCAGTAGCTGTGGCGCGTGGGCTTAGTTGCCCTGCGGCATGTAGGATCTCACAAAAAAAACTAAGCACGTTGACAGCCCTAAGAATAAACTACCAGGAAAAAGAAACCCTACATTTCAGATCCTGAAGTACAGAAGGGCAAGCCCGCCGGCATTCCAGGCCCGGGGCAGACCGGGGTCCCCAGCCCTGCAGAGCCAACCGCAGACTGGCTATGGCGCCCCTCAGAAGCGCGGGGTCCCCGCGGCCGAGTCTGCGCCCACGGCCGGCGCCGGCTCCCCTCTGCCCACCCTGCGCGCGGGGGCTGGAAACTGCAGTGGAGAACCACGGCGGGGCGGGAAGGGGGGCTCCAAAGAGGGTCTGGCGACTCGAGTCGCTCCGTTTCTCGGTGGGCTCAGGGCGCGCGGGCTTAGTTGCTCTGCAGCATGTGGGATCTTCCTGGACCAGGGCTCGAACCCATGTCCCCTGCATTAACAGGTGGATTCTTAACCACTGGACCACCAGGGAAGTCCCCACTTGTACCTTCTTTTGTCATTCTTTTAGTGGTTGCCTTAGAGGTTACATGTGCATCCTTGACTTATTGCAGCCTAATACAAATTATTTCTTTTCTACTTTACCAATAATGTTATAATCTGAAGGTTCTTTAACTCCATTTACACTCCCATTTCTCATTATTGTATTCATACTTTTAAAAAGGAACTTAATTAATACACATAATTGCAAATTTCAGAGATAGGCTAACTTCAGGTATGGGTGCATCCAGGATCTTAAATCCAAAATAATCCTCTGTCCATCTATCATCTCTGCTTCCTTCTGTTCTGGATTCATTTCAGATAGGCCATCCCACTGTTATATTAAGCCTGGGAATCTCAAGGCTTGCAACCTGCTGCTTAGCAACCCCAGTGGGAAAAAATGCCTATACCATAATACTTCCAGCTAAAGTTTCAGGGTTGGTGCTTGCTGATTTGTTATGGGTTCCTCTTTGATCATATAGCCCTCACTCAACCAATCATCATTTTATTGGTCACATCTGTATGACATGCCTAACCCTGAAGTTAGAGATTGGAATGAACCCCACCCAAACTCCATGGTGTTGTCATGCATTTTGTTTATTTTTAAAAAATGTTTATTATTTATTTATTTAATTTATTTTTGGCTGCATCAGATCTTAGTTGCGAAATGTGGAATCTTCGTTGAGGCATGTGGGATCTTTCATTGTGGCGGGAGGGCTTCTCTCTAGTTGTGGCGCGCAGGCTCCAGGGCTCATGGGGTCTGTAGTTGTGGTGCGGGGGTTGCAGAACCCATGGGCACTGTAGTTTGCCACACGCAGGCTCTAGTTGAGGCACGTGAGTTCAGTAGCTGTGGCGCGTGGGCTTAGTTGCCCTGCGGCATGTAGGATCTCAGTTCCCTGACCAGGAATCGAACCCACGTCCCCTGCATTGCAAGGTGGATTCTTTACCACTGGACCACCAGGGAAGTCCCTGTCATGCATTTTAATTCTTTATGTATTTTTAACTGTACTAAGCATTACTATTACTGCTTTGTACAATTAAATCGATCTGTTTTTACTCACGTCTTTACTTGTCCATAGCTCTTCATTCTTGCCTGTGTTTTTAGTGTCCATCTGGGATTGTTTCCTTCTGCCTAAAGAATTCCCTTTAGTGTAGGCTTGCTGACTATAAATTCACTCAGATTTTGTTTGTCTGACACAAGTATGGCACCTTCATTTTTCAAGAATATTTTCACTGGTTGTGGATTTTTGCTTTGGCAAGTCATTTTCTTTCACACTATAATAACACCACTGTGTTTGGCTTCTATGGTTTCTGTTGAGAAGTCAGGTTTTTTTTTAAATGCAATATTTTATTTGCAAATTGTATAATTAAAATGGCATGGTGTTTACACTTTTTCATGCACCACCAATTTGGAACTGAAACTTTTCCCTCAAAATGTGTTGTTTATAAATGCACTCAGGATTGAATATCTGTATTTTTTTAAGTGTCATATAGTACTTTGCTTTGGTGTGTTGGGGCAATATACTTCCATTTATAGAGATTTGAATTTATAAATACAATTTTTCAAGTTCTTCAAAATGCAATGCTTTAAGTGTATATCTCTAAATGCACTGTGTTTGTCTCTGTGTATGTTTGTTTTATTCAGTTTTTTCTTAGATGTCTTCTTGCTCAAAAGCATCATCTACCATTTCATTGTTAACTTTCCACATCACAACTCATCCAGTCACCCAGGACTGATACTATGAAATCATCTTGGAATCCTTCCCTTCCTCCATCTATTTATATTATATCAAAGAATAAAGGAAGCAGGCAACAGTAATGCATCAGGAGAGATGCTTATGTTTTAACTATTTATATTGAAATGTGTAGAATGGGACTATGTAATAAAGCAAACGACGTTAAGATGTGAATGTTACTCGGTATTTCGAATTGTCTTCTTGAGAATTAGAAAAACTTTTGCCTGACTTTCTGTTGCATCTGATTAGAGTGTCTCAGACTTCACCTTGAAACAGAGATGAAGATGTGCTTATATTGGGAGGATGGGAAACCTATGCTCTGCCATTTTCTTTGTTTGTGCTTGCATTATTAGCATTCACTTCAACCCATGGCTTCCTTGCAAAGATCTTCTGAGACATTTTGTCCATTATATTAAAGTTGGTTTAGCTCAAATTAGATAACATTATGCATAAACATATTTAACCCTCCACAGGTAAACTGCAAAACTAAAAGGTTAAGAAATGCGGGAGAGCACCGCAGCAAGTCATTTGCTTTGTGGAACGCCCCTCTTACCCATGAATCCTCCAGGCCTTGTTTGTGACCATCTGATATATGGATCCAGGGAAGGTGCTGATGTCAGTTTGCATATTAAACATCAGTGAAGCTGACTTTTAAAAATTTCTTTGGATCAAAAACTATTGTTACAAGTTCTAATATTCTCTTACAGTACCCAATGGAGTATCTTGCACCTCCCCTAGGGATATACACCCCACTGGGGATCATTACAATCTACTGTCCTGTAATGATGGCTCATAAATAGCAGAGAGGAACCTCACCACAGTCAGGCAAATGACAGTCTGTATTTTTCTTCCTCCTTCCTATCTCAACCCTAAAGTTCTCATTGCAGAAGAGGGAAGAGAGACAAGAGAGAAGGAAACCCCCTACTCTGCTCTAGACCCATGTTGGGAACTCTGCCCTGAGAACAGAGACCTTTGTATGAAATCAAAGCCTAAAGCTTAGAAATCAGCATGACTGAATCTTAATTATTAAAATGAAACTCTGCTACTCATTGAAGGGGTTAGAAACTGGTAGGATTGGACCAAGATGTCATTGAGACAAGTGAAAAGTGGGAAAGGGAAGTTTAACCTAGTAGAATCTCACCACATAAAAAAAAAATCCTAAGGAAATGTCATATTTTGAGACTTCAGAGGTATCCAGTTGTGGACAAGTCCAAAAAGCAGAGAATGAAGGAACTATAGAGAAAACTGGGCCAGGCTAGTGGAGCGAGGCATGGAAGCAGCGTCACTGTGGGGGGTGACACAGGCCTTCCAGATGGATCGTGTAGATAGTCTTGCCGAGAGCCATGGCCAGCCTCACATAAATGAGTGGTGGGGGTCATCTAACATCCCAAGCACAACTTCAAAGGTGGGGACATATTGGTTTGGCTCTGGGCTCTGCCATTTCCACTTTAAGCATGTTGCGTATCCTCCTTAAGCCTCAATTTCCCCAACTGTAAGATGGGAATGATAATAGTACTGGTTTTATAGGGTTGCTATTGGAGTAAATAAAGGTAAACTGGCACATAGTAAGTGCTCCAATAAATGGCAGTTAGAGTCATTATCGTCATCACCATCATCTTCTTTATCATCAGATG
>NW_006789873.1:1667200-1673106 GCF_000442215.2 Lipotes vexillifer | reverse complement strand
CCTGCTGAAAGTGAAGCATTTCGTAAACACTTTACCTGCTCTGCTGAAAGTGCTCCATCTTGAAAGAAGATATTGGCTGATACAATGGACAAAAGACAGCCTCTTCAATACGTGGTGCTGGGAAAACTGGACAGCTACATGTGAAAGAAGGAAATTAGAACACTCCTTAACACCATACACAAAAATAAACTCAAAATGCCCCTAAATGTACGGCCAGACACTATAAACTCTTAGAGGAAAACATAGGCAGACCACTCTATGACATAAATCACGGCAAGATCCTTTTTGACCCACCTCCTAGAGTAATGGAAATAAAAACAAAAATAAACAAATGGGACCTAATGAAACTTAAAAGCCTTTGCACAGCAAAGGAAACCATAAATAAGAGGAAAAGACAACCCTCAGAACGGGAGAAATATTTGCAAATGAAGCAACTGAGTAAGGATTAATCTCCAAAATATACAAGCAGCTCATGCAGCTCAATATCAAAAAAACAAACAGCCCAATTCAAAAATGGGCGGAAGACCTAAATAGACATCTCTCCTAAGAAGATATACAGATTGCCAACAAACACATGCAAGGATGCTCAACATCAATAATCATTAGAGAAATGCAAATCAAAACTACAATGAGCTATCACCTCACACCGGTCAGAATGGCCATCATCAAAAAATCTACAAACAATAAATGCTGGAGAGGGTGTGGAGAAAAGGGAACCCTCTTGCACTGTTGGTGGGAATGTAAGTTGATACAGCCACTATGGAGAACATATGGAGCTTCCTTAAAAAACTAAAACTAGAACTTCCATATGACCCAGCAATCCCACTACTGGGCATATACCCTGAGAAAACCATAATTCAAAAAGAGTCATGGACCACAATGTTCATTGCAGCTCTATTTACAATAGCCAGGACATTTAAGCAACCTAAGTGTCCATCAACAGATGAATGGATACAGAAGATGTGGCACATGTATACAATGGAATATTACTCAGCCATAAAAAGAAACGAAATTGAGTCATTTGTAGTGAGGTGGATGGACCTAAAGTCTGTCATACAGAGTGAAGTAAGTCAAAAAGAGAAAAACAAATACGATATGCTAACACATATATATGGAATCTAAAAAAAAAAAAAGGTTCTGATGAACCTAGGGGCAGGACAGGAATAAAGACACAGACGTAGAGAATGGACTTGAGGACACGGGAAGGTGGAAGGGTAAGCTGGGATAAGTGAGAGAGTGGCGTGGACATATATACACTACCAAATGTCAAATAGCTAGCTAGTGGGAAGCAGCCACAGCATAACACAGGGAGATGAGCTCGGTGCTTTGTGACCACCTAGAGGGGTGGGATAGGGAGGGTGGGAGGGAGGGAGATGCAAGAGGGAGGAGATATGGGGCTATATGTATATGTATGGCTGATTCACTTTGTTATCAGGCAGAAACTAACACACCATTGTAGAGCAATTATACTCCAATAAAGATGTTAAAAAAAAAAAAAAAGAAGATACCAGCTGCCTTTCACAGAATTCCTGTATTATAACAGGTACTGTGCTAAAAGCATTTCTCACATAACTGCCACACTAACCCCACAAGATGGATACTGTCTGAATTTTACAGATGAGAAACATCACCAAGGTTTAAAGAGCTTAGTGAATTTGCCCGAGGTCACAGAGCTTGTTAAAGGCAGAGCCCTACTATTTCCACCATACCATACTCCCATTGAGCATGGACCTCATTCTAGAGAATCTGCTGATAATATGGAAAGGTCAGTAACACAGAGAGAAAGTGACTGGGTTGACAGTAAGTTGCAATTGTCAGAAAAAGAACTAAAGGCATACTCACAAATGTAACCTTGATTTTAGGGGAGTTATTTTCAAAATGTTCCAGGTTGGGCTGGGGAAGTCATTTTTAAGACTTCTTTTGCTTTTTTTGAAGGTAATTTGTCTTTTTCTCTTTGGTTGCTTTTAAGACTTAGTCTCTGACTTCTGCAATTTTACTCTGACATGCCTATAAATGGTTTTTTTGTGTGTTTGTATTTAGCCTGTCTGTGGTTGCATCTGTGTATTAGTGTCTTTACTCAATTTTGGAAAATGTTCATCCATAATCGCTTCAAATATTACTTCTGCCCTATCTCTTCTCTCTCCTCTCCTTCTGGGACTTAAATTACATATATATTCGACATTTTGTCGAATTTGTCGAACAAACAGACTATGTGTGCCACATGTCTGTTTGTTCTTTTCTCTGTTTTTTATTCTTTTTTTCTCTCAGTACTACGGCACTATGTAGTTAACTGTCTATCAGTTCACTGATCCTGTGTTCTGCCAGGTCTATTTTGTTTGTAAATGTTTCTAGTTACTTCTTAATTTCAGATATTAGCTTTCAGTTCTATAATTTCCATTTGATTCTTTTCTTCCAGCTTTACTGAAATATAATTGACATAAAATATTGTGCAGGTTTAAGGTGTACAATGTGATGATTTGATACGTGTATATATATATATATTTATATATTTTTCCATATATTGTATATGATTTGATACATGTATATATATACATATTTTATATACATATATGCATATATTTTTTTAATCTATATCTTATATATATAAGTCCTGTATTAGGTCTTTGTTGCTGTGCGTGGGCTTTCTCTAGTTGCGTCGAGTGGGGGCTACTCTTTGTTGCGGTGCATGGGCTTCTCATTGCGGTGGCCTCTCTTTTTGCAGGGCATGGGCTCTAGGAGCTCGGACTTCAGTAGTTGTGGCATGCGGGCTCAGTAGTTGTGGCTTGCAGGCTCTAGAGCTCAGGCTCAGTAGTTGTGGCGCACGGGCTTAGTTGCTCCACAGCATGTGGGAACTTCCCGGACCAGAGATCGAACCCATGTCCCCTGCACTGGCAGGCAGATTCTTAACCATTGCACCACCAGGGAAGTCTGATACTTATATATTATATATACTTATATATAAGTATATATAATATATACTTATATATTACAAAATGTTTACCATGATAAGTTTAAAACATCCATCACCTCACACATTTACCATTTTGTTGTTACTGTTGTCATTATGGCAACAACCCAAGATTTACTCATAGCAACTTTCAAGTTTACAATACAGTATTGTTAACTACATTCACCGTGCTGTACATTACATTCCTGGAACACATTCATCTTATAGTTGGAAGTTAGTATCTTTTCACCAACATCTTCCCATTTCTCCACCACCCCAGCCCTGGTAACCATCAATCTGCTCTCTGTTTCTATGACTTTGATATTTTTAGATGCCATATGTGAGATTTACAGTATTTGTCTTTCTCTGTCTGACTTATTTCCCTTAGCATAATGCCCTCAAGGTCCATCCATGTCACAAATAGTAGGGTTTCCTTCTTTTTATGGCTGAATAGTATTCCATTATATATATATATTATATATATCAATCACATTTTCTTTATCCATTCATCTGCTGATGCATACTTAGTTTGTTTCCATGTCTGGGCTATTCTAAATAATGCTGCAATGAACATGGGGGAGCAGATATGTCTTTGAGATAGAAAATTTATTTCCTTTGGATATACCCAGGAGTGGGATTGCTGGATCATACGGTAGTTCTATTTTTAATTTTTTGAGTCACCTCCACCCTGCTTTCCATAGTAGCTGCACCAGTGCTGCAGGATCCCACCACAGGGATGTGCATGGCCATGGAGGTTGGTGTTGGAAGTTGGGCTGGGGACATGCAGTTGCACAGCTGGAGATGTTAGCCTTGAGTGTGTACATAATGGCAGGGATCAGCTACAGGGGTTTGGGTAGGGAGCTAACAGGGAGGGACTCCAATGGCTGGTGTCTTCCAACATGGTAACCCGTGGGGCAAAAGCTGGTGAAAACTATGCTGCCCAGTGGCAGAAGCTACTGGGGTCTTCTGCAAAGCAGGTCACAGGGAACTGCTGTTGTCCCCACTATGTGGCTGAGGCTGCTAGCCCCTGCCCTTCTTCCTTGTTCCCAGCCATCTCAGTTTTGCTGGTATCTGGGTGGGGTGAAACCAAAGTGAGTCCTTCATGTAGCGCCCTGAAAGGCTGGAAAAGCTGGTCATTCACCTTGCTCTCCCTTTCTCGGTGAGGGAACGCTTTCTAGCTGGGGAATTCCCTCTTGACCCTGAGCAGTGTCAGCCTGGAGGATGGGATGATGCAGGCAAAATGAAGCTGTTTTTCCTTTTTTTGTGTGATTATTCTCAGTTTTTTTTGTTCTACTGTGTTGCTGAAGTTTCTCAAGTGGACTCCAGAGCTCTCCCAGAGCTGTTTTTGTTTGTGATTAGCTGTCTAACTGTTGATCTGTATGGGAGGATGGATCCTGGGGACTCCTACTCCACCACCTTGATTCTTTATTACAGCTTCCAAGTCGCTGGTGAAATTCTCCATCTTATCATCTATTTTCTCTCACACATTAATCACCGTTATTTTACAGTCCTTGTCTGTTAACTCAAATGTGTAGATCCTCTGTGGGTCTGTTTCTACAGTCTGTTTTTTCTCATGGCACAGAGTAATTTTTAGTTAAATGCTGGACATTGTGTATAAAAACTGTAGAGACTCTGACTCCTGTTGATGTTCTTTTCCTTCAGAAAGTGTCCATCCTCTTCTCTGCTAAGCAGATAGAATGGATAATCAATCATTTTAGCCCAAGCAGAGACTGAGCTGATTAAGCATGGTTTGCAGTTTGCTAGTGCTTTGGTTCTCCCTTGTTTCTAGAGCATAGCCCTCCAGGGCCTGCAACGTTAGCCAGGGGCCTCCCCCTGGATAGTCTTTAATGCTGATCTTTGCCTCTTGAGAACCAGGAGACTCTAGAAAACTCTGCTCTGATTTTAAGAGGTTTTTCTCTTTTTAGCTTCTCACCCTGTGTGGCATTCTCTTCAATGGTCTTCACACTTTCACTCTTTCTTCCCCCACCCAATTTATTTGCCACCTTGCTTCCAGATTGATTATAAAATAAACACGTATGTCATCACGTGGTTCCCCTGCTTAAAATCAAACACTTCTATA
Source organism: Lipotes vexillifer (assembly GCF_000442215.2). NCBI lineage: Eukaryota > Metazoa > Chordata > Mammalia > Artiodactyla > Lipotidae > Lipotes > Lipotes vexillifer. Next base: position 1,668,079 of record NW_006789873.1, on the reverse strand, counting down.
ACCTTAGCATAGCTTACAAGGTTCTTCATGACTGTGATCCAGATGACTGTTTCCACCTTCAAAAAAAGATATTCCTCTGCTTTCACTCTCTAGTCTAGCCATACCACATTATTCATATTTCCTGAAATAATCCAGCTTTCTTTTTTTTCCTGGCTTTTGAACGTGTTAGTCTCTCTGCTGTGAGTCCATGTCCCTACCCTTTTCTCCAAGCTTATTACTTATCCCTTAAAATTCAATTCTTATGTCAATTCCTGGAAGATTTCTATGGCCCTGCCTTCCCTACCTCTGCTCGCCCCACTGTGCATCCTTAATTGGGGTAAGGTTAGTTTTCTCTCCTCTGTGTTTCACAGAACTCAGTGGTTTACCTTTATCATAGCACTCTTCACATTACAATATAAATATCTTCTCAACTGTCTTTCTCATTTGACTATAAACTCCATGAGGACAAGAGCCCTGCCCATCATGTTTACCACCATAGTCTCAAAGCTTAACCCATATGGTACTCAGTTAAGGTTTACTGACTGAATGAGTGAGTGAATGAAAACTGGAAGGCAAGGACACATATGCAAGGAAAAATATACAAGAGGGTTTCACAGTTCATGCTGAATAATGACAAGAAGGAGCTCTGATGATCTGATGCTTGCAATAAATGTTGAAAACAACAACAAAGAAAAACAACAAAGAAACAAAAAACCCCTCTTAGGGAATTTATAGTCAGAGAAGAAGGAGAAGGAAGATTAAGAAAAAGCAACACAGCTGGTGCTTAGGGCTGATGTTGCGATTTGATGGATGACGTAGAAGAGGAATATCTCTTCAACTCCTATTGTGCTTCTTTCTTCTCTGATTGAGGAATTGTTGGAGAAAAGAGATGTTCAGCAG
>NW_006789873.1:1654508-1667190 GCF_000442215.2 Lipotes vexillifer | reverse complement strand
TTCAGCAGGGGTGGAAGTAGGCAAAGTAGCTTGGAGGAGTAAATGTGGACATTAGAACTAGACAACAGTGTGATGAATCCTGACTCTGACATTTACTACTGTGTGGCCTTGGTTGAGTCAGATAAATAACTCTCAGAGCCTCAGTTTTTTCCATATGTAAAATGAAGATATACCTAGTATGCATGGTAAGAGTCTGAATAATAAATGTTATCTGTTTGATGCTTAATATACTATAGAGCTTTCCCCCCAAAGAGCAGAAGGTAGATTCCTTAAAAATAATTTGTTATTAATACAATGGTTAATTCTAGCAAGGATTATTAAAGGAAAATGATTTTGAATTTTTTTTTTCCCGTTCAGCTTGTGGGATCTTAGTTTCCCGACCAGGGATTGAAACTTGGCAGTGAAAACGCCAAGTCCTAACCACTGGACTGCCAGGGAATTCCCTGTTTTTGAATATTTGGATAAAGAAGGGACCAACTGATATGATATGTTTATATATAATCTGATTATATTTATATACAGGAGAGGAGAGGAGGATATATCTATATATTGATAGATACAGCTACAGATATCAAACTAACTTCGTTTCTTTCTTTGATAGTGTAATTTAGGCAGGTTGAATTGGATTACCAAATTGGTTGATCATGAAGTGTAGACATACGGCATCTCTAGACTTCAGCAAGGCATTTGACAAAGGCTCTTTAACAAGTGGAGAAATATGAGTGGACTGCTTTTTTAAGTGTGGTAAAATGTACTGTGATACTGTGATTTAAAATAAAAAATATGTATTCGGTCTTCCTCCCCATCTCTGGCACAGAGCTCCAAACCCTTGGAACTTCCTAAGTGATGAGAGCCATAAAGGTGTGTTTTGTATGTTAATGAGTGAGTTTGGAACTCACCTAAGGATGGGTGCAGGTTGTCAGAGGAACCAACCAGGATTAGACGGTTGGAACTTTCAGTCCCACCCCCTAATTTCTGGGGAGGGGACAGGAAGGATGTTTCTAGTGGTTTGCCACAGGGTTCTTTCTGCAGCCTTCCTCTGTTCATCGGTCTTCTCAAGAAAATATAGAGAGCATGACCGGCCCCTTGTATTTCAGTAAATGCAAACCTGGGGGAATGATAACTATATTAGATAGCAAGATTAGAACTCAAAGAGATATTGACAAGTTACAGAGGCTGAATGAATCAAGAAAGACGAAACTTTACAGGGGCAAAATATAAGGTCATATATTTGAGCTCAAAAAGCCAACTGCATGAGTACAGGTTGAGAATGCTGTCACTTTGAAAGAGTAAGCTTAATGTGTGCCGATAATATGAATTGTCCCCTCCAAACATTCAATGGATGTTAGGCTACATTCGTGGAAATATAATAACTAAAAAGGAGATCAGAGTCATACTTACTTTGGGCCACACCTAAGGTATTGGTGTTCATTTCTGAGCAACACTTTCAAGAATGCAGAATAGTGTGATGTGGGCTTTACTGTCACAACTTCCCTACTTCACATTCCAGTTTTGTCTACTTTTAATTCTGTGACCTTGGGTAAGTTACTTAACCTCTCTGTGTCTCAGTTTCCTTAACTGTAAGATAGAGATAATAATAAGGTCGTTGTGAAAATTAAATGAAGTAACACATAGTAAGTATCCCATAAATATTAATTTTAAAGTGATGTAGTCAAAACAGAATATATTCAAAGGAAAGAAACCACTTGTTAATTCATCCCACAAATATTTATTAAGCTCCTCCACTGTCCTAGGAAGAACATTTGAAGAAACTAGGGATGTTCAGCCTAGAGAAGACATAGCATGGCGGGTATGAGAGCTGTCTTCAAATATTTGCAGGACTGTGATGTGGAAGAGGCATTAGACTTTTTCTGAATGGCCTCATGGAGTAGAACTAAAACAAACGGCTGGAAACTACAGGTTTTGCATCAATGTAAGAAAAATGGAATGCTCTGCCTTCTGAGATAGTGAGTTAACTGTCATTGCAAGTATCCAAGCAGAAGCTAGATAAAGATTTGGCAAGGTACTGTAAAGGAGATTCCAGCATCACATGGGTGACTTGAGTGGATGACCTTTAATGCTCATTAATCCTTCCAGACCTGAAGAGTCTATGACGATATGAAAGCGCTTTTGCTCTTTCTTACCTGTGGGATTGTATAAGGTCTATACACCTTCTACCTGCTTCCAATTTCTTTGTCAAACTACATTTGGACCTAAACAGAATGACTTGAAGTCAAATGCAGGTCGACCTGGGAAATCTTAGTTGTTTATTTTGTAGCTGTTTAGTTTACAAGTGACTCTTTTGTAACCACATCACTCAGAGTCTCCAGCCACTACCCCAACTCCTATATCTAATTACTGAGCAAAATGACAGCCCAGACTTCCTGGGATACAGAGGCTGAGGGAAGTCTGATGAATCATTAAAGAAGTTTTTCAAATGTTCCTAAGTGCTTCTTAAAATATGTGTCATTGGGGGAAAAGATGTACATTTAAAATTTCAACCATAGATTCAGGAATGTCATCTGAGAACAACTGAGGTTTGGTAGAGTTTTCTGAAGAGTTGAGAATGAAAAATAAAGCTTGTTATTTTTATAGACTAGAGTTTAGGAATTCATAAACTGTAACTGCTGCCATGAGAAAACTTGAATCCGGGAAGTTTGACTTAGCAAGTGGCTCAAATATGCTTTTTATTTGTCATCTAAATTAAAATGTGAAACAGGATGAACCAAAACAGAAAGTTACATAGAAAAATGTATCGTACTTTATTTTTCATTAATTCCTAAATGAATAAGGATGAACTAGACAGCAAAGGAACTAGGTAAATCTACTAAATAAATGAATAAATTGTAACAAGACCTTGTCATTTAGACGGGACTGCTAGCCTTTATCCACAAAATACATAAGTAACCAGGCAATTTAAATGAATCTATGACATAGATTAGTCTCACATACATAAAAAAAAAAGGTTGATAAGTACATTTTAAAATTTCACACCCAGTTTTCTTGGCACTTTGAGGTAGTGTCTTAAGAAATACAGAGAAGGGGCTTCCCTGGTGGCGCAGTGGTTGAGAGTACGCCTGCCGATGCAGGGGACGCAGGTTCGTGCCCCGGTCCGTCCGGGAAGATCCCACATGTCGTGGAGCGGCTGCGCCCTTGAGCCATGGCCGCTGAGCCTGCGCGTCCGGAGCCTGTACTCCGCAACGGGAGAAGCCACAAGGGTGAGAGGCCCGCCTACCTCAAAAAAACGCCAAAAAACAAAACAAAGAAGTATTTGAAATGTAAGCCAACAATATAGACTTTATTTCCATTTCTGGATTATATGCTAATGGATAGTTATCAATAATTCTGGAGCCCAAAAAAGCATATACTGATTTGGCTAGCCTCGTTTTTATTTGTAGGTAAATTGCTTTCCAAGTGATCAACAAAAATCTTAGTAGATTTTGTTTGTGGGACTTTTTTTCTCACAGTAATTATTTTCTTACCAAAAGATAATTCACTTTCAACAGGCTGCTCGGGGAAAGGTGAAAGGGACAAAGTGCCAAAGCACTCTACAGTTCATGGGCTACATTGATATCTCATAAATCTATCTTTGAATAGCTACAGAGAATACTATTGGCATTCAGTAAGTAACAAAATCATAGTTTATAAAACCGAGTCAAAGTACACTAGAACCATTCTCCCTTGTTGTCTTTGAGGTTTGTGCCACAAAATGTATAACACCATCTGATATACTTGTGTAGCACCTCACTGTGTACAAAAGCATGTTCACACCCCTTCTCATTTGATCCTCATAATAATCCTATGAATAGACCATATTATCCAGATCTTGCAGATGAGGAAACTGATATATAAAGAATTTAAGTGATTTGCCCAAGGTCTTACAATGAGAAAAGGCAGTTCTAGGACTCAAACACAAGATGGCTGACTCTGGGATCTTTACTGCCCCAGAGCGGTTATCCTTTCTCTCCTGAAGGATACCTTCAGCCCAGAAGTGACAACTTATTGCTCCATTAGTAACTAAACCATTCTGATTAAAAGCCCAAAATACAAAACATTTCGTATGTTGATTTCCTCTCCTATGGAGTTATAGCAAGTGTTAGACAATTTCAAAATATCAATATTTTGAGACTTTAGTTAAGACTTCCCAGAATGTATATGAATACATAACATGAGAATAGATAAGTTATGTGATTGTTTCTTCTGGGTACCTGAATTAGGCACAAAGCCCTATTTATTTTTCTTACTTGTGGAATAAGCAATATACCATAACTATATGACTTGGGTCACTCAGTAATAATAATTACACACAACAACAGTAACACCTGTTAGATATTGAGCAACTACAGTATGCTGGGCACTCTATGTACACAACCCTGTGAGTAACATAACTATTACTCTCATTTTATAGATCAGGTATCCAAGGTTCATAGAGATTAAATAACTTAATTGAGATCACATAGCTAATAACTGAAAAAGCTGGGATTTAAACACAGACTCTCTGACTTCAAAACTCATTCTATTAACCAATAAACTACACTACTTCTAACATAAAAAAAAACATAACCTCTACACTACTTTCTAACATATGAAAACATGTATGGTTTCAAAAATAAAAGGCTATTTTAGGGACTTCCCCGGTGCTCCAGTGGGTAAGACTGCGTGCTCCCAATGCTAAGGGGCCCGGGTTCAAGCCCTGGTTGGGGAACTAGATCCCACATGCATGCCGCAACTAAGAAGCCTGCATGCCGCAACTAAACGTGCTGCAATGAAGGTCCCACATGCCGCAACTAAGACCCGGTGCAGCCAAAATAAATAAATAAATATTTTTTTAAAGAGAAGAGAAGAAAAATAATAAATAAAAGATTTTAAAAGTTTAAAAAAATACTAAAAGAAGGCACACTTAGTTAAACTCCTGGTTACTTTGAAAACAACTTTTTAGGGATCATTTCTTTTTTTTGCAATTGTTATTGGAGTATAGTTGATTTGCAATGTTGTGTTAGTTTCAGGTGTACAGCAAACTGAATCAGTTATTCATGTATATATATCCACTCTTTTTTAGATCCTTTTCCCATATAGGCCATTACAGAGTATTGAGTAGAGTTCCCTGTCCTATACAGTAGGTCCTTATTAGTTACCTATTTTATATATAGTAGTGTGTATACGTCAATCCCAATCTGGGATCGTTTCTTAATCAGTAGTTATACAGAGATCTCTCATTTTCTCTATACAAATAATACTTTCTAGTAGAATAAAATATAATCTGTGTATGCATTGATGTAAACGTATACATATATACATACATACAGATATATTTAATACTTTCTAGTCCACATTCCAATTATTTTTCCTTAATTTTGTAGAAATTGTGAGTGCATACTGATACTTCTAATTCCATTCCAACTCTACAAGATATTTCCTGCTTGCATCCATTTTAAAGTTTTTATCTCCCTTCCTCCAGCAGAAGTCTGGTTTGCAACAATATAAACTCATTTTCTCCAATACACATAAAATAGTTTCAGAATTGATGCACTCATACTACTATATAAAAAATCCTGCTTAAATGGGTTGAAGAGTTGTATGCAGTTCTTTTTTTATTGCTCGTCCAGGGATATATAGACCAAGTACTTTGTTCAAAAGTTATCTGGATTGGTTATTTTCCATGTGCTTACATTATTCATTTGAAACACAGTTAGATTCATTTGTTTCTGTTTGCATTCCATTTTAGTTTTCTCCCCCAAGCCTGTTGATTCCATTTCATCTTGGAAAATGTAGAACAATGGCAAGATTTCAAAAGTCAAAACTCTACCAAAACGCATCCTCAGAGAATTGTGACTCCCTCCCCATCCTTTCCAACCTGCCTCTGCCCCCTCCTCCCTGAAAAAGAATCTTAACCATTACAATGATTTGTAGCTTTCGAAAACCCAGCCCTACCTGATAAAATCTTATTCCTTGGTGTTTCATGTGGGGGGAAACAATTAGAAAAAAATGTCTAAAAACTCTTCTTAGGGGGGCCAAAAATGAAAAAATGGTTCCGAAACACTGATCTGTTCTCCATCTTTATAATTTTGTCATTTTTATAATGTTAAATAAATTGAATCATATAGTATGTAAACTTTGGAGATTGGAATTTTTTTTTTTTTTTTTTTTTTTGGCAGTACGCGGGCCTCTCACTGTTGTGGCCTCTCCCGTTGCGGAGCACAGGCTCCGGACGCTGAGGCCCAGCGGCCATGGCTCACGGGCCCAGCCACTCTACGGCATGTGGGATCTTCCCGGACCGGGGCAAGAACCCGCGTCCCCTGCATCGGCAGGCGGACTCTCAACCACTGCACCACCAGGGAAGCCCCTGAGATTGGATTTTTTTCACTCAACATGATGTCTGTCAGACCCATCCAGGTTGTTGTGTATATGAAAACTTATTTCCTTAATATTGCTGTGTAGTGTTCCATGGCATGAATATATCAGTTTGCTTACCCATTCACCCATTGAAGGTCTCCTGGGTAGTTTCCATTTTTTTAGAGATTGTGAATAAAGCCTCTATAAACAGTGGGATACAGGTTTTTGTGTGAACATAAATTTTCATTTCTCTGGGATAAATGCCAGGAGTATAGTTGCTGGGTTGTATGACAAGTGTATGTTTAAGTTTGTAAGAAACTGCCTATTTCCAGAATGTCGGCACCATTTTAGATTCCCACCAGCAACGTATGAGAGATCCAGTTTCCCCACATCTTCACCAGCATTTGCTTGAATTATTATTTTTAATTTTAGCTATTCTAATAGGTATGTAATAATATCTCATTGTGGTTTCAATTTACATTTCTCTAATGGCTAATGATGTTGAACATCTATTCATGTGCTTATTTGCTTATTTGTAGTTTTCAGCACACAGATCTTGTACATGTTTTGTTAAAATGTTACTTATTTCGTTTTATTTGATGATTGAAAGTAGTATTGTTTTTAATTCTGGTTTCCACTTGTTCAATGTTAGCATATAAAAATACAATTGATATTTGTGTGTTATCCTGTGCCCAGTGACCTTTGGTCTTGCTGAATTCACTTATTCTTAGTGTTCTCTGGTAGATTCTGTGGGATTTTATACCTAGACAAGATGACATCTGCAAATAGGGACAGTTTTATTTCCTCCTTTCTAATCTGTATGTCTTTCTTTTTCTTGCATGTTTGTACTGTTAGGGCTTTTGTACCATGATGAAAAAGAGTGGAGAGAGTAGAAGGCATCCTTGCCTTGTTCTTATTTTCTGGGGAAAGCATTCAGTATTGCACCATTAAGTGTAATGTTAGCTCTAGGGGTTTTTGTAGGATGATCTTTATCAAGTTGAGAAAGTTCCCCTTTATTCTTAGTTGGGAGAGAGTTTTTCTCATCAATGTTATGGACTGAATGTTTATGGCTCCCAGCAAATTCATATGTTGAGGCCCTAATTTCCAATGTGATGGTATTTGGAGGTAGGGTCTTTGGGAGGTGATTGGATCTAGATTAAGTGATGCGAGTGGGTCTCTTCCCATGGGACTAATGCCCTTATGAAAAGAGGAAGAGACACAAAATCTCTCCACCATGTGAAGCTACAGTGAGAGGTCAGCCATCTATGAGCCAGGAAGAAGTTTCACATCTAATCAGCCGGCACCTTGATCTTGGGCATCGAAGCCTCCAGAACTTAGCAGCCCAAGCTAAGGCACTGAATGAGTTTAAAATTTTGTCAAATGCTTTTTCTGAATCAGTTCATATGACGACATATTTTTTTTGTCTGTTGTTGAAATAACTTTCTAGGCCCAAAGTGGAGTCACTCCTGCCTGGGGTGCCACATCAGCAAACTGAAACTTAGGTAACTTTCATGTCCCTGTAAATGCTCCACTTGACCAGAAACACAGTACATTCAGTCAGCCAATCCCCAAATGCCAAGCAAACTCTGGGCTTTCTCACCCACACAAAGCTGGCAGTGTGACTCCAGCCAATCAGATATTTTCTAATTGTCTCTTTCTTGTTCTTTATTTTGCATCCTATAAACTTGCCTTCCACTCCATTTTGCAGTTCTCTGAAGAAAGACTGTTCACTTCATGAAGAGTCAAATAAAGTTTGTTTGTATCACCTGAATGGCTTCCTGTAATCCTTTTTTTTAAACACTGTTAACATGGTAGATTACGTTTTGACTATTGAACCAGTCTTGGATTCCTGGAATGAACCCCACTTGGTTGTGGTGTATAATTCTTTTTACATATTACTGAATTTGATTTGCTAATATTTAGTTGAGAATGTTTACGTCTAAGTTCATGCAAGATACCAGTCTGCAGTTTTCTTTTTTTGTACTGTCTCTGCCTAATTTTGGTATGAAGGTAATATTGGCCTCATAAAATGAGTTAGGAAATGTTCCCTTTTCTGCTATTTTTCTGGGGCGATATTCTGTAAAACTTATGTTGTTTCTTATCTAAACGTTTGGTAGAATTCTCTGTTTGGGGCTGGAGATTTCTTTTCTTTCTTTTTTATACCTAATATTTTGTACTTCTTAATCTCCAACCCCTATCTTGCCCCTCCCCCTTCCCTCTCCCCACTGGTAACCACTAGTGTGTTCTCTACATCTGTCAGTCTGCTTCTTTCTTATCATATTCACTAGCTTGCTGTATATTTTAGATTCTACATATAAGTAATATCATACAGCATTTGTCTTTCTCTGTCTGACTTATTTCGCTTAGCATAATGCCCTCAAGGTCCATCCATGTTGCTACAAATGGCAAATTTTCATTCTCTTTTTATGGCTGAGTAGTATTCTATTGTATATATGTACCACATCTTATTTATCCATTCATCTGTTTATGGACACCTAGGTTGCTACCATATCTTGGCAATTGTAAATAATGTTGCTATAAACTTTGGGGTGCATGTATCTTTTCAAATTAGTGTTTTGGGTTTATTTGGATATATACCCAGGAGTGGAATTGCTGAGTCATATGGTAGTTCTATTTTTAGTTTTTTGAGAAATCTCCATACTCTTTTCCACAGTTGCTGTACCAATTTACCTTCCCACCAACAGTGTACAAGTGTTCCCTCTTTCCACATCCTTAACAACATTTGTTATTTTTGTTCTTTTTGATGACAGCCATTCTGACAGATGTGAGGTGATATCTCATTGTGGTTTTGATGTGCATTTGCCATCACATCAAAAAGGGATTCCTTGGCAGTCCAGTGGTTAGGGCTCTGTGCTTCCACTGCAAGGGGTGCGGGTTTGATCTCTGATTGGGGAACTAAGATCCCACATGCCATGCGGCAGAGCCAAAAATAAATTAATTAATTAATAATTTTAAAAATTATATATCTTAAAAAAAAAAGTTGTTCATAGTAATCCCTCAATATCCTGTTAATGTCTTCAGAGTCTGTAGTGATAGCCTATCTTTCATTTCCAATATTTGTAATTTGTGCTATCTCTCTTTTTCCACTGTTAATCTGTCAAGAGGTTTATCGATTCTATGGGTCTTTTCAAAGAACTAGCGTTTTGATTCATTAATTTTCTCTTTTTCTTTGTTCAGGTTCACTGATTTCTGCTCTTTATTATTTCCTTCCTTCTGCTTGCTTTGAGTTTATTTTGCTCTTCTTTTTTCTAGGTTCTTGAGGTGAGGACTTGATTAATGTTTTGAGAGCTTTCTTCTTTTCTAACCATTTAGTGCTATAAATTTCCCTCTGATCACTGCCTGAGCTGCATCCTACAAATTTTAATATGTTGTATTTTCATTTTCATTCAGTTCAATGTAATTCTGAGTGCTTTGAGCCTTCTCTTTTAGCCATTAAATTATTTCAATATGTGCTGTTTAATTGCCAAGTGTTTGGAGATTTAACTATTAGCTCTTTGTTCTGGTATGGTTGCATGATGGTCAGAGAACAATTTCTGTATGCTTTCAATTAATTTAATATTTTTGAGGTTTCTTTTATGACCCAGGATGTGGTCTATTTTGGTCATTGTGCCATGTGCTTTTAGAAAGAATGTATGTCCTGCTATTGTTTGGTGGAGTGTTACAGCCAGTTAGTTAATGGTTGGAATCAGTTTTCTGCAGCTGCTGTAACAAGTTACCACAGACTTAATGGCTTAAAACAACACAAAACTTATTATCTTATGGTTCTGTAGTTCAGAAGTCTGTAATGGGTCTCACTGGGCTAAAATACAGTTTGTCAGCAGGGTTGCATTCCTTTCTGGAGGCTCTGGGATAGAATCCATTACCTTCCCCTTTCCTGCTTCTAGAGGCTGCTCACATTCCTTCGCTCATAGCCCACTTCTTCCATCTTTGAAACCAGCAGTGGGTTGAATTCTTTTCACTTCACATCACTCTGACCTCCTCTCCTGCCTCTGTCTTCCATGGTTAAGGACCATTGTGATTACATTTAACCTGTCAGATAATCTGGAATGATCTCCGTATTTTAAGGTCAACTGATAAGCAACCTTAATTCCATCTGTTACCTTAATTCCCCTTTGCCATGTAATGTAACATATTCCTAGGTTCTGAGGATTAAAACATGAATAACTTCGAAGGGGTTGTTATTCTGCCTACCACTTTGCTATGTAATGTTAGAGGTTCTGGGGGTTAAAACATGAATATCTTTAGGGTGGTATTATTCTCCCTACCACAGTGGTGTTTATCAGTTCTTCTATATCCATGCTGATTTTCTATCTAGTAGTTCTATTGAGAGAGATGTTGTTAAAGTCCTCAACTATATTTTGGATTGGTCTATTTTTCTTTTCAATTCTGTCAGTTTTTGCTTCATGTATTTTGAAGCTCTGTTCTTTGGTGTACACATTTAGGATTACTCTGTCTTCTTGGTTGATTGTACCTTTTATCATAATGCTATGTTCCTCTTTATCCTTGGTAATATTTTATCTGAAGTCTACATTACATGGTATTAATAAAGCCACTCCTGCTTTCGTTAGGGAACCGTTGACTGAAACCTCCCGCCTTGGCCAGGCACGATGATAATCACTTGCATGAGTAATCTCACAACAGCTCCTGATAAGGAGCATGGTGCTGCTGCCAGGAGAATTCGGGAGGGGTCAAAAGGAGGGAGGAGATGCCAGCCCATAATATTGTCCTACCAACCTCCCAGAATCCTTCTTGCTGGAGTCCATCTTGGCTGAGGGATGCATGTGCCACCAGAAAGGACCCTGGCTCAGACCAAATATGGGCACAAGCATGATGAGCGGCTAGAGACAATGCGGGAACTAACCCCATTCCCATAAAACCTGAGACTGCGAGCCACGTGACAGAGCAGTTCTCCTGGGTTCCCTCACCCTGCTGCTCTCCGTCCGGGTGCCCCTTTCCAATAAAGTCTTTTGCTTTGTCCCCATGTGTGTCTTCTCTGACAATTCATTTCTGAGTGTTAGACAAGAGCCCACTCTCAGGCCCTGGAAGGGGTCCCCCTTCCTGCAACACTTTCTTTTGATTAATGTTTGCAGGATATAGCTTTTTCCATCCTTTTGCTTTCAACATCCCTCTATCATTATATTTGAAGTGAGTTTTGTAGACAGCATCTAGTTGAACCATGTTCATTTACCCACCCTTCTAGCCTCTGTTTTTCAACAGATGTACTTGCATTTACTTTTAGTGAAATATTGATATATTAACGCTTAAGTTTTCCATTTTGTTATTTATTTTTCTTTTTGTTCATTTTCTCTTTTTTATTGAAGTAAAATTCACATAACTTGAAATTAATAATTTAAAATTGTACAATTTAATGGCACATTCACAATGCTGTGCAACCATCACCTCTATCTAGTTCCAGAACAGTTTCATCACTACATAAAGAAACCCTGTACCCTATAAGCAGTCATTGTCTCTGGTGCCTAATTTTGTCAAGCATCTTTTCTTGTACTTATTGTCCATTTGTACATCTTAGGATAAATGTCTATTCAGATCCTTTTTCCATTTTTAAATTGGATCATGTCTCTTTCTGTTGTTGAGTTTGAAAAGTTCTTTATGTGTTCTGGATATAAGACCCATATTGGATATGTGATTTGCAAATATTTTCTCCCATCTTGTGAAATGTCTTTATACTTTCTTGATAATTCCCTTGGATGCACAAAAGATTTTAATTTTGATGAAGTCCAATTTATTTATTTTTTTCTTTTGTTGCTAGTACTTTTGATGTCCTTTCTAAGAATCCATTTACAAATCCAAGGTCATGAAGATTTATGCCTGTGATTTTTTCTAAAAGTTTCCTAGTTTTAGCTTTTCCAATCCATGAATATAGAGATGTCATTTCATTTATTTAGGTTTTTAATCTCATGTATCGATGGAGTTACAGCAATGTGTAAGGTTCAGGAGAAATAAACCTGTCAATTTCACCATACAGCAACATGGATCTGTAGCTTCGTCTGAATTATCTGTCTGCACAAATGATTATAATTAATAAATTTATTTAGCAAAGTCACTGCATACAAGGTTAATATAAAAAAGCAAGTGTATTTTTATTTACTAGCAATAAAAAGAAACTGAAAATTAAAAAGCAATGCCATTTAGGGCTTCCCTGGTGGCGCAGTGGTTGAGAGTCCGCCTGCCGATGCAGGGGATACGGGTTCGTGCCCCGGTCTGGGAGGATCCCACATGCCGTGGAGCGGCTGGGCCCGTGAGCCATGGCCGTTGAGCCTGCTCGTCCGGAGCCTGTGCTCCACAATGGGAAAGGCCACAACAGTGA
>NW_006789873.1:1639214-1653113 GCF_000442215.2 Lipotes vexillifer | reverse complement strand
GAGGCAACCTCCCACAACAAAGAAGTTATGGCCCCAAATGTCAGGAGTGCCGAGTTTGACTGTTAACTATAAAAACGGAAAAAAAAAAAAAAAAAAAAGCAATGCCATTTACAATAACATCATGAAACATTAAATATCAAGAAAAATAGTGAAAGGTAAAACATGACTTCTATACAGGAAAGCACAAAACCTTACTGAGAGAGCATAAAAAACACCTAAGTAAATGGAGGAAAAAACCCTGTTCATAGCTTGGAGGAAGCAGTATTGTACAGATATAAGTTCTCCACAAATTGACCTATAGAGTCAATATGATACCAGGTTTTTTCTAATAGCAATTAACAAGCTGATTCTAAAATTCATATGGAAGTGCAAAGGGCAAACATAGTCAAGGCAAACTTGAGGAAGAAAAAGAATATAGGATTCATAACACCAGATATTCCAACCTTTTTTTTTTTTTTTGCCGCACCGTTTGGCATATGGGGGTCTTAGTTCCCCGATCAGGGATCGAACCTGTGCCCCCTGCATTGGGATCGCGGAGTCTTAACCACTGGACCGCCAGGGAAGTCCCCCAACTTATTTTTAAATTACAGTAATCAAAGCAGTGTGGTATTGTTTTAAAATAGAGGTTTTAATGGCAAGGCCAACAGACCAGGAGCCTACTGCATTGAAGATAGTATGTTGTATTCACAGATCCCAAGAAAAGGGAGAATGCCACACCATGGGGGAGGGGGACACAGGGCGGCACCAGAGGAGGTAGAGGGAGCAGGAGAAAATGTGGGCAAGAGCCTTTATTGTGGTTTCCACGAGAAGGGGTGCGTGAGGCAGGGTGAGCAGTTTAGGATTGACTAGTTTGGATAATTTCAAGCTAGGCTCTGGGGCATAAGGGTTATCCCTAGTTGTCTGGTACCTGGCCCTGGGGGTGATATGGGAAGGTGGATAGCGACCTAGAGTGTCAGATTCAGACAAAGGAGATAGTTTCCTATATGGGCTTTGGAATTGTTGTTTTGCATTTGAAGGGCACCCTCCCAGGCGAGTTGTGTACTATTTCTAGGAATTAGCTAACCTTGGGAAAGGCAGTTCCTCTAAGATCAGCAAGGGCTCCATTGTCAAAGCATCACAATACAGAACATAAAAAGATTTGGTTAACACAGATATTTATACAAGGATAGCCAAATAGACCAGTGGAACAAAATAGAGAATCCAATATAAATATTTAGCCACCTGAGTTTTAACAAAGGTGTTATTTTAATTGATGGGGGAAATAATGATCTTTTCAATAAATAGTACCTTATTTGAAATCCATATGGGAAAATATGAATTTGGAATCTTAACTTCACCCAACACACAAACTTTTATTCCAGATCAATTGTAGAACTAACTGTAACAGGTAAAATGATAAAACTTCTAGAAGGTAAAATAAGAAAATTGGGGGTAGTCAAATATTTCTTATATCAGAAATAAAAAGCAATAAGTGAAAGGATAAATATTAATAAATTGGTCTTCCTTAAAATGAAGAACTTCTGGGGGCTTCCCTGGTGGCGCAGTGGTTGAGAATCTGCCTGCCAATGCAGGGGACACGGGTTCGAGCCCTGGTCTGGGAGGATCCCACATGCCACGGAGCAACTGGGCCCATGAGCCACAACTACTGAGCCTGCGCGTCTGGAGCCTGTGCTCTGCAACAAGAGAGGCCACGATAGTGAGAGGCCCGCGCACTGCGATGAAGAGTGGCCCCCGCTTGCCACAACTAGAGAAAAGCCCTCGCACAGAAATGAAGACCCAACACAGCCAAAGTAAATAAATAAATTTAAAAAAAAATGAAGAACTTCTGTATACCAAAAGACACCATTTAAAAAGTGGAAAGGCAAGCCATAGAGAGATAACATTTGAAACCCATTTATATGACAGAAGACTCCTAGTGTGACTATATAAAGAGTTGTTACATATCAAGAAAAAGAAAGACGGTTCATTTTTTTAATGAATAAAAAGACTGAACTGATATTTCAGAAAACAGGGTCTACAGATGGCCAATTACCACATGCAAAAGTGCTTAACTTATTATCAAATTCAATCCATAATGTGATAACAAATCTAGCTGAAAACTCTAAAATTTAAAAGCCTGATGATGGCAAGTTTGGCAAACATGTGGAGTAATTCTTATACTCTACTCATTGTAGTAAAAATTGGTACAACCATTTTGGAAAACTGTTTGGCAGTTTCTACCAAGCTGAACACGTGTATCCTATGACCTAGCAATCCCAGTGCTAAATATATACCCAATACAGAAATTAACACAACATTGTAAATCAACTCTACTTCAATAAAATAAATTTTTAAAATAAATCAATAAATACCCAAGGGAAGTAAGGAAATATGTCCACCAAAAACACCTGCAAGAATGTTCACAGCAGCATTATTCAGAATAGCCCCAAACTGGAAATCACCCAAATGTCCATCAACTGTAGAATGCATAAATATATTTTATATTTATACAAAAGAATTTTATATATACATGTATGTTTATAAATGTATATACACATACATAATATATGTATACATTTGTGTATTTTTAAAGTTATTCTACAAGCAATAATGTGGATTGGTTTCACAGATATAATGTTGGAACAAAGAAGGCTAACACAAAAGAGCATACTCTGGGACTTCCCTGGTGGTCCTGTGCCTAACAGTCTGCGCTCCCAATGCAGTGGGTCCGGGTTCGACCCCTGGTCAGAGAACTAAATCCCACATGCATGCCACAACTAAGAGTTTACATGCCTCAATTAAAGATTCCCCCGTGCCGCAACTAAGACCCAGCACAGCCAAATAAATAAATAAATATTTTTTTAAGAAAAGAATGTACAATGATCTCCAAAAAAAGTTTTAAAAAAAGAGTATACTCTATGACCCCATTTACATAAAGTTCAACAACAGTCAAAAGTAACCAATAATAATAGAAATGGAGTCATAACTGTTGACAGCCAGATAGTGACTTGGAAGAGGGCACAAGGCAGGCTTCTGGGATGTCGGTCATGTTTTTTATTTTGATCTGGGTGGTGAGGACATGGCTGTGCTCAGTTTGTGACAATTCACTGGGCTGTGTATGTAAGATTTGTATACTTTATGTAGTATGTAGATTTTACTCCAAAAGAAAATTTACCCGAAAAATTGCCTTTGAAAATTCTAATAAAGGTAAGTGGAATCAAAAAGAGAATAGGGAGAGAAAGAAAACCATGTTTTGTTATTATCTGTGATTTGAATTTGTATAAAAATACCCTTTCCCAGAAGTATAATACAGATTTAGTTTTAGGTGAGACATATTTCCTGTCTTTATAGTTGGAGTTGAGAATTGATCATAGGAAGGATAATAAAAGTAAATAGAATGTATATTGCAAGGATCAAATTACATCCTTTTCCCCTTACCCAGTTCACCTCTTTCTTATTATAGCACCAAAAATGAGGCCGTGTGCTACGGTTAAAGGAACATAGGTCTTGAGACAGGTAGACCTAGTTTTGAATCCCTGCTCTGCCACAAGCTAGCTAGCTGTGTGATTTTGCCCAAGCATTGTATCTTCTTTGAGCTTCGTGTTCTTCAACATTAAAATCAGACTAATAATACCTCCCTCATAGGGCTGTACATCAAGTGCCTGGTCCTTAGTGCCCATTCAATAAATGGTAGCCATTGTTCTTTTCATTATTACTGCTAAGTGTAAAGGCTTCTCCAGTTGGAAGTATGGGGATAACTGTCTTGCAGAGACAAGTGGAGGAAAGGTGGTAAGATTGTGTCCACCATCCCCTAATCCCTTCCTTTATATATATGTATAATATATGTTTTAAATATATATATAATATATATGTTTTATATATATAACATATATTATATATATATATATATATATTTTTGGCCGAGCTGCACGGCTTGTGGGATCTTAGTTCCATGACCAGGGATTGAACCTGTGCCCCCTGCAGTGGAAGCGCAGGGTCCTAACCACTGGACCGCCAGGGGAGTCCCAATCCCTTCCTTTTTAAATTAAAAAAAATTTATTCAATTTATCTAATGAAAAAAATCCCCCCAAACAGTTCAACCATTTCTCCCACCCCCCAACCCTCTGCCTCTTACAGCCACCAATCTGTTCTCTGTATCTATGAACCTGGTGGAGTTTTTTTCTCTTTAGATTCCACAGATAAGAGAGATCATACAGTATTTGTCTTTCTCTGTCTGACTTTTTTCACTTAGCATAATGCCCCAGAAGTCCATCCATGTTGTGGAAAATGATAAGAATTCAGTATTTTTTATGGATGAATAATATTCCATTGTATGTATATACCACAATTTCTTTACCCATTCACATTCATCGATAGACACTTAGGTTGTTCTCATATCTTGGTTATTGTAAATAATGCTGTAATAAACACGGGGGGGTGCATATATCTTTTCAAATTAGTGTTTTCGTTTTCTTCAGATAAATTTCTTAAATAATTCCTGTGTTCTTAGTTGTATGCCAGCCAGCATGGAGATGATGTGACCCTAATGCTTAGAACCCACCTTTTGGCAGAAACAAGACACACACAGAAAGGCCTGATGGGAAATGGGCCTAGAGGTGGACTAGGCCTGAAAGATAAGGATAAAATTTACATACGAGCTTGGTAGTGGTGGGGATATGGGACCAACTCGGACTGTGGAGTAGATGATAAAAATCCATGCAAGCTTCCAAATTCAGGTGAGAAATTTAGACAGCAGGGAGACTCTGCAGCAAGAAAGGAATTTGGACTTGCCACAGAAAGATTTTTTGGTTAGTTCAGTAATTCCATGAGTAATTACCAGGGACAGTCACTGTTGTCCAGGTGTGGGTGCCATTCAGGTTGGAGTTTCAATACACTTTAAAAGAAGGGGAGAAAAATGGGGCTGACAAATGGTCTAGGAACAGGGCAAGACAAAATAGTCAGGGCAAGGACTCCTGTGAGCTGAGCGCTGTCATCCGCAAGTGAGCAATCAAAGGAACTTCCAACCTTAACATAGGGGTTGCCCTTATTCATTGACAACTGTTGCTAAGACTCTTCGACTTCTGATTATTTCATCTCCCATGATGAAGCTGTCTGTTCCTTCTATCAGTTTATCAGGCTGTATTCCTCCGAAGCATCCACAAGGGGCAACAGAGAGCAGTAACTGTTAGCTTAGGCTCAACAAACCCAATCTTTGGGGGTCCTTTAGGAAACTACACTCCATGACAGTATGAAGCCTTCATTCAGTAACTGAGTTAAGTGGAGGTCAATTGCTTGGAGGAGGAAGTAAAGAGACTGAGTGCAGGAAGACCCACCTTCTTTTATAGCTTAATCCTCACTCTTTCCTGGCTTATTTTTGGGCCCCTAGCTATCATGCAATTGCTTGGGGACAAAGATGATCCATGTTCATAAAGGATCCCATCACACTACTGTCCATCTGCTTCCTGGCAACTGACTTCTCATTTAAACGATGCTGGACCTAATTTCTTAGTGGCTGAACCACAACATAAAGCACTTATTTATGATTCTGTACCCCCATGAAAAATAAACAAGAAAAACACATCATTCATTCATTCATCCATTAGACACTTGTTCCAAATCCACAGTTGCAGAATTCTTTCAGATGACAAGATGACAATGTGGGGGGGGGGGTCATTGTTACTGAATTGGCAGGAAGCCAAGAACATTAACAACAAACAAGTGAAGGAAAAACTTTTCACTGGAAAACTAGGTGACAAAATCATTCCACACAAACCTAAGTATTTATATTCTCCCATTTCAGTGTAAAAACAAATGCCATGATCACAAATTTATGGGATTTAAATTACGAACCAGAGCATGTCACTTAACTGACACAGCATCAATCCTCTTTCATAGGCCAGCAAGGTGTATAAGTGAGACTCAGCTTTTCGTCAAACGTGATCAGCTCACTGGCATGTCTACAGCCCAGCTGGAGAGGAAAACATCTTCCTAGAACAACCTATGCATCTAACTTTTGGATAGAACATTGAGCAGAAAACATCACTGTGCTTTTAACAGAAATTGTTGGGGAAAGCAAAATGTACAGCACACATTTCTAGAGAAATTACCAGAGTAACTATTAGAGAAGTGTTATTAACATTTGTCCTGCAGGCTCCTGGAGCACAGCCATTCCCAATTAGATGCTGGCTTTATCAGGAACCGGCTCCTTCCTTTCATAGAGAAAATAATTGGCACCTTAGGAGAATCTGTGACAACAACAGCAATTTCATTTGCTTCGTAGTGGTATTTTTCCCCCCTCATTTTCTTCCTCTTTTCTTCCCCCAAGATATAATTCACATGCCACATACCATTTTAAAATGTACAGTTCAGTGCTTTTTAGTATATTCACCAAGTTGAGAACCCTGCCCTCTAATTAACTTTCTGTCTCTATGGATTTGCCTATCCTGGATGTTTCAGATGAATGGAATTATCAATATGTGGCCTTTTGTGTCTGGCTTCTTTGACTTATCATATTTTCAAGGTTCATCTATGTTGTGGCATGTATCAGTACTGCATTCCTTTTATGGCCCATTAATATTCCATTGTATTGATATACCACATTTTGCTTATCGATAGATCAATGGACACAGATTGTTTCCACATTTTGGCTATTATACATAATGTTGCTATGAACATTCACAGACAAGTTTTGTGAGATTGTATATTTTCATTTCCCTTGGGTGTATAACTAGAAGTGGAAATGCTGGGTCATATAGTAAGTATGTTTAACTTTTTGAGGAACTGTCAAAATGTTTTCCAAATCAGCCGCACCATTTTGCTTCACACCAGCAGTGTATCAGGGTTCATATTTTCTCCATATCCTTACCAACATTCATTACTGTCCATCTTTTTGATTATTGCCATCTTAGTGAGTGTAAAGTGGTGTTTCATTGTGGTTTTGAGTTGCATTTCCCTAATGTGTAATGACATCGAGCATCTTTTCATGCACTTTTGGGCCATTTACATATCTTCCTTGGAGAAGTTTATATATCTTCTTTGCCTATTTTTAATTGGGCTGTTTGTCTTTTTGTTGCTGAGTTGGAAGAGTTCTTTATATATTGTGGATACAACAACTTTATCAGATATAAGATTTGCAAAAATTTTCTGCCATTCTGTGAATTGTCTTTTCATATTCTTGATATGGTCCTTTGACACTTGCATACATAGTCAAATGGTTTTTGACAAGGATGCTAAGATCACTCATTGGGGAAAGGACAGTCTTTTCAACATATGGTGCTGGGGAAAATGGATATCCACATACAAAAGAATGAAGTTGGATCTTTACCTACACCATATACAAAAATTAAGCCAAAATGAACCAAAGACCTAAATGTAAGACCTAAAACTGTAAAATTCTTAGAAGAAAACATAGCGCAAAAGTTTCACAACATTGAACTTGACAACGATTTCTTGGATATGACCCTAAACACACAGGCAACAAGAGAAAAAACAGACAAGTTGGACTTCAAGAAAAATTAAAAATTTTGTGCATCCAAAGACAATAACAACAGTAAAAAGGCAACTCATGCAACGGGAGAAAGTATTTGAAAAAGACACATCTGATAAAGGATTGTTATCCAAAATATACAAAGAACTCTTAAAACTCAACGGTAAGAAAAAAAAAACAATAAAAAAATGGGCCAAGGACCTTAACAAACACCTCACTGAAGAGGATATAACGACTGCAAATAAACATATGAAAAGATGCTCACATCATGTGTCATCAGAGAAATGGAATATTATTAATATAATAATATTATTTTTAACAATGTTAAAAAATGAGCTCTCAAGTCATGAAAAGACATGGAGCAAGCTTAAATGTATATGACTAAGTGAAAGAAGTCAATCTGAAAAGGCTACATATTGTATAATTCCAAGTATATGACACTCCGGAAAAGGCAAAACTGTGGCGACAAAAAAACATCGGTGTTTGCCAGGGGTTGGGGCAGGCGTGACAGGAAAATGGCCGAACAGGCAGAGCACAGTGGATTTTTAGGGCAGTGAAAATAGTCTGTATCATACTATAATGGTGGATACCTATCATTATACATTTACCTAAACCCATAGATTGCACAATAACAAGAGTGAATGGTAACGTAAACTATGGATCTGCACGATTACGTGTCAATGTAGGTTCATCAGTTGTAACAAATATGCCACTCTGGTGGGGGAGGTTAATAATGGGAGAGGAGGGCTTCCCTGGTGGCGCAGTGGTTGAGAGTCCGCCTGCAGATGCAGCAGACACGGGTTCGTGCCCTGGTCCGGGAAGATCCCATATGCCGCGGAGCGGCTGGGCCCGTGAGCCCTGGCCGCTGAGCCTGCGCGTCCGGACCAGTGGAAGCGTGGAGTCTTAACCACTGGACCACTAGGGAAGTCCTATGTTTTTAATGTATTAACTTTTGTGTTCTTGACTCAGTTCCTAAATTATAAAGACCTTGAAACTATAAAAACCTTGATAAACCATGGTCTATTTTTTATGTTATGTTTAAGCTCTAGCACAATGAATATAATAGACCTTCAATATGTACTTTTAACAAGAAAAAGAAAAGTGAATGGATAATGTCTCAAATGCACAAATCAAGAAATGATAACATGCATATAATATTATTTGGAAATATCATGATAAATACAGTCAAGATTAGTTTAAATATTTTGAAAGTGCTTATCTTTTGAAAATGAAAGCAGCCCCCAAAATCACATATTTAATTTTAAAAAAGCCAACAAACAAAAGAAGGCTTATTTTGAATGAAATTTATAAACTCTTTAATATATTCACTATTATACTCCTCTTGGTTCTTCTGACTCCTCTTGTTTTCAAAAAATATTTCTGAGCCTTTGGCTAAAAGTATATTTTACCTGGTTTCTACTTCTTCTCCTGTTTTTAAAATGTACGCAACTTTTCAAATATTGATATATGTTATCAACCTTTTTTTAAATTTATTTATTTTATTTACTTTTGGCTGTTGGGTCTTCATTGCTGCGTGCGGGCTGTCTCTAGTTGTGGAGAGCGGGGGCTACTCTTCGTTGTGGTTCATGGGCTTCTCATTGCTGTAGCTTTTCTTGTTGTGGAGCATAGGCTCTAGGTGCGCGGGCTTCAGTAGTGTGGCACACGGGCTTAGTTGCTCCGCAGCATGTAGGATCTTCCGGGACCAGGGCTCGAACCCATGTCCCCTGCATTGGCAGGCAGATTCTCAACCACTGCGCCACCAGGGAAGCCCTCACATTTTCTTTTTTTAAATCTTTATTGGAGTATAATAGCTTTATGATGTTGTGTTAGTTTCTGCTGTATAACAAAGTGAATCAGCTATATGTATACATGTATCCCCATATCCCCTCCCTCTTGCATCTCCCTCCCACCCTCCCTATCCCACCCCTCTAGGTGGTCACAAAGCACCCAGTTGATCTCCCTGTGCTATGCGGCTGCTTCCCACTAGCTATCGATTTTACATTTGGTAGTGTATATATGTCCATGCCACTCTCTCACTTCGTCCCAGCTTCCCCTTCCCCCTCCCCGTGTCCTCAAGTCCATTCTCCAGTAGGTCTGCGTCTTTATTCCCACCTTGCCCCTAGGTTCTTCATAACCTTTTATTTTTTAGATTCCATATATATGTGGTAGCATACAGTATTTCTTTTTCTCTTTCTGACTTACTTCACTCTGCATGACAGACTCTAGGTCCACCCACCTCATTACAAATAGCTTAATTTCGTTTCTTTTTATGGCTGAGTAATATTCCATTGTATATATGTGCCACATCTTCTTTATCCATTCATCTGTCAGTGGACACTTAGGTTGCTTCCACGTCCTGGCTATTGTAAATAGAGCTGCAACGAACGTTGTGGTACATGACTCTTTTTGAATTATGGTTTTCTCAGGGTATATGCCCAGTAGTGGGATTGCTGGGTCATATGGTAGTTCTGTTTTTAGTTTTCTATGGAGCCTCCATACTGTTCTCCATAGTGGCTGTATCAACTTACATTCCCACCAACAGTGCAAGAGGGTTCCGTTTTCTCCACACCCTCTCCAGCATTTGTTGTTTGTAGAGTTTTTGCTGATGGTCATTCTGACCAGTGTGAGGTGATACTTCATTGTAGCTTTTTTTGTTTTGTTTTTTGTTTTTCCTTTTTTTTTTCATTGTAGTTTTGATTTGCATTTCTCTAATGATTAATGATGTTGAGCATTCCTTCATGTGCTTGTGGCAATCTGTATATCTTTGGAGAAATGTCTATGTAGGTCTTCTGCCCATTTTTGGATTGGGTTGTTTGTTTTTTTGATATTGAGCTGCATGAGCTGCTTGTAAATTTTGGAGATTAATCCTTTGTCAGTTTCTTCATTGGCAAATATTTTCTCCCATTCGGAGGTTTGTCTTTTTGCCTTCTCTATGGTTCCCTTTGCTGTGCAAAAGCTTTTAAGTTTCATTAGGTCCCATTTGTTTATTTTTGTTTTTATTTCCATTTCCTAGGAGGTGGGTCAAAAGGGATCTTGCTGTGTTTTATGTCATAGAGTGTTCTGCCTATGTTTTCCTCTAAGAGTTTGATAGTGTGTGGCCTTACATTAGGTCTTTAATCCACTTTGAGCTTATTTTTGTTTATGGTGTTAGGGAGTGTTCTAATTTCATTCTTGTACATGTAGCTGTCCAGTTTTCCCAGCACCACTTATTGAAGTGGCTGTCTTTTCTCCACTGTATAGTCTTGCCTCCTTTATCAAAAATAAGTTGACCAAGGGCTTCCCTGGTGGCGCAGTGGTTGAGAGTCCGCCTGCCGATGCAGGGGACACGGGTTCGTGCTCGGTCCGGGAAGATCTCACATGCCACGGAGCAGCTAGGCCCGTGAGCCATGGCCGCTGAGCCTGTGCGTCTGGAGCCTGTGCTCTGCAATGGGAGAGGCCACAACAGTGAGAGGCCCACATACCGCAAAAGAAAAAAAAAATAAGGTGACCATATGTGCGTGGGCTTATCTCTGGGCTCTCTATCCTGTTCCATTGATTTCTGTTTTTGTGCCAGTACCATACTGTCTTGATTACTGTAGCTCTGTAGTATAGTCTGAAGTCTGGGAGCCTGATTCCTCCAGCTCCATTTTTCTTTCTCAAGATTGCTTTGGCTATTCAGGGTCTTTTGTGCTTCCATACAAATTGTGAAATTTTTTGTTCTAGTTCTGTGAAAAATGCCAGTGGTAGTTTGATAAGGATTTCATGGAATCTGTAGATTGCTTCAGGTAGTATAGTCATTTTCACAATGTTGGCTCTTACAATCAAGAACATGGTATATCTCTCCATCTGTTTGTATCATCTTTAATTCCTTTCATCAGTGTCTTATAATTTTCTGCATACAGGTCTTTTGTCTCCTTAGGTAGGTTTAGTCCTAAGTATTTTATTCTTTTTGTTGCAATGGTAAATGTCAGTGTTTCCTTAATTTCTCTTTCAGATTTTTCAGCATTAATGTATAGGAACGCAACAGATTTCTGTGCATTAATTTTGTATCCTCCTACTTTACCAAATTCATTGACTAGCTCTAGTAGTTTTCTGGTAGCATCTTTAGGGTTCTCTGTGTATACTATCATGTCATCTGCAAACAGTGACAGATTTATTTCTTCTTTTCTGATCTGGATTCCTTTTATTTCTTTTTCTTCTCTGATTGTTGTGGCTAAAACTTCCAAAACAATGTTGAAAAATAGTGGTGAGAGTGGGCAAACTTGTCTTGTTCCTGATCTTAGTGGAAATAGTTCCAAGGGTGAGGGCCTGCCGTTCCCATGGGTCTGAAAACTACTCTTGCAAAGGTTTATGGGAGAAATCTTAGATTGTGCTCAGCTGTAGAAGGTAACTGGTTAACTACTGCTGGGAGTTCCTTACTCCCCTTATCTCTTCCTGAAAGCAATTTGTAAAGTAAATGGCCAAAGTCATATCCCCAAAGTTTCCAGGTCTTACGGTCTTATATTCAAGACATTCTAAATCAATTAAAAGAACGAAAATGGTCCAAGTGTCCATCAGTAAGGGCCTGGTTAAATTATGGTGCATCTACTGAATGCAATATTATACAGCTGTTAAAAAATAAGGAAGCTGTCCCTGGTGGTGCAGTGGTTAAGAATCCACCTGCCAATGCAGGGGACAAGGGTTCGAGCCCTGGTCTGGGAAGATCCCACATGCCGTGGAGCAACTAAACCCATGCACCACAACTACCGAGCCTGCGCTCTATAGCCCACAAGCCGCAACTACTGGGCCTGCATGCCTAGAGCCCGTGCTCTTCAACAAGAGAAGCCACCGCACTGAGAAGCCCATGCACCGCAATGAAGAGTAGTCCCTGCTAGCCACAACTAAAGAAAGCCCGCGTGCAGCAACAAAGATCCAGTGCAGCCAAAAATAAAATATAATAAATAAATTTATATATAAAAAAAGGAAGCTGTCTATGTACTGATATGAGAAGATGTGTTGTCAAATATTAAGAAACAAAGTGCAGGAGAGTTCGTGTTTTTTTGAGCACGAGTCACCCATTCTCCTTGCTTGACCCTACAATCAAACTTTCTCTGCTCCAAAAAAAAAAAAAAAAGAAAGAAAGAAACAAATTGCAGGACACTGTTTAGAGTACGATACTTCTGTTTTTGTTTGTTTCTTGTGGGTTTTTTTTGAGTGTGATACTTTTGTGTACAAAAGGACAATAGAATATATATTTCATAAATATTGGAATAGCATAAAAGAACCAGATAAAATGGGGGTGGGGGAGGGAGAGGGAGTGGGACTTCTCAATGTGTACATTTTTAAGTACTTCTGATTTTTGAATTATGTGAATATATTACCTTATTAAATAAAATCGGAAAAAGGACAACAAATTGATTACTTCTGGAGGAGTAGAAATAGAGGTGATGTGTCAGGAGACTGTTTTGCATTATAAGCATTTGGGGCAAAATTTGAGTTTTTTAAACGATATGTGTGCTATTTAGCATTTAGTGGGTGACCACCAGAAGAATTAAAAAGAGTAATGGTTAAAAATAGTTGCTTCGGGCTTCCCTGGTGGCGCAGTGGTTGGGAGTCCGCCTGCCGATGCAGGGGACACGGGTTCGTGCCCCGGTCCGGGAAGATCCCACGTGCCGCAGAGCGGCTGGGCCCGTGAGCCATGGCCGCTGAGCCTGCGCGTCCGGATCCTGTGCCCCGCAACAGGAGGGGCCACCGCAGTGAGAGGCCCGTGTACCGCAAAATAAATAAATAAATAGGGCTTCCCTGGTGGCGCAGCGGTTGAGTCCGCCTGCCGATGGAGGGGGCACGGGCTCGTGCCCCGGTCCGGGAAGATCCCACGTGCCGCAGAGCGGCTGGGCCCGTGAGCCATGGCCGCTGAGCCTGCGCGTCCGGAACCTGTGCTCCGCAACGGGAGAGGCCACGGCAGTGAGAGGCCCGCGCACCCCAAAAAAAAAAAAAAAAAAAAAGTTGCTTCTAGGAAGTATGTATCAAATGGAGAAGAGTGGGACAGGGAACTATTGCATTTCATTAAAAACATGTATGATTTCATATTTTTAACCTTATGCTTGTGTTATTGAATACTTCGATAAAATTTAAAATAGAACACCTATGCCTACCCCTGCAAAAAAAAAAAATAAAACAGTAAATGGAAGCTATACGGATAAAGAGAAAATATCTACCGGTCACAGAGAGGGATGATGTTTACTCTGTAAGCTTTCCTAGTCAAAACTGTCTCTCTAGTTCTGTATTTTACTAAAACAAATCAGATAGCCTCTTCAACAGGAAAAGCAACGTCTGGTTGTGATAAAGATACAACTAATTTTAAGGAAATATACGTGTTGGAAACCATCCCATGTCAGTACGTGTAGATTAACATCATTGTTTAAAGCTGCTGCATAGATTCCAAAGCATGGGGATACTGTAATTAAACTCTTTCC
>NW_006789873.1:1628163-1639189 GCF_000442215.2 Lipotes vexillifer | reverse complement strand
GGCCCTCTCACTGCTGTGGCCTCTCCCGTTGCGGAGCACAGGCTCCGGACGCGCAGACTCAGCGGCCATGGCTCACGGGCCCAGCCGCCCGGCGGCATGTGGGATCTTCCCGGACCGGGGCACGAACTCGTGTCCCCGGCATTGGCAGGCGGACTCTCAACCACTGCGCCACCAGGGAAGCCCAAACTCTTCCCCTTTTGATGTACATTTCTGTTGTTTCCAATATTTTGTTGCTACAAACAATGCTACGGTAAACATCCATGCACATCATAAATCATGTGCCAGAATAGATGCTCAGAAATGGAATTGGTAGGTCAAAGAGCATGTCTATTTTCTAGATTTTCCACAGTGAATATGTACTACTTTTATCATCAGAAAAATATAAACCAAAAAATTAACTGTAGGGTGAAAGTCTTGCTTTTTTTAGTGTCTTGTAGTATGTACAGTAGAAGTTTTTAACCTTTCAGATTCCATGTGAGTCAAAGGAAGAGGGCCTGGCCTGAAATAGATCATGGTGACTTGTCATGACTGGTTCATCATAAACTAAAAAGAGCCACTGCTGCCTCACGCACACAGACGTATGTCTGGGAGGAAGCTGCTTTGGTAGAAAGCATTTCATTTTGTTTTAATAGAATTTTAAGGTATTCTCCAAACCTATAGCTCTAAAATGAAGTAAAATAAAAAGTGGAGTAATTATCTGCTATGTTTATGAAACTGTGTTTCGTTTAACATTGGGTGAGATTTGGTAAAAGTCTTATTTTATCAGCTGGGTTCTAATTACTAAAAGATCCAAAGGCCCAAATTATAATGCCCCCATGTGTACACTAAGGACCATGTTATCATCATAATCACTTGCATTTAGGTACTATAGAGAATAAGAAGAATTTAACACAAGCATTGTCATTTTACCCACGAAGCAGGTATTTTGCCTGAATTACCAGGATAATCAGGGTAGCTCTCAAATCCAGTTTCCCTTTTGCCTGTGTAGACACAGTTTAAGAAAACTTCTAAAATAAAACTTTGGAGATTACAGATCTCCAAAGATAAATTTCTCTCTGCAACCAGGAAACAGGTACAAACTAGACAGTCTTATCAAGAGATTGGAATTAAGTGATTGGAAGCTGAGGCAGGAAGCTACTCAAGATTTTTCTATCATGCTAACACATCCCAGAATGGCACAATGATGCATTCCCCCTTGCCCTTTTCTCCAGAGTATCACTGTGGGAAAACAGGGGAGTTTAGAATTGGGGTGAGTACGAGGGTTAGCTCTCGAGTCGAAGTGCCAAATGATCATGGGATATATGAATAACAGGGATGCAAGTGTGAGATTAAACTGGCTGGTGAATAATCCATGAAGTAAAAAAATTTATATGCTGAGAATTAAGAATCAATTTTCTATTAAATGCATCCAGAGTTCCTTGACATGTTAAACATAGAATTACCATGTGACCCAGCAATTTTACTCCTAGAGAAATGAAAACATATGTCCTCACAGAAACTTGTAAATGAATGTTCATAGCAGCATTATTCATAATAGCCAAAAAAGTGGAAACTATCCAAATGTCCACAACAGATGAACTGCTGAACAAAAAGTAGTATATTCATACACTGGAAATATTATTCAGCCATAAAAAGGAATGGAGTACTGATACATATTACAATATGGATGAACCTCAAAAACATAATGTGCAATGGAAGAAAACAGACCACATATTTTATGTTTCCATTGACATATATCCAGAATAGGCAAATCTGTAGAGACAGAAAGCAGATTGGTAGTTGCCTGGCATTGGGGGATGGGGAAACGGAAATCTACTGCTTAATGGGTACAAGCTTTCCTTTTGGGATAATGAAAGTGTTCTAAAATTAGATGGTGGACATGGTTGCACAAGCCTATGAATATAGTAAAAACCAATGGATTGTACACATTAAATGGGTGAATTGTATGTAAATTATATCAATAAAACTGTTAACAAAAAAGAGAGGAGCAATTAGGACAGATAAGGGGAGAGGGTGGCAGGTCTCCCTGGGAGACGTGACAGCTAGGACTTGCCTGGAGACAAGCCAATCTAAGTCGGGTGAACCTGTGAACACAGCTAGATGTGAAATCCTTCAGGTTTCTATTCTCAGACCCTTAGGTTTTGGGAGGAGTGACAGCCGTGGTTTGCCAAGCATCTGAATGGCTCCAGCGGTTTCAATCCGTCACAGGCCTAGAGAAACAACGTGAGCTGAGAGAAGCAGGGTGCTTGGTCTGCATGACAGTCAGCCAGATCTCCAGCCACCTAAGCCCATGGGTGAATGGAGTCAGCTACCCAGCAGGGAACACCAACCACTGGGTGCTGAGAAATCGAAGCCAGAGGCTCAAGCAAGGGTGGTACCACCTGGAAGAAGAGCACAGCAGAAGGTAGGTGGGAAGTGAGCCCTTACCCGGGATGCCCACGGGTACCGGGGATGCCCATAGGTACCCGGGATGCCCATGGGATACACAAGTAGACTGTCAACAGCCAGTTCTGATATAGGAGATCAATACATGCTAACTACAAAATCACTCAAAAAAAGGAAAAAAGGTACATGAACATTTTATTCTACCTTAAAACCTGTACACTTGCTCACCAATGTATTGATTTAAGGTCAAGGTTTTTTTCCCATGTGTGAATATGCTGATGGGTTTTTTTCTCCTTGTCTTTCTTGTTTAAATATCACGTTTATGCTCTGTCTGATTTCCAGTTTCTGTTTATTTGAAATGAATAAAGGACTTAGAGACATGGGTATAGAAATCTGAAAGCAGAATATTTCTAGATTTTCATATTTTTCCTCACCTTTACAGATATCTCAGCCACAAACTGACAATGATATTTTAGCAACTTGAGTCTCTTAGTAGTAATTTCTATAAGCATTAAACTTAGTTTTTATAAAAACATTTTTATAGTCATACTATTCGATTTATGTAGTGTTTAGTTATAATATAATTAGAATAACTGGTGTTATCAGGTTTGGGAACTGCTTTGGTTTGAATGTGTCCCTCCTCCAAAATTCATATGTTGACATCCTCACCCCCAAGGTGATGGTATTAAGAGGTGAGGCTTTTGGGAGGTGACTAGGTCATGAGGGCAGAGCCCTCATGAATGGAATTAGTGCCCACATAAAAGGGGCTCCAGAGAACTCCCTCACCCCTTTCACCATGTGAGGACACAGTGAGAAATTGGCAGTCCACAATCTAGAAAGGGGCCTTCACCAGAATGTGACCATGCTGGCCCATTCATCTTGGACTTCCAGCCTCCAGAAGTGTGAGGAAAAATTCATTGTGTATAAGCCACCTAGTCTCTGGTGTTTTGTTATAGCAGCCAGAATGGACCAAGACAGGGACAAACTGAACCTAGTTGTGGAAGGCATACCACCCAAATGGACGAGACAGGAGCACCCAGGGTTGGCCTGAGGGAAGCTTTCCACCCTCCCGCAGGCAGTCACCTCAGGCATTAGTGAGCACATCCACAGAGGCTGGAAAGCATCTGTTAGTTCAGCTAGTCAGATTAGTGGAGGTTGTCTAAGAGACCTTTTGCTGTGCGCATTTCACCTCTTGGCCACAGCCAATCTTAACAGAGCCCTGCTCCGTAGTGATTGGACCTAGCTCTGAAGGCTGTTTTGAACCTTGATCTTATCAACAACTATTTAGGCCTGAGGTATGACATGTTGGCTTTCAGATGCTCCCAATGACCCCTGTCTCCTGGCATTCACACCTTGTGTAATTGTCTCCCCTCCAGTGTGGGCTGTGATTTGCTTTTAACCGGTAGAATGTGGCAGGGGTTATAGGACGTCACTTCCACGATTATGTTATGTAAAATGGTAACTTCCGTCTTGCTAGCAGACTCTCTGTTGCCTTCTCAGCTTTCATACTTTGATGAAGCAAGCAGCCAGGTTAGGGAGGCCTAGGCGACAAGGAAATGAGGTGAGTGTCTGGCCAGCAGACAGCAAGGAACTGTGGCCCTCAGTCCAACAGACCACAAGGAACTGAATCCTGACAGCAACCGTGAGATTTTGGGAATGGATCCTTCCCTAGTTGAGCCTCAGAAGAGGCCCCAGCACCAGTCGACACTTTGATTGCAGCCTTGTGAGAGACTCTGAAGCAAAGGACCCAGCTAAACCAAGCCTGGATTCCTGAAACTGTGAGATAATAAATATACGTGCTGTTTTAAGCTGCTTTTTAAATTTGTTTTTGGCCGCACGGCATGCGGGATCTCAGTTACCCGACTAGGGATCGAACCCGTGCCCCCTGCAGTGGAAGCTTGGAGTCTTAACTACTGGACTACCAGGGAAGTCCCTAAGCTGCCTTTTAAAAATACAGGACTAAAATACTGCCTTGCTGAGAATGTTTTTTTCTTTTTTGATTTTCCCAGGCCCTGGTTTATTAAGTGGAAGAATGAATACATTTTAGCCTTTATCCCTTCCACCCACAAACAGACATTTGTTGAACACCTACTGTGTGATTATTCTGGACACTGAGGACCAAATGATTATTTAAGCTTATTTGCTGAGAATATTTGATTTTACATCTCCTTCAAGGGGACTAATATTGTTATACACACCAGTAAACAAGCAAGAGATGGCAAATACTTCTTTCAAAATAGTTTCTATAAACTGACGTATTTATAGGTGAAATGATATGCTGTCTGGGATTTGCTTTAAAATTGTGCAATAGGAATTGAGTGAGCAAGACTGGAGGGAATATATTTGCAACAAGTCAGGCCACGTGTTGGTAACTATTGAAGCTGAGTGATGTGTGTACGTGGGGGTTCATGATGTTATTCTGTCTACTTCTGTGTATGTTTGAAATTTTCCAAAATAAAACCAAAACAATTTCTATAATGTCACACTGTTCTGCAAAGGTAACAATAATTAAACTAAACAATGAGTATTTAAGAAGCTATTATTATCTATATGTAAACACTGTACAAAGTAATCGAAATATTATAATTCAAAGTAGGTGGAATGAATATTTTTGTACTTGATTTGAGATGTGACTGTTTTCTCAAATACTATTTATATATGCAAACTATGACATTGTTAATTATTCAGTTTGGAGAGGGAGGGGAGTCCAAGACTATAGCTTTCTAAGTGTATTTTGTTAATTTAAGCTCTATGTCATCAATGCGTCAATAAGCACATTAACTGGCAATGACTTTGTATAGGAAATTTAACTGGAAAAATTTAAGCAGAAAAAGTTACAAATGTATTGACTATAACAGATTGACTGTCTCTCTCTCTCCCTATATATATGTATTTTTCTCTTTTCATATACATATATATATCAGCATAAATACAACTGAACTCACACTATAAAAAAGATAAAGTTTCTATATAAAGTTCTACCAAACTTGGGGAAAGTCTAGAGTGAAAATAAAGTAGCTCAGTTCTCCTCTTGGAAGCAGCACATTTAATAGAGTGGGAGAGAATGAGGCCTCCCATTTAGCAATGAACACCTCTTTTTAAAATCATCTTTTAGAGGCTTCCCTGGTGGCGCAGTGGTTGAGAGTCCGCTTGCTGATGCAAGGGACACGGGTTCCTGTCCCGGTCCGGGAGGATCCCACATGCCACAGAATGGCTAGGCCCGTGAGCCATGGCTGCTGAGCCTGAGCGTCCGGAGCCTGTGCTCCGCGACGGGAGAGGCCCGCGTACCGGGGAAAAAAAAAATTGCCTTTTAAAAATATTTCATTCAGTCAATCATTCAACAAATATTATTGAACATCTGTACTGTGATAATCAAGGAGCTTATTTTTTGGTACGAAAGAAAGAGGAAATTATTTAAAGTCCAGCCTTCAGTGAGAAAGGGACACTTTTGAGCAAGGCCTCAAGGATAGGACTTCTTGACAGTGGCTTGAAATTACCTTTCCAGGAGGGACTGATTGGGCAGAAAATAATATTAATGGAAATGAAAGCTTGTACGCAGTCCGCTACAAAGCTTCTTATGTACATGGTCGCATAGGATCCTCATAGGATAGGAAGAAGCATTGTCTATCTAAACAAGAGCTTACTTGCATGAACCAGATTATAGAGCCACCAGGTAAATCCTGCTAATAATCTGTGCCTGTTACAAAGAAGCCAGTGACTGTTATCTCAGAATATGCAGGACTCATCTGATGGTAAATTCTCAGCCCATTGGTAATGGCATATTCAAACTAAAGGATTTCCTAACCTGCAGGTCTACTAATGCAGCTATATCATGAAAACCAAATATTATGGATTTATTATTTAATCTAATTTTCCAGATAATTATTCATTTCTGATAACATTTTCTTTCTCCTCTAAAAGTGGGCACAACTCTTCCCATTCACTCACCCATTGAACAAATATTTATTGAGTGCCAAGTTCTGTATTAGGCACTATTGGATATCCAAATTAAATCAAACATGGATCTTCACGTGAATGGATGTTAAACACCCCGATACAGAAAAGAATGCATAAACTTTATCCAGTGCACCACTTGTCTTAATTTAGGTGGCTGAAAGAAGTGGAAGTAGGTCAGAGAAAAGAAAAAAAAAACTATGAGTCCCAGTTTGCGTGTGGACTTTTTTTGTGTGTGGACATTTATGGCACACCTTAGAGTTTACAAAATGATATAATATGTGCCCTGCTGCATTTAATCGTCCCATAGCTACCCCATGAGGGAAGTTTTCCATAGAGATTCAGCAAGGTAGAGTACTTTGTCCAGTGCCACACAGTGAGTCAGGACTCAGATCCTCCTCATCCTCTCTGTGGTAGACACAAAGAAGCCCACCTCAAGGAAGGAAATGCTGCCTAGCTGTGGGGAGTTCAGTCAGCAACAGCCTGCAGCTGTCAGCTCCTTCCAAGCTACAGAGAGTCACCTCACAGCCAGGTCACACCTTTTCTGAGACAGCCTGCATCTGGTGACTCAGAGAGGCAGGACTATAAAGGTGTAGCCATTTTGGATTGATACATAGCACTTAGGTCCGCATTATTTGCTTCAGAGTCCCACACAAGTAGAGAAAAAACAATCCTAAAATTCATGTGGAACCACAAAAGCCCCCGAATGGCCAAAGCAATCTTGAGAAAGAAGAGCAAACCTGAAGGCATCACACATCCTGATTTCATGCTATGTAACAAAGCTATAGTAATCACAACAGTATGGCGTTGGCATAAAAAAAGATACATAGATCAATGGAATAGGATAGAGAACCCAGAAATAAACCCATGCATATACAGCCAACTAATCTTTGACAAGGGTGCCAAGAGCACACAATGGGGAAAGGATAGTCTTTTCAATAAATGGTACTGTGAAAACAGGATAACCACATACAAAAGAATAAAATTGGACCCTTATCTTACACCATACACAAAAATTAACTTGAAATGGATTAAAGTTAAATTTAAGACCTGGAGGCATAAAACCCCTAGAAGAAAACATAGGGAAAAAGCCCATTGACATTGGTCTTGACAATAATTTTTTGGATATGACACCAAAAGCATAGGTAACAAAAGCAAAATAATAACCAAGTGGTATTACATTAAACTCAAAGGCCTCTGTACAGCAAAGAAAAGAATAAACAAAACGAAAAGGCAGCCTACAGAATGGGAGAAAATATTTGCAAACCATATATCTGATAAGAAGTTTATATCTGAACTATATAAGGAACTCATACAACTTAATAGCAAAAAAAAAAAAACCCAATTAGAAAATGGACAAAGGACCTGAATAGACATTTTTCCAAAGAAGACATACAAATGGACAATAGGTACATGAAAAGATGCTCAATATCACTGATCATTGGGGAAATGCAAGTCAAAAACCACAATCAGCTCACACCTGTTAGGATGACTATTATCAAAAAGATAATAAGTGTTTGTGAGGGTGTGGAGAAAAGGGTACCCTCGTACACTGTTGGTGGGAATATAAATATGAAAAACAGTATGGAGGTTCCTCAGAAAATTAAAAAGTAGAACTGCTGTATGATCCAGAAATTCCACTTCTAGATATATATCCAAAGGAAATGAAACCAGTATCTTGAAGAGATGTCTACACTCATATTCAGCGCAGCATTATTTACAGTAGCCAAGAAATGGAAACAACCTAAATGATATCATCAACTGATAAATGGATAATGAAAATGTGATATATATATATATGTAATATTACTTAGCCATTAAAAAGAAGAAAATCCTGTCATTTGTGACAACATGAATGAAACCAGAGGACATTATACAAAGTGAAGTAAGCCTGACATGACCTCACTTATATATGGAACCTAAAAAAGCCAAGCTCATGGAAACAGAGAGTAGAATGGTGGTTGCCAGGAGCTAGGGGGTAGAGGAAATGGGGAGGTGTTGGTCAAAGCGTGCAAACTTCCAGTTATAAGATGAATAAGTCTTAGAGCATGGTGGGTATAGTTAATAATACTGTATTATATACTTGAAATTTTCTAAGAGAGTAAATCTTCTTTTTTAAACATTTTTATTGGAGTATAATGGCTTTACAATGTTGTGTTAGTTTCTGCTGTATAACAAAGTGAATCAGCTACACATATACATATATCACCATATCTCCTCCCTAGCCCACCCCTCTAGGCGGTCACAAAGCACCGAGCTGATCTCCCTGTGCTATGTGGCTGCTTCCCACTAGCTAGCTATTTTACGTTTGGTAGTGTAGATATGTCCATGCCACTCTCTCACTTCGTCCTAGCTTACCCTTCCCCCTCCCCATGTCCTCAAGTCTGTTCTAAGAGAGTAAGTGTTCTCACCACACACACACACACACACACACACACACACACACACACAGTAACTATGCAAGGAGATGCATGTTAATTAAGTTGATTATGGTCATTATTTCACAATGTATATGTATATTAAATCATGTTGTATACCCTAAAAATAATAAATATCTTTAAAATAATGCCTATATTCTATTGAAATAATAAAAACATATATACAGGGAGGGAATATTAACTACATGGCTAAGAATATCATATGACTACAGATTTGATGAACTGCTGAGGGTAATGGGCAACTGAAAGCCAGGAGTGAAAGCCAAGAAGGCCTCTTTGGTTAAATACAAAAGAGCTCTCACCTCCTATATGGGGAGGGCCAAGAACTCTCAGAACCAAACCGAGGACTTAATAGTCCAAGTGGCTGAACATTCGACTAATGTTAAACACCCAGCCAAGACAACACCCTTGGCTGGGAAAACCTGGCATCCTAACGCATGGATGGGATCTTCTAGATGAGTACTCTCAAGGATTTTGATATCCCAGACTTCCTTGAACCATCTGAGCCAGTAGACATGGGACACCCCATCCCTATGAAGAGCTAACACCCTCCCAGCCTCATGCTGGAAGACCATGCAGAGGCCTCTCCCCACACAGTAACATGTGCTCCCTCTCATGACCCACCACCACCCCCCTTTCTGTTTCCCTTATAGCTGGGCTAAGTCTAAGCATAACCCAGCTGAGGATGCACTGGGCCTGATAAGGGAGGAAAGGGACTATACTCCAAAGAAGCTGCAAGAGGTAGCTGGCATGTGCCAGCAGGAGTAGGGAGAATATACATAAGACTAGATTTTGAAGTTGCTTGATCAAGGTGGGGATGGATAAACTCAGATAGAGGTTATTGAATTTATTGAGTACTTTCCTGAGTTACAGGTTTAACACCCTGTTAAGGACCCCAGGAAATGGTATAAATTTTCTTTTAGGATGGCTCCTAGAAGGAAAATGTGATAGCCTATCCTATCATTCAAAAGTTCAGTGGTGGCTTCCTCTGCCATCCAGGACTGATGGTAGAAAAAGCTGTCATAAACTTAGGTTACTGATAGCATTGTAGATGAAAAAACTCATGACAACAGAGGGCAGGTGGTGGTGCTTAATCATCAGATGCCAGGAGATTGCAATTATTGCAATAAGACAAAGTTCACGTGGCAGCCAAGGGGTCCGACCCACAGAGAGTTATGGAGAAGGTAGATAGAACATGGCATCTCTAGGGGAAAAGTTTATGGGCAGCTGCAAAGAGTACTACTCGGCTTGTAATAACAAAAGATCTGGGAGACCAAGGGCAGTTGTTTCAATAAAATTTCATAATCCCCTGTCCAGTTTCCAGACCTGAGCCAGTTTTCAACTCACTCATGGAAGATGTGGCTGACTCCCTCAGAGAAAGGACCCTGAAATATCACAGCAAGTATGCACTGTAGTGATTCCCCTTCTGCAAAGGGACCTCTGGTCATTTATTTGGGTAACTGTGTACTGAAGGAAGAGTATACTTAGACATTTCGATGACTAGCGGACATAGAGTCTGAGTTGACATAGTTACCCGGAGACCCAAAATATCATCATGGCCTCCTGTGAGAGTGGGAACATATGAGGACCAGGTAATAAATGGAGTCCTGGCCAAGATCCAGCTCATGCGAGGTCCACTGGGTGGAAGAACTCAGTGGTCATCACTCCAATCTCCAAGGGTACAATTGGGTACTTCACACAACTACCACTTTGTGTCCTTGGCCAGTGAGATAAGAGTTATCACAGTGGGGAAGGCCAAGAGGAAGCCTCTGATACTAAACCACTGCCACCACTACCACAACACCTGGCCGTGACAGTAAATCATCACATGGCAGGAGATGGTTGTGGAGAGTAATACCACCATTAAGGCTCTAAAGGATACAGGGTGGTGATTCTCATCATACCTCCATTTAATTTACCAGTG
Source organism: Lipotes vexillifer (assembly GCF_000442215.2). Lineage (NCBI taxonomy): Eukaryota > Metazoa > Chordata > Mammalia > Artiodactyla > Lipotidae > Lipotes > Lipotes vexillifer. The sequence continues at coordinate 1,628,488 of NW_006789873.1, read as the reverse complement.
TTGTGCCTGCAGAAATTAGCTGGGAGATGACTGTAGACAACCACAAGCTCAACCAAGTAGTAGCTCCAATCACAGCCGCTGTGTTAGATGTGATGTCTTTGTGGTAACAGATTAACATAACCTCAAAGACATCTTTATGGCCATTGATTTGGCAAATACTTTATTTTCTGTCTCAATCAGAAAAGAGAGTCAAAAAGAGTTGGCATTCAAATGAAACAGGAAATAGTATATACATATACAGTTTTGTCCCAGGGCTATATTAGCTCCGCTATCCTCTGTCATAATTTAGTCTGAAGAGATCAGAACCCTCTGGGCACCCTGCTGA
>NW_006789873.1:1601422-1628078 GCF_000442215.2 Lipotes vexillifer | reverse complement strand
CTGCTGAACTTCTTACTAGCCTACTACATTGATGATATTTTTTTGATCAGACCGGAAAAGCAAGAGGGAGCTATTGTGCCACCTCTTGATAAGACACATGTATTCCTGAGGATGGGAATTAAACCCCACAAAGATTCAGAGGCTTACCAGATCCATAAAATGTTTAGAGTTCCAGCGGTCAGGGATATGCAGAGGCATTCCCTTCAAAGTAAAAGGCAACTTGCACATTGTACCTCTTGCCACAGAGAAGGAATTATGACACCTAGTGGGCCTCCTTGGGTTGTAGAGCCAGCGTATCTCACATCTAGTGATTCTGCTCCATCCCTTATACCAAGTGACAAGGCAGTCTGCCAGCTATAACTGGAGCCCAGAGCAGTGAAGGGCTCTGCAGCAAGTCCAGGCTGCCATGCGAGCTGCCCGGCCATGCAATCTTGGCAGATCATATGGTACTAGAGGTACCAGCAGTGGGAAAAGACGCAGTATGGAATCCTTGGCAAAGCCCTGTGGGAGAATCACAATGCAAGCCCATGGGGTTCTGGAACAAGGCCATGTCATCTGCAGAAGAGAATCACATGCCTTTTGGTTTTGGTTTGGGTTTTTTTTTTTTTTTTTTTTGGCTGCATTAGGTCTTCGTTGCTGCGCGCGGGCTTTCCCTAGTTGTGGCGAACAGGGGCTACTCTTCATTGTGGTGCGCGGGCTTCTCATTGCGGTGGCTTCTCTTGTTGCAGAGCATGGGCTCTAGGCACGTGGGCTTCAGTAGTTGCGGCTCGGGGGCTCTAGAGTGTAGGCTCAGTTTTTGTGGCGCAAGGGCTTCATTGCTCTGCGGTATGTGGGATCTTCCTGGACCAGGGCTCGAACCCATGTCCCCTGCATTAGCAGGCGGATTCTTAACCGCCAGGGAAGTCCCTCACATGCCTTTTGAAAAACAACTTCTGGTTTTCTGCTGTTCCCTGGTGAAGATGAAACACCTGACCACCGGACACCAAGTAACCGCACAACTAGAACTGTCTATCACGAACTGGGTCTTATCAGATCCGTTAAATCATAAGGTCAGACAGGCCCAGCAACAATCCATCACAGGATGAAAGAGGGGTATCCAGGGGTGATCATGAACTGTACTAAAGGGCACAAGCAAACTGCCAGCTCAGGTAGCTCAGACACCCATTCCAGGCACCACTGTTATACAGAGCACCTCCCTCGGTTCATTCTTACAGCTCTATGGGGGCCCCATCAGGTCGACTGAAGGAGGAGGGAACAGCTTGGTTTATGGATGGGTTGGGTCAGTATGTGGGCACAAGTGAAAAATGGGCATTCTCCTTGCTCAGAGGACTGGGGACTTGAAAGACAGTGCCAGGTGAAAATCCTGCCAATTGGCAAGAGCTTTGCGTTATATACTTAATCACCCACCTCAGGTGGAAAGAGAAGTGGCTAGAGGTTACAATATTTATACATTTATGGTCAGTGGTGAATGTCCTGGCTAACTGGTTAGGGTTTGGGAAGGAAAAAGACTGGAAGATGGGGGACAAGATCTGAGGCAGAGGCCCATGAATGGACTTGTGAGAACTGGCTCTTAGTGTGAAGATCTTTGTATCACGTGCTAACATCCACCAGAGAGCATATTGCTTAGAGGAGGCACTGACCAACCAAGTAAACAAAATGACCTGGGCAGTTGACATCAGCCAGTCTTTGTCAATGGCCACCCCAGTGATGGCATGATGGGCCACATGAACAGAGTGCCCACAGTGGCAGAGATGAAAGCTATGGAGAGGTCCAACAGCATGGACTCCTGCTGACCAAGGCTGATCTAGCTAATGCTACTGCAGAATGTTCAACCTGCCAAATACAGACACCAACACAGAGCCCCCAAGATGGAAACATTCCTTGAGGAGAACAACTGGTCCCTCGATGGCGACTTCATAACCTTATGTCCCTTCCATACTGAAAGGGCCAATGGTTCATTCTCATAGGAATAGACACATATTTCAAGTATGGGCTTGCAGGGTCTGAGCCTGCAGGGTCTGAGCCAGCGCCTCTTTCTCAGGACTTAGCATGGGATGCCATATAACATCGTGTCAGACCAGGAAGACCAACTTGACAGAAAGGCAGTGCAAGAGTGGGCCCAGGACCACTGGTCATATTACATCCCACACTATCCAGAAGTTGCTTTTCTGATAGAGCATTGAAACAGTCTGCTAAAGGCACAGCTGAAGCCCCAGCTGGGAGGCAATACTCCGTGAGAATGGAGTGCCATCTTCCAAGATGCAGTATATGCACTGAGTCAAAGAATTTTATATAGCACTGTGTTCTCAACTGAAAGAATACCACGGTCTGGGAATCGAGGGGTAGAAGCAAGAGTGGTTCCAATTACCATTACTTCTAATGACCCACTGAGAGATCCGGTAGGTCTGTAATGTGACAACTTGCCTAGATTGAGCTACATTTCCCAGAATTCTCATACTTGTGGGATGTTCTGCAGATTTGATGGGCCTTGGTGAAGCAGGAGCCATAGAGCTTCTCTGTTGGAAATTCAGTGCAGGGGCATCAGGTACAGTTTCAGCTCACGCACATTGTCACTATCGGCTCACCTCTCTGGTGGCGGGCAACCCCCGGGCCTGTGGCTGCCACTACACCCTCCCCTCAGCCCTCCTTCAGCTTTTCAGACTCCTAGACCAGGGCCAGGCGTGTGTGTAGTCATGGGCAAGGAGCACGAGCTTATCAAATTTGGAAGAAATGAGAGACTGATACAGACTCCAGTTCATCCTCCTGGGTTCCAGCTCATGCTTCTGGGTTCTAGTTTGTCCTTGATCTCCCCCACTTCATGTTCATTGCCCCTCCCGACTGCCCTGCAGACCTCAAGCTCCAGCATTAGGTGTGAAGCTTACAGAGACTGTTTAACTAGCTAATACAATTGAGTAAGGTAAAATCTATGATGTCTCTACCTATAGATGATAGATAGGTAGGTAGGTAGGTAGGTAGATAGAGAAATGTAGGTGACATAGGTATGGATATAAAAGTAAAATCTCTTAATCATTCTACCTCTCTGCTTGACTCCTGCTTAATGCAGGGACTTTGTGCTTACCTTCCCTGTAACTCTACAGGACTAGAGGACCTGGTCTCCAAAGGAGGCATTTTTCTCTGGGGTCACAGCAAGAATTCCATTGAATTCTAAGCTACAGCTGCTGCCTAAGCCCTTTAGGCTCCTTGTGTCCAGTGCCCAGCAGGCCAGAAGAGGAGCCACTAACATGGCAGGGGTAATGGACTCATTATCAGGAGGCAGGGCTACTGTTACACAATGGGGCCATGAAGAAGCACGTGTGGAACTATGCTGCCACTTGGGCCTATGTTAGTGCTCCCTTGCACAATAGTGACTGTAGGTGGACAGGTACGGCAGCCCCAGCCTGAGAAGGGCATAATGACCAGCGGCTCAGTCCCTTCAAAGATGCAAGTCTGGGTCAGGCCCACCAGTAAGACACTGAGGCCACCAGAGGGCGGTAGCTCAGGGCGAGCGTGATCTAGAACTGATAGTGAAGGAAGGAGGTGCTGAGTGACAATTGCAGCCCCAAGAACAGCTGCGGAGGTGGGTGCTGTAGTTAGTCCCACGAACATCACACTTCTAAGTTTCCCCTCTGGAAGAGAGGCCCTAAAAAAGCCAGAAAGAGAGGTGAGAGGGATGGAGGGTGGTAGATTCAAAGATGCACCCCCCAGGTCTCCCTAAAGGGAGAACTCACTGCCCAACAAGGGAGTGAGGGCAGCAGGCCATCTCCAGCCATCAGCTCGTTCAGGGGCCGCGTTATCCACAGAAAGCCACTCCGCCTTCCAGAGGAAGCCCGCATTTGGTGACCAAACGAGGCGGGAGGTACAAAGGCCCAGCCATTTCCACTCAATAGGGATCACTTTGATGGATAAGACTCCAGAGCTCCCTGCCCAGTTGTCGAGATTTTGTCGTTTGCATGGCAATTCCCTCTCTGCTCAATGCTGCTTCCTCCCCTTTTCCTTCACAGGTGTTGATCCCTCATAAACTTCTGGCACCCCAAACTCCATCTTGTACCAGTGAATCCAACGGGGCAAACTCCACATCTCACGATTTTTCTAGGACAACTGCCCTGCCCTGGCACAAACTACGAACTGGAGCCCTTCAACTCTCGGCTGCTTATTTATAAACATGCCTTAATATATACCCAAAGGAAAAGATTTCAGATAAGTCATGTTTTATGGGAGAAAAGTCCTTATGTTATATGCAAATATATTTTTTTGTACTCATTAAAACCACATAAAAGTATATTATGCATTTTAAAAGGTTGATTACCTCAAAACCAGAAATGCCCTCCAGGCTCTCTGCTGACATAACCCACATTTATGAACGCCGAGGGCAGCTCTCCAGATTTTCTTCTGCTTCATTATATGAAGAGATGTTGTCTTGTAAAATCTTGAATAAATTTGTAAATTTAAAGAAAACATTTTGTCTTGTTATTGAAGATATTTTAATAAAGAGATCTTGAAATGGTTTTTCCAAGAACTGTTTCAGTTATGAGTGAACAGAATATGATTCCTCTGTTGTAACTCTGAGAAATTTACCAGGGCAACAAGGAAAAAATAAAAGGGAAATATATAAATCATCAAGCATACTTAACACGTTCTAAGCAGTAAGGGGGCTTAGAGCAGGTTTTTTTTTTCTTAACAAGCAGTCAACTTTCAATGAAAACACTTTAGGAAGCAAAGATCCAATGGGGAAAAAAATGGGTGAAATATGATAAATAATTTTGAATGATAAAGAATACAAAATCAGACCCCAAAGCTACAATGAGTGTCAAAGACCCCTTGTAGTTAATCAGTTTGGTCCCATCAGTTCTGGAGCTTATTTTAGAGAGCCGTCAATTGGGCTTCATATTTCAACTGTTTTTGTTTATGTTACTCGGTGCTGTGTCCTTCATGTAGACCTAATAACCCATCATCAGAAGATGTATACTTTATGGTCTTTCCAATAATGAGATGCATCTTCGCTACGCAGCCTAGCCATTTAAGAGATGGCTGACTCAAGTTGAGTCCAGATTGAAGCAAGAAACCAGTTTACCTTTGAGAAAGTTGAATAACCTCTATAGCGACTGAACCTTTGGTTCATTCATTTTAGTACAAAAGGTGGCCTGATATAATGGAGCAAACATTGTATGTGGAGGTGGACAGGCTGGGTTTGAATCCCAGATCTGCTACTTACTGTGATATTGAATAAGTCATTTAGTATCTCTGAGCCTTGGTTTCTCATCTGATGATCAAGGATTTTTGTGCAGATTACAGAAGGTGATGTACATGGAAGTGTGTGACACATAATAAACTAGGCTCTAACCAACAGTCCAAATGCAGGCTACAGTACTAGTGACATAAGAAGAATCTCTCAGGTTATGTTTCCTATCATGGTCTGGAATATACATGACAACACCTATTGTGGAGTCAACAGGCATGGGCTGAAAGGCCAAAGAAATGCTTCAAGGTTACCCCAGGACACATCCTCAGAGAACCAGGTATAAACTGAGTCTCCTGGGAAACGCAACCTGAGCCCACTGAAATGTTGCAATCATCAAAAGTTTGGGTGTGATCAATGGTGAGAAAGAGAATGCACGAGAAAGAGCGAGCGAGAACTAGAGTGAGAGTGAGAGTGTGTGTGTGTGAGAGAGAGACTCTGTGAACAGTAGCTCTGGCCACTCAACAGGGGAGACACCACCTTGATACTCAGTATGGAAAGATGGACAGGAGGGCACACCTACAATACATGGGGAACCACAGCTTCAGTGTCTTATGAGTACAAAGAACAAGACAATGACTTATTCTTATCTGAGCAGCTGTAGTAGTGGGTCCCCAGCTGCCTGGCTCCCTGTGCCAAGGGGAAATGAAAAATACTATAATAGCCTCTCTTGTCTCCATTCCCTCTTCCTAGATGAGCTTTTTCCCACTGGAGCACTAGAGCAGGGCTTTCTTCCTCCTTCTGGTATTCTGCCTGCCAAGGCCAGGGGCCAGCCTCACACCGACCTGACTGGAGGGGGGTTCACTGGGCTCTGACCCAAGAAAATTCCCTTTATAGGATCTGTCTTGAGGCCAGAAAGTCTATCATGACAGATTCACTACTTTGGCTTAAGGCTTCATATACTAATGAAATCAAAATATCCTCCCCGCAACTATCTTCCCAAATATATCACACATCATTGATACACATCTTATGAATGAGTTTATCATATCCTCTCCACAGAACACAATTTGAGGGTCAGTAAGTGTAAAAAGCTTAGTGAGAATAATAGCTGGAAGGAGACAGATGAACTTGGTCAATTTCCCCTTGTCAGTTATATAATAATAATAATAACAATAATGGTGACATTTATTGACTATATGTGATCTTGTCTTATCCTCCCAACAACACTATTTATTAACTCCATCCTGCAAAGTGAGAAAACTGAGCTACAGGGACTCATACAACTTGACCAAGGTCACACAGCTAGTAAGTGGATAACCAAAGTTGGTGCACTTGATCTCTCTGTGCTATACTGTTTCTTGGAGAGAAAAGCAACTGTGGTGTCTCTGTTTCATACATCTCTTTGAAACCAGACCGCTCACAGTGGACTTAGCTGAATACTATGACCAAAATCTCTTAGGTCTTTTGTTTCGAAAACAAAGATGATGGCAGCCAAAGGTACAGTGGCACCAGCAAAATCTTTTTCCTGCAGTTCGTTATCTGGAACCTCGTGTTTATGTCATGAGAACTTCATTCTCCAGTTTATCTGCAAAGGGTTGGAATGCACGTCGTTTTCAGAGTAGAACCTCACACAGGACTTTAAAATGTAGCCAGCAGAATGTAACATCCCAGCATTGTAATTCATTGCTGTTAAGAGTTTTCTTTGAAGCCAAATAGAGCTTCCACATTCACATTCCAGAAATGCCCCCACCCCTGCCCCCATGCTTTGCCTGGAAAAATCCTTCTTATCCTTCAAGGCCCAGCTCAAATGTCACCTCCTTTATGAAGTCCTTCCCAGCCCCACAGGCAGAATTAATTGATACTCCTCTGTGTTCCCACAGCACTTTGTATTAGCACTGCTAGTAGAGCCCTTGCCACATTGTTTTAGTTAGTTGTATAAGTAAGGTCCTTGAGGTCAGAGACCCGTCTTATTCATAAATCCTTTTATCCCCATATCCACGGCCTAGCACATACCACACTTCATCAAATCTAAAACTCCATTGATTGTAAGATACACCATTATTTTATGAACCACTAAGAGAGATTTAAAAAAACAAACCCTGACAATTATACTATGGCATGCCGTCAATTTAAAGATGTGTCCCAAATTCAAGGATGTCTATATATATATATTTTTTTAAGTGTGCCTTAGAAGTGATTAACTACAGTAATAACGTCTCAGCAAATGTTTCTAGGACTGGTTTATAAACTCAAGGTGGAGCAGCTATTCCTAGAGCCCATGCTTCTGAATAAGTACAGAATTGGGAGTTGGTAGGGAATGGTGTGCAGTTGCATTGCTGATTTCAAATATTTTACCCAACAGATTAAAGGGATGAGTGGCCTGATGTGCCATTCCTGTTAAAAAAAACACCTCCACATCGCCCTTTCAATAGACTAGAAGGTACAGTGATGATATGTTCTGATCTAAATTGGCGGCCACCTAATGCCCACAATCACACGAGTGTGATTACAGAGACAATGCGACAGAATTTGCATCTGCCTTGATTCTGGTTCTTTAAGCCAGTTCAACCCACTGCTGTTCCCATCTGCCCATGAAGACGACCAGTAACTTCTCAGCTTTCTCCCAGCTTGTTGCAGCCCTGCTTTTAAAAATTAAAGCATCGAAAGATGTGATCCTGGGACTTCCCTGGAGGTCCAGTAGTTAAGACTCTGCACTTCCAGTGCAGGGGGCGCGGGTTTGATCCCTGGTCGGGGAACTAAGATCCCACAGGCCATGTGGCACAACTCCCCCCCCCCCAAAAAAAAAGATGTGATCCCTTCCCAGCTCCAAACTGTTGGCTCCCCTGATTGCATATTGTCTCCCTGGATAGTGTCTGGATCTAGGCTGTCTAAAGGGCCTCTCCACAGGGAGAGCCTTGCTAGGGCTCAGCATCCCAGGCTGTCTCATCAGGAAACTGTATTTCAGTTCTATCCTAGAAATACAAACGCCCCACCCAAGAGCTGAGCTAAGCCATGCACTTGTCTTTTCTGCACCTCCTAACACCACACTCCTTCCCCGACCCCCAAGCACACATAAGTGTGTGCACACACACACGCACACACACACACACACACATACACTCATGCAAGATAAAGCAAACCAAGTTGTCCCCAAAGACTTTCAATGTGCGGTTGGTTAATAGAAATTCTGGAGTAAAAGCTCCTCTTTAAAAATTGAAATATACTAAGAGGATGGAGCCTAGTAGCTTAATAGAATTTGTGAAATATTTTAAACATGTAAGCTGCTCTGCACACTAGCATTCAGGGGCTGAGGGTCTTTCTGGGGCAAGGACCAAGGGGTCACCTTTAAGGGAGTGATGAGGAAGAGAGTCAAACAGGGCAGAGAGTTCCTAGTCTGCTCTTGTGCCTAGATCCTGGGTGGGAAGCAGTGACCATCAGAAACCAGAAAGTCACCTTCCTCTCTGAGGGGGCTGCCAGCTCCTGGAAGTTATCAGAACTAAGTCAGAAAGCTCCAAAGATTATTATTTTCGAATTTGGTCCAATTGTCCCAGGCCGGGCAAGGCCTGCTCAGCTCCAGGTCAGCCTAGTTTGTCTCCATTCAGGGCCTTCCCCGACCTCAGTGAGTAAAAAGGAAACAAGAGAAAGGAGAAGAAATAACCTCAGTTACTCCCTCTCCTGATTTATCATTGACGCGGTAGTTGGAGATGTTCAAACTATAAACAAGAGCCTTTGTATATTTCCTTTGAAAGGAGGTCTGTAAAGTAGATCCCCTGACGTATTAAAGCTGAACGTCTCCAATGCCGTAGGGGTTTTACTTCCTCACAGGTAGTTACACTTGTGATTAAAATCACTGTGGTGAAATCACAGAACCTTAGAACCGAACAGAATCTGGATGATAGATCTACTCCTTCATTTTACAGATGAGGACTTTCGGGCCTAGAAGGTTAAATAGCTAGTTAATAACAAAGCAGGTCCTAGAACCCAAGTGTCTAGACCCCCAGGCTGGGGATTTCCCATCAATGAAAATACCTGAACCCTTAACAATCGTATCCCACCTTCACAGTGTGTAATTACATTTGGTTCATTGGACTTAAAAATACCATGCAAATAGAACTCCAATTACAAAAAAATCTTGATTGATACAAACAAATGCACAGAATCAACTGGCCCATAGTTTCCACCGAAGGCCTGAGGCAGTACATATTTGTTCTTTTAAAGTAAAAAAGAAAAGCTCTTAACACGGCTGGATTCCTGTATAAATCAAGCGACCTCACTAACAGCTTACCTAGATGACATCCAACACCTTTCACCCAAGACTCGGCCGGCTGATGACGCAAACTGGGCAGGAAACATGAATTTTCCCCTGGTAGAATTTTGGAAGACCTGTGTCAACAACGCCCCTTGCTGGTCAACGTAAGAAAAGGCAAAAGCTACTGCTGTCAAAATCAGGGCTGTAGCCAAGGTCACAGCCGTGTCTCTAAGCCATCTTCTGGTCTATGGGCACCGTGGCCAGGTCAAGGGAGAAAGCATGGAGAAAACAGCAGGAGGGTGGGAAAACCTGCATTTGCGGGGGGAGACATTTATATATGCCTAATTAAGGATAGATCTCAGGGAAAGCAGATACATTTTTAGTATCCCACTGAGTCTGAACAGGCTGCTTTAAGACCCATACCCACATGTTATGCTTACACAAATAAATGAGATTTTTATTGTTAATATCAATGAACACAGATGGAAGAATATTCACGTGTCAAGGACACATTGCTCACAAGATCACAAAACGTCTGTTGATCCGTATTCATCAATGATTTGGTGAATCACTACATGTCTTTGAGTAAAATATATATATATATATATATATATATATATATATATGTAAAGAGATTTCTAAAACTTCATTTCTATTTGGACTCTGGCAATAAATTCATTAGAAAGAGAAAGCAGAAGCTTTGAAGCTAACATCTACACCTTTCATAGATATCTTGATTCACCAAACATGAAAATCACATCCCACCGCACATGTTTTAAGTTGTACACAAAGGAAGCACAAGAAACACTGATTTGGCTCAATCATTTGCCTAATGAAAGGCTTTTTTTATTTTTTTATTTAAAAAAAAAATCCCCCATAAAGCTGTCAGGGGTACCTGATGACGTTACAGAAGCAAAGTGTTTTCTAAGCAGCTCCAGGGCTCTGTTGTTTCTTGCTTGTATGGTCTTCTCCGCTCTCAGTTCATTCTTGATGGCATTGAGCTCTCCGTGTATCTTTTCCATTTCTAATTCATAATACAATTTCACTTCTTCCTTTAGTAGTGCATTTCCAACCTCAGTTTGCTGCTTTAACTTCCTAACAGCTTCTTTTAAATCCTTGTTCTCAAGGCTCAACTTGTGGATGACCTCTTTGGCTTGCTGGAGCTCTTCTGTTAAGTTTTTAACATTTGTTGCTTTTTCAGAGAGGTCATTTCTTAAAGCTTGAAGTTCCCAGTCTTTCTTGGAAGTTTCCATCCCTGCTTCTTGAAAATTTAGGGGTTTTGAGGAGACTTCTTTTTTGCAGTTCAAAAGTTCTTTTTCTGCATTTTCGAATTCCTCTTCTATTTTTCTGCATTTCATATTAAGTGCTTCCAGCTCTTCATTCAAAAGATTCAGGCGAAGTTTCGGAGACATTCCTTCAGTGAATTTCTTCTTCTTGTCTTTTCGTGGTGGAGTTGATAGTTCCTTTGTACCCCAGCTAAGAGGCTCTTCTGCACTATTAAAGCTTTCTTCAGCTGCAATGCCTAAATTAGACGATTCATAGGAGGCAGAATTTGTGTCTGCCTCATTCTTTGAAATGTTTATCTTTCTCTCTCTTAAATTTGGTTCTTGTTCATTTTCATTTGGTTGAGAAATAACTTCTTTTCTTTTAAATTTATTTTCTTCTTGAAACTTTCTACTAGACAAATTAAAAATCCCTTCCATTCTCTTGGCCTTACCTAAAGTCATTTGTTCAGAAGAAGATTCAAGCTGAGAAGCCTCATCTAGAATATCCTGTGCACTATAAAAAGGAGCAAACATATTCTCCTTCCAGTGTTTTCTTCTAGCATCCATTTCTTCAGGCACCTCTTCCAATTCCTGAAAAACAAAATTTAAAATCAAGGCACATATTTACACTGGCAGCCGGGGTACTGGAAAGAACTAAGAATCCTGGCTCAGGGGTGAAAGAACCTAAATATTTGAGGGCTGGCACTCCCTCTAACTCACTGAGTGACTTGGGCCTCAGTTCCCTCATTTTATAAATGGAAAGGGCTAAACTAGCTAAGTTCTACAGACCTTTCCAGCTTTAGAATTCTCTGATCCTATGAAATATAACCAATAAATGGACACACTTGGCTATTTATTGTAGAGAAAATAATTTTATGAGCAAGTAGCATGAAAACAACTGCTTTAAAACAGTAGAAGTGATTTTAAATTAATAGGTTAATATTGATAAGTTAAATCTGTGCTTCCAATGTGCCTGTTTTTTTTTTTTTTCTAGTTCTTTTCGGTTGGACTACTGTTTATTCATTCTTTAAAGTGACTAAGACATCAGTGCTTAATGCAATGTGAGCTGCTTTGGGTAAAGTATACCATGCAGACTTCCTTATGACTAACGCTGCCAAACGCCCTTCTGTCTTGACCTGTAAATTCCTGCTATTCCAGTCTTGGGCTTTGCTTTTAGGCAAGACTGCCAAGCGTACAGAATTCTATCCGTTTTGACAGCAATTTCATGATGAGAACTGAATGTCAACAATTGAAAATATTAATGCCACCAAATGGGTTTTTCTCGAGATACTGATTCCAAGTATAGCTTTTAGGTGAAAACTTAGCATACTAAATCACAGCTAACTTTCTAAATTTACAAAAATTAGAGGATACTTATTTTGTTTCAAGGAGTCTTCCCTATTCAAAGACAGTCCATAACATACAGCTTTCCTAAACCACAGGAACATTTGATCAGTAACTACTTTTGAGAGAAGGGAGAAAGAAGGACCCAAGCAACATGCTGAAGGGCCACTGGCATCTGAAGCCACCAAACTGGCAACTGCAGTTACCGCCAAAGGGTGGGAAGAAGAAGAACGGGGTCACTTTATTCATTTTATACATTAATTTGCTGTAATATAGTTGGAAGATTACCACCGAGAAAAATCAAAGTATGCCTGCAATCTATTTTTCCCATGAACACAAATGTAATTTTATCTTGGTAACAAAAAATGACAGCTGTGTTTATTTTTTAATTAATATTTTCTTTAATATTATTAAAGATTATAAATGTAATATTATATTAATATATTATAATATTTAATAGTTGTGTAATATTTCATATTATATAGAGATGCTAATAGTAGTGCATGTTATCTGTAGAATTTTGGAAAATACAGAAAATCACACATACAAGAAAACAACAAAAGAAATCTTCCTCATAATCCTGTGGCCCTGAGATAACCACTTTTTATGTTTTTTTTAATAAATTTATTTATTTATTCATTTATTTTTGGCTGTGTTGGGTCTTCGTTTCCGTGCGAGGGCTTCCTCTAGTTGCGGCGAGCGGGGGCCACTCTTCATCGTGGCGCGCGGGCCTCTCACTGTCGCAGCCTCTCTTGCTGCAGAGCACAGGCTCCAGACGCGCAGGCTCAGTAGTTGTGGCTCATGGGCCCAGTTGCTCCGCGGCATGTGGGATCTTCCCGGACCGGAGTACGAACCCGTGTCCCCTGCATCGGCAGGCGGACTCTCAACCACTGCGCCACCAGGGAAGCCTGATAACCACTTTTTAATATATTGTTTCTTGATTATTTTCTTTTTAACGAGTATAGTTTAAATTCTAACAAATTGTTCTTACTACAGACAATGAGAGAATAAACTCGATACCTACATGCCTGACACCTATCCCCCAAAAGAAGAGGGAAGGGACTCACTCTATACCCAAGGATACATCTCCACTGACAACTATTTGGCTTTGAGGAAAGGAAAAGGTACAAATATTCAGTGAAGGTGTTAAAATGATTGGTTCAAAAGCCATAACCCAAGCTTTAAGTTTAGTCAATCAGACCACAGTAGTAAGCCAAGACTTGAAATTCATGGTATGTATTTGCCATTGGAGCATCCTCTCCTTTCTCTTGAAATAGTCCGTTCTGACTTTATTATTCTGTTAGTCACCATCCAGAAGCATCGATGATCTATCTGCCCTTAAAGAGGAAGATGACCATAATCCCATTTGCTCTCCTCTCTAGAAATATGAATGCAAATGCTGGGAATTATTACAGGGATCATAAAGGAAAGAAACAGAGGAAAGAGAAAAGATGGCAATACTAATTGCCAGTCACATTTTTATTTATTTATTTATTTTATTTATTTTTGGCTGCGTTGGGTCTTCGTTGCTGTGCACGGGCTTTCTCTATTTGTGGTGAGTGAGGGCTACTCTTCGTTGCAGTGCGCGGGCTTCTCATTGCGGTGGCTTCTCTAGTTGTGGAGCACAGGCTCTGGGCACGTGGGCTTCAGTAGTTGTGGCACGTGGGCTCAGTCGTTAGGGCTCACGGGCTCTAGAGCGCAGGCTCAGTAGTTGCGGTGCACAGGCTTAGTTGCTCTGCGGTATGTGGGATCATCCCGGACCAGGGCTCGAACCCGCGTCCCCTGCATTGGCAGGCGGATTCTTAAGCACTGCACCACCAGGGAAGCCCAGTCACATTTTTTAGCAGTCAAATTTTTACCAGACGACAACCCTGTAAAAGTTTAAAAATGCTTCTAATCAGGTAGCAATGGGAGAGAGATTACTATTCTTCCTACCTAATTCTGGATGAAAGGCACTGGTGAGATTGATCAGGAAAGCGGTATGCAGAGGGGCAAGGTGAGACCACTTTATACATGAAGCTAGCAATAATGACAATTCTGAGATAGAGGTCTGGGTATAGAGAAAGGTTAAAATAGAAAGCTCTTTTCATTAATGATTTTGCACCTTGAAACCCTCCCATAAATCTCTGGCTAAAAACATATATATATATATATATTTTTTTCCAGCATCACCACATTTCTTTCCTGGGCCTCTGTATAATTTCCTGATACAGCCCATGCTTTTCACAGAACTGGGAAGAGTCCATTTATTTTATAACTGAGGCTCAGAGAAATTAAGTGACTTGTCCAAGTCCAAACAGCCTATAGTGGTAAAACTGAGACCCTGTCTCCCAGATCAGTGCCTATTCTAAAATTCCTCTTTATTCTTCTGTTAGGTTTCATTCCACAAATTGAAAGAAAACAACCCACTATTTTCAGAGCTTAGGTATTTTTAAAGGGCCACAAAAGGAGAGAGGAAAAATGAAGGGGGGAGGGTAAGGAGAATTGCATGTCACATATCAAAGGCCAGAAAGAGAAAGGTCTGAAAAGCCTTTTGGAATTTCCCTCCCATAGCTTACACAGGGCAGGGTCAAGGGGTCTCTGAGCTGCTTCTTTCTTTCTCTCTCCCTTTCTTTCTCTCTCTCCTTTCCTCCCCTTTCCCTTTCCCCCTTCCCTCCTTCTTTTCTTTTCTTTTTTTTTCTCTTTCATTGGCAAGATATCCTTTAAGGGCTTGTTCCCAAATCTAGTCACAGAGTATGGCAAAGCCCAGAGTGCGGGTAAAAGGTGCCAGGCTCATTTTCTCTTCACAGATTGCGTGGTTTGTGTTTTACGCAGAACAAGTATGACATTAGTATTCTCTGGAAAAGACAAGAAATATGCTTTAAGGGCTTCCCTGGTGGCGCAGTGCTTGAGAGTCCGCCTGCCGATGCAGGGGACGCGGGTTCGTGCCCCGTTTCGGGAGGATCCCACATGCCGTGGAGCGGCTGGGCCCGTGGGCCATGGCCGCTGGGCCTGCGCGTCCGGAGCCTGTGCTCCGCAAATGGGAGAGGCCACGACAGTGAGAGGCCCGCATAACGCAAGAAAAAAAAAAAAAAAAAAAAAAAAAAAAAAAGAAATATGCTTTAAGACAATGATACTCCTTCCTCTACCCTGGCGTGGCAGCCATTTTGCTTTCAATAAACTTGATTAGGTAATTTGTCGCAGCATAAGGCAAGTCAAACCGGAGCCATTATTGAAAGTATAAGCATGCCTTTTTAGTGGGTCTTTTATTATTACAAGTGCCTACCCAACACTATATTGGATGTTGAAGGACTGAAGGGTAGGGGAAGGAGGTCCAAGAGAAATGAAAAATTTAAAGAAACGAAAACACAGGAAAACAATATAAAGTCATATGACAAAAACAACATTAGTGGGCTTCCCTGGTGGCGCAGTGCTTGAGAGTCCGCCTGCTGATGCAGGAGACGCGGGTTCGTGCCCCGTTTCGGGAAGATCCCACATGCCGCGGAGCGGCTGGGCCCGTGAGCCATGGCCGCTGAGCCTGCGCGTCCGGAGCCTGTGCTCCGCAAATGGGAGAGGCCACAACAGTGAGAGGCCCGCATAACGCAAGAAAAAAAAAAAAAAAAAAAAAAAAAAAAAAAAAACAACATTAGTGGTCCTCTAAGCCAGTGATCCCCCAGAAGTCCTTGGGACTGCACTGTTAAGGCATGGGTGTCCATTATACGGCTACATCTGTTCATTTGTCTCTGACATGAACTGATACTGGACACCTGACGGTTCTAGTTAGTGTCTCCCTGAAAACATCACCGTTCATCCTCTGGTGACTTACTTTTGCAGTGGCAAACTAGTAGGGCATTTTGGTGGAGTAAGGAAATTTCCTGACTCATGGAAATGGTTTCTACTCACCTAAAGAATTTGGGAACCACTGATAAACTGAAAATGGATTTATAATGTAATATCATATGTAACTGTTGAAAGCTAAGCAAAGAGTGATCACTTATTATGGATCTTTAGGTAAGCTGTTTCATAAAAATCTTGGGTGAATGCATATATGTCTTCAAAAAGTTCCAGAAAGTAATACACTGTTTATTGTGAAAGGAGAAACCCACAAAACCATCCAATTTTCATTTTCAAGGTATGGGACCCTGGGAAATATGCTCATATTAAGATGGATAAGTGATCAAATATGTGAAATCTAATTATTTATGTTCTAAAATATTTATACTTTAAACCACACGCTTTAGGGAAATTTGATGCCATAAGAATCAAAGATCTCTTTGCTTTTTTGCCTTATCTCATTTACATTAGATTTGATTTCAAAATTTCAGGACCATCTCTTTTGCATAAATCTTGATCTGTCTGCAAAATGCAATTATTCTTCCAAGCAGGGGTAGGCAGGGACTGGGAAACCTCCAGAGGCTTTTTCCCACCTCACAAGAGTGCTTCAGCCCAAACTTTGTAAATTGGGAGTGATGTTTAGAAAAGGTCATCTCCAACCTGTGATGGGGCAGTAAGGGGAAGACAAAAGGCCCTTCTTAGCCCAGGCAACGTTTTCCCATTATTCTTGGATGGTTTGGTTCTCTCAACCCTCAGAAAAACTGCTTGGCCAAGACAGGAAAAAAAAAAAAGTCTGTTTCAAAGAAAGTCACTGGCCTTGCTTCTTTGCTCAATTGTCCAATCTGTTCTCACATAAAAGCAGTAGTTCTCAACTTATTTTTCTGCTTCCACTGTTCCCAGGCACAAAACACAGCCATCATTATCCCCTCCCCTTGCTCCAGAAGATGCTGACCTGCTCCCTTTAGGGGAGCTTCTCCATTCCCCAGCCTTTCAAAAATCTTTGGTTTACAGAAACTATTAAATACGAAAATGAGGACCTGCCCAAAGCTGTCTGAAGGAAGGTGGGTAAACGTGTTCTACCATGCAAAATTGTGGGGAAGGAAAAGAAAGTTCTTGAGAAAGGAATTAAGCGTGGACTATGGTAAAAAAAAGACTGAAGGAGTCAGATATCTTGGCTCCCACACTTTAGAACTATGTGGAAACTTACCTTTTGTGAACCTCAGTTTCTTCAGATGTAATATAGGGACAATATACCTATTTCCAGGTGGTTAGGAGAAATTATTGAAAATGAAAATGGAAGCAATTTTAAAGTATACTATACACCATGGGTTTTGTTCTTTTTTAGATTTTCCTTACCCTCCCTCAGAACATAAACCAGTCAAACAACCCAACCCTTCTCCAAAGATACGTGCTTCAAAGTTGCCAGCCTGAAGTCATCAGACCTCAGAAAAAGTCAGTTTGAAAAAAAAAAGGAAGCACTATTAAGGTAAGTAGGAGGGAACCTAAACTTGAATCTTACATTAACTCGACCTGCATCTTCATGGAAGAATTAGCCCTAAATCCTGTAAATTGTTGACGTCCGCAAATTTCCAAAGCTAAATTGATTCTAAGCAGAAGAGTTGTAGTCTTTTCTACATCAGAAGAGATTTGCATTTTTTTTATCACCAATTGCTTCACCATGAACTTTCCAAATGTCCCAGTGTTTTTCAGAGCCACCAATAACATCTTAGAAATATTACAACTGGGGTATCAGTTTGAAGATTATCAAGGATGACTCCACACTCTGAGTTTTTCTTGTGCTTCTGCATCATTTCATACATAGTTTCATTTTACCAATACGCTGTGATCTCCTGGCATCTTATTCATGGTTGCATCCCTGCTGTTGCCTGATACATAGTGGCCCTCAATAAATATTTGTTGAATGAATGACCCTTAATATTCTTCCTGAAAATCCTACAATGTTTTGATTCTAACTGAGTTTCTGTAAGTACTTATAACTTCTCTTTTGGCTTATGAGGTTTTTGGGGGTGACATTTTAGGGAAAGGGCTTTTATTTTTCCCTTAAAATTTATTTGGCTTACCTAAAGTCTTCAGGACACTTTTCTTTCATATTTTTACGAGGCTTTTTTGATAGTGTACTGACAGTGCAGACTAATGGTCTAGTTAAAAGATTGAAGATTTACACTGGGTGAGGCTCTGTGCTTCTAAACCTCCATAACCAGCTATCAGCCAGCAAAACGGTACTTACAATTCCTGACGTCGAAGGTCTTCTATCTGATGCCGCTGTCCTCCTCCTCCAGATTGAACTGAAAAAGAAAATATATTATATATAAAATATATTTTATATATTTTGGTTAATATATAATTAACCAAAATGCCCAAATCTGTGTTCATGTGAGATGTAGCTTAAAATTACAAGTGATAGCCTTAATGTTGTTTGGCTTACCTGAAATGCGATGTCAGACACTTCGAAGCAAGTTTTCTTTTTAACTTGTCAACCCAATTTCCCCACTAACACACCCCTAAGTCTTCCTTCCCCAAGCAATGCAAATATCAGATGGGACAAGAATCATGGTGGCATCTTATTCAACACAGTACCTCCTCGCCTTTAGCAATTATTGAGCAAATGAGCTACCACTGGTGGCCACAGCGGCATGCTTGTTAGTAAGCAGCAGGCCAAGAGCCGCGTTAGCAGAGGCTGGAGCCGAGGCATTGCCTCCCTCCCCCAGAGTCTAGTTATTTTTAAAAATCATTAAAAAGGGAAGTGATCCCGGTTTTTGCCTTAATCTTTCATGGTCCTCACAAATGAGCCAAGCGGACAAATTGTCTTCTCTATTGTTTGGCCGATATTGAGAGCGAAGCAAAGTACCATTGAAAACCGGGCCCTGTGCACGGTTCTTACCCCCAATTCTTTATCATTAGTGTGGAATAATTCCTTCTAGGAGAAAAGATACGAAGTCGCCTTAATTCCAAAAGGCCGAGTACTTTATTAGCATGGAAGTCACTTTCTTGCTATAAAGCTGCATCTAAGCATGCATAGTTTGGGGGTTTTCTCTGTAAATGGTTAACTAAACTCCTGCCACCGCTGCTTCCAGTGGAGACGAGGTGGCTAGGGTCAGGGTGCTGCCCGGGCCGCCACCGCAGGTGACACCTCCCGCCTCTCCAGTCCCTACCCTCTGCTGGCGGGCCGGCAGGAAGAAGGCAGGGGCGAGGCCTGACCCCACTCCTCCTTCCACACCCCGAGTCCCACACCCTGTCCCTTTCCCTCCCAAACGCCCGCCAGTTCCCGGCCGGGGCCCTAAAGGGTGAAGAAACCCGCAGTGGGCATCGAGGCGGGGAGAGCGCTGCCTCCGCCCGGGTCACCCAGGGAGGGCGAGGGGCTAGCCTGGGGAGCCCCGGCCGGGCCGGGCACAGACATACCTGGCGGCGTGGGTGGGGTCCGGTGGGCCCTGGCCCCTCTTCCCTGAAGACGGCCACCAGCGGCGGGCGGCTGCCCTGGGTTCGGCGCTGGCCAACGCGACCCCTCTGGACCGGCCCCGGGCAGAGCCTCTGCAGTGCAGGGCCAGCGCGGGCCGCGCCGTTGCCTGGCAACCGGCCAGCCCGATTTAAAGGGACCCGCGCGCCGCTGCCCAGAGCGCCGGGCCGGGCGCTGCCTGGCGATTGTCACAGCCCGCGCGAGCACTGAGCATGCCCGGTGGGGCGGGCGCCGTGGCGGCTTCTGCCTGCACGAAAGCCGAGCTCGAAGATCAAGAGAGCTGAGTCAGGGCGGGAAGGGTCGAGAAACTGCGAGGCAGCCCCATCCATGGTGGGCTTATTACGGAGGGTCTGGGTGACTCACAAATCCACCGGGACACTGCGATTGTGAGGGAGGAGGGAGTGACACAGGGATAATCCCTAGGCCTGCAGTTTAGTAACGTGACATGGAGGACGGTTAGCTCCGGAAGGTAGCCTGGATTTGGTTCAGTCAGGGTCCTTGACAATATGAGAATTGCACCCCGCCCATCCGCACAATGGTCTGGCCAGAATTTCTGCCTCTGATCGACTTTCTAAGGGCGTGTGTCAGGAGAGCATGTCCCCCGGTCGTGCCCCTATGGGAGACTGGGCTTGTACCCCGGGTAGCCCACGGTTTCCTCATGCATCACTCAGGAATTTCTCTAAACCACTCTTGCACCTATTTGACTTTAAAACCTACTGCAGGCAACTAGTCCTACACCACCGGCAGTGTAAAGTGGTTTCCTTTGATCAGTCCCCAAACTACTCTGTTCCAGGTTCAAAGGTTGCTCACAACTTCCAGGATTTGGTTGGGGGTACAAACCCACGTCCTTCATTTCAGTCCTACCATTTTGTTAAATAAATAAGCGACCTTCTCAGACTTTGATTAGCCTGGTTGCCCAATGATTATTCTTTCATCATCAAATTGGCCACACACACTGACAACACACCTTGGCTATAGTCTAACAGGGACCCAGCCTGGGCTTGACCTAAAGATGGCCCTCACAAAGATTGTAGGGCCTGAAACAGAGAGGGTCTGGAGTGTCCAAAATAGTAATCATAGTGACTTTTAGGAAAGCTGGTATTTTCTAGGAAGCATGAAGGTGAAAGGAAACACTGGCTCTGGAATCTCAGGTGAAAGGAGGTTTATGCACATCTAAAAAGCGGCAGTCTAATTTTTCAAGACCTAGCAAGGGAGTGACTTAGAAACACGACCAGGATACATTTCAAAACTTCAAACCTTCTTGGGAACCGGATCTAACAGGTGTTTGGTGGCTGGCAAGGTTGTATTCAGGTGCCTGGAGGCCTGGTTCTCAGTCTCCTTTTCCTCCTTAGAGAACCAGTGTCAACAAAGTTTGGAGGAAGGAAGAGGCCTAATGTCAACATGGATTTTGTTATGGACCCCATCAGAATTAGTCTGTGGGATTCTGACAAAACTACTTTCCTCGACATTAAGTCTCTAAATTGCCTTGCATTTATCATGTTTATTTTAATTCTTTTAAAAGGGTTACATTTATTTTTGCTTGATATAAGATCCCTTATTAATGTAATAAAGGAATCTTTCCTAATTGCTCTGTGCCTCATTTTCCCTGTTTGTACAATAGGAGTAATAATTGAACCTAACTCATAGGAATGTTGTGAGGATTGAGTGAGTTAATATTTTTAAAACCCTTAGAGTAGGGACTTCCCTGGTGGCGCAGTGGTTAAGAATCCGCCTGCCAATGTAGGGGACATGGGTTCGAGCCCTGGTCCCGGAACATCCCACATGCCACGGAGCAACTAAGCCCGGGCGCTATAAGTACTGAGCCTGTGCTCTATAGCCGGGAGCCACAACTACTGAGACCGTGTGCCACAACTACGGAAACCCGCGCACTCTATGGCCCATGCTCCGCAACGAGAGAAGCCACCACAATGAGAAGCCCGTGCACCGCAACGAAGAGTAGCCCCTGCTCCCCGCAACTAGAGAAAGCCCGCACGCAGCAACAAAGACCCAACTCAGCCCAAAGAAGCAAACAAAAGCCTTAGAGTAATGCCTGACACATAGCAAACCCTATATAAATGTTTCTATTATCTAATACTAATAGAAACTAATGTTTCTATTAGTATTAGTATTATCTTGTCTTATAAATTCATTAACCCTCCTAAAATATAAATATAAACACACTGATGGAGGGTAATTCCACAGAGGTCCAGTGGTTAGGACTCTGCACTTCCACTGTGGGGGGCCCAGGTTCAATCCTAGGTTGGGAAACTAAGTTCCCACAGCCAAAAAGAAAAGCAAAAACGCACTGATGGTGACAACTCAGGTGATGGTAATAATTGTGTTCTGGGAAGTGGAGTCCAAAGTCTTGAGATTTAGAATTCCAAACCTTTATTTTCGGTAGAGTGCCAGACTCCCATCAGGCAAGCCCACTCCACTTCCATATCCCTGAAAAAATGCACAAAGGGTTACTTTGATCTTGCATAATAAATTACATTCTATTTTTAAATATGGTGGGTCACTCCTTCATGTACTCAAGTATCAAATGGCAGAGAGTAAACAACAGTGAGGACAGAGAGTTTTGTTATTCCAAGCTACTGCAGACTTGGAGATAGGTTTTCAAAAATGGAAGACAGAAAACAGTTTACTACCCTCTGGGACCTTTATCAATACCAAAGCAACAAGGCACTTGATAATAATAGAATCATACGCTCATACAATGGAACCCAAGCTTCTTGTTTTACCAAGTAGGATATTGAGACCCAGGTAAGTAATGTGATTTACCCTTTGATCACACAGCAAAATAAGCTCCTTTTTGATTTCTCTGGCAAAGATCCCTGCTTGAGTAGCCTCAAGCCTGGGATATTTAGGACAATGAGAAAATACACATTTATAGGTATATGTGTCATGTTGATAAATATTTTTTCTATAAATTTATTTATTTTTGGCTGCATTGGGTCTTTGTTGCTGTGCGCCGGCTTTCTCCAGTTGCAGTGAGCAGGGGCTACTCTTCATTGCGGTGTACGGGCTTCTCATTGCGGTGGCTTCTCTTGTTGTGGAGCACAGGCTCTAGGCACGCAGGCTTCAGTAGTTGTGGCACGCGGGTCAGTAGTTGTGTCTCGCAGGCTCTACAGCACAGGCTCAGTAGTTGTGGTGCACAGGCTTAGCTGCTCCACAGCATGTGGAATCTTCCTGGACCAGGGCTCAAACCCATGCCCCCTGCATTGGCAGGCAGATTCTTAACCACTGCACCACCAGGGAAGCCCTCATGTTGATAAATATTTAAATTATTCATGCACATAATAATAACTAACATTTCTCACACTTCACATCTTGTACATCAGAATATTCTGTTGGCTGTACCTTCATAATGTATTCAGAATCTGATGGCTTCTCACTGTCTCTACTATCACCACTCTGATCCTGGCCCCTGTCATCTCTTGACTGGACTATGAAAAATAGCCTCCTAACTGCTTTTACCCTTGCCCTATATTAGTTTCCTAGGGCTGCTGTATCAAAGTATCACAAACCAGGGGTGGGGGGCTTAAAACAACAGACACTTATTCTCTCACAGTTCTAGAAGCTAGAAGTCTGAAATCAAGGTGTCGTCAGGGTTGATTCTTTCTGGAGCCTCTGAGGGACAATCTGTCTCTCCTAACTTCTGGGGGTTGCCAGCAATCTGTGGCCTTCCCTGGCTTGTAGACACATCACTCCAATCTCTGCCTCTGTCTTCTCATGGTGTTCTCCCTATGTGACAGTGTGTCTTCACAGAGCTATTTTCCCTCTGTGGGTGTCTGTGCCCAAATTCCCCTCCTCTTATAAGGACATTAGTTACTGGATTTAGGGCCCACTTTAATCCAATATGACCTCATCTTAACTTGATTACATCTGCAAAAACCCGATTTCTAACAAGAGCACATGCATAGGTACAGGGGCGGGTAAGGACTTGAGCGTATCTTTGGGGGGGGGACACAATTCAACCCACAACCCCCCACCATCTATCCTCCACACAGATCCAGAGAGACTGTTATAAACTATTAAGTCAGACCATGTTACCAATCTGCTCAAAAGCCTACAAAGGCTCTCAATTTGACTTGTAGTAAAAAACAAAATCCTTATAACAGCCTACAAGGCCCCACAGGATTTGCATGGAGAATCCCCGTACCCTCCTCTCCACCCCTCCCCATACAATACCTCTTTGAACTCCTCTCCTGCCACTTTGTCCCTTGATGACTCTACTCCAGCAGTACTGGCTGCCTTGCTGTTCCTAGAACACCCAGGCACCCTCCTACCATAAGGGACTTAGCTACCTGTTCCCTCTCCTTGAATGCTCTTTGAAAGGTACATGATACCCACATATCTTAATTCCTTACCTTCCTCAAGTCTTTGTTCAAATCTTAGCTTCTCTGTGAGGCCTACCCCGACCCTTCTATTTAATCCTGTCAACTTTCAACCTCTCCAGCATTCCCACTGCTCCTTATCCTACTCTACTTTTTAAAAACATAGCACTTATCATTTTCAAAAATACTGTACTATGTTGTTTTTCTTCTGTTCTCTCCATCCACCCCCCTTCCAGGCTGCACTACACTATAAGCTCCAAGAGGGCAGGGATCTTTGATTGTTCACTGATATATCCTAAGCACCAAATAAAGTGCCTGGCACATGGTAGGCACTGAACAAATATTTGTTCAATAGATGAATGAATGAATGGAGCTCATACCTTATGCCAGGAGTGATTCCTTTAACTTTCATCAAGTACTATTATTACCTATATTTTTGGATGAGAAAACTGAGCCACAAAAAGTTTAAGTAACTTGCCTAAGGTCCCACGGTTAGGGAGTAGCAGAGCTGGGGTTTGAACTCAGGCAGGTCTGGTTTCCAACAACTATGCAGCACTGACATATAAAGGGCATCTGACCACAAGTGCCTGGGAGACCCTATATCTCGTGTTCTGACATTCACATTTTGCAACAGCAGGTGATGAACAGTAACTGTTTCAAACCGTTGACATATCATATGTTGCTGAGATATAGAGTTTGATGTTGTTTGTACATTGCACTGCACAAGTTCTGGAGACTTGTTATCTGGGTTCAAATACCAGCTCCACCACTTAGCTGTTATGGGTCTTTGAGCAAATTGCTTAACTTCTCTGTATCCCAGATTCTTTACTGGTAAATGGGGAGTAATTATAGTACCTACTTCACAGTGTGGCTTTGAGGATAAATTAGTTAATATATGTAAAGCAATTAGAACTGTGCTTAGTAAATAGAAAGCACTCAACAAGTTTTTGCCATTGGTAGTAGTAGTCCTGTAAAATAAAAGTATCAAATTTTGATCCAGTCTTCCCTGTAATATAGAAGTCGTTATACAGGCAAAACTTATTGCTAGTGTTAGAAGTTAGAATAATAGTTATCTTAGGGGAGATAGTGACCGAGAGAGGGCACCAGGCAGGCTTCTGTGGTTTGGGTAATGTTCTATTTCTTGATCTGGGCACTGGTTATATTGATGCTTTTGCATGTAAAAATCATGGATTGTGCACTTAAGATTTGCAAATTTTTTATGTTTGTGTACCTCAATAAAATTTTGATTCAAAAGCAACTGAATCCAGCCTTATATGACTTTCTTCTAATTTCTCTGTTCTTTTTCTTAAATTTCCCCCAACTCCCATTTATTCAAGCAATGATTGCTGAGTACCTCAACATGCCCGGAATTGGGCTAAATGCTAGACGCATTCAGGTAGACAAATGTGATAAATGCCGTGATGGTAATATTTATAAAATAAGGATGGGCTCAGATGAAAAAGTGGTCAATCAGATGGGGAAGGGGTTTGAGTCAAGGAAGTCTTAAGTTCCTCAGAAGTTGAACTTCTAAGGTAAGGGTCTTGAAAGATAAATAGTAGTTCTCCATGCAGACCAAGGAGGTAAAAGCCAAGGAAATAGCATGTGCAAAGGCACAGAAACACAAAACAGCATGACAGGTTAGAAAACTTAAGATAATTCAGATTTACTAGAACTTACTGTGCAAGGCAATAGGTGGGAGGAGCTGGAGTGAAAATAAGAGCCCTCAGAAAAAGGTAATAAGACTTGTTGGTGAAAGCGATTTTGGTTTAACAAATTAAACTATTTGGAAATCCAAACAGATGCATTCATATAGTTGATTTGCCTTACAAAATCATTCTTGATTTAGGAAATATTTGTTGATTTATCTTCAACATATCAGGTAGTATGCTGGGCACTGGACACTCAAAAGTACTGGACACTCAAAAATTAGTAAGATCAACAAACTCCAAGCATAAAAAACATAAAGAAAACTACACCAAGGCATGTGATAATCAAATTGCTTAAAACCAGTGATACAGAAAAGTTTAAAAGCAGCCAGAGAAAAAAGACATTATATACTGAGGATAGGAGATTTCTCATCAGAAAAAATGCAAGCCAGAAGACAGTGGAACAACACCTTTAAGGTGGTGCAAGAAAAATAAGTCAACCTAGATTTCTTTCCTCAGTAAATACATCTTTCAAAGCAAAAGCAAATAAAGACTTTTTCAGATATTAAAAAATCTGAAAGAACTCATCACCAGAAGACCTGAACTCCAAGAAATGTTAAAGGAAGTCCTTCAGTCCTGATAGAGGATGAAAATCTGGATCTACACAAAGGCTGCAGTGCCCCAGAAATAATAAATATATAGGTACATATAAAGACTTCTTATTTGAGTCTCTTTAGAGATACTCAACTGCCTAAAGCAAAAATTATCAACATTTTTGTGGGTTTATAACATATGTAAAAGTAAAATGTATGACAAAAATAGCACAGATGATGGACGGAAGAAATGGAAGCATATCGCAAGGTACATATGTGAGTGTTATACAGTATATCACTTGAAGGTAGACTCTAATAAGTAAAGTGTGTATACAGATCTCATTTTGCTTGGTTTCAATATGCACAAATTTCAGTTCATTAAATAACACCAGTCTCCCAAAAACACGGTTCAAATTTTAATTACCACAGTATATTAACTGTAATTGCATAGTTACAGACTTTGCTGCTAGCTCTTCAATCCATACACAACTATGTAAATAACAGATGTGCATCATGATCAGTAATCAATCACATTGTTCAAAGTTTGCTGGTAATTGGTCGCTTCACAGCTGTATTCATTTCACGCACAGACAGCAAAGTGTGTAGTTACGTTGATTCCATGAATCCCAGTGATAAATCCAAGTGACATTTTACTAAAATGGATAACAAAAAGAGAGAATTGGCCAACAATTCATTTACACATGAACATCCAATTTTTCTGACACCATTTGTTAAAGAGATCATTCTTTTCCTGC
>NW_006789873.1:1597640-1601346 GCF_000442215.2 Lipotes vexillifer | reverse complement strand
TGAATGTCTTGGCACCGTTGTCAAAAATCAGTTGACTGTTGGCAGGGGAGGGATAATTTAGGATTATGGGATTAACAGATACACACCACTATATAAAAAATAGATAAACAACAAAGGATTTACTGTATAGTGCAGGGAACTATATTCAATATCTTGTAATAGTGTATAATGGAAAAGAATCTGAAAAAATATATACATATATATAAACTGAATCACTTTGCTGTACACCTGAAACTAACACAATATTGTAAAACAACTATACTTCAGTTAAAAAATAAATTTAAAAAATCAATTGACTATAAATTTGAGGGTTTATTTCTGCACTCTCAATTGTATCCCATTGATCTATATGTCTACCTTTGTACCAGTACCACACTGTCTTGATTACTGCAGTGCTGCAGTAAGTTTTGAAATTGGGATACATGAGTCCTTCAACTTTGTTCTCCTATTTCAAGGTTGTTTTGGCTGTTTTGATCTCCTTGAATTTCCATATGAATTTTAGGGTCAACTTGCCAATTTCTGTAAAGAAGCCAGCTGAGATTTTCATAGGAATTGCCTTGAATCTGGAGATCGAGTTGGGTTGCGTACTATTTTATGATATATACGTTTCCCATTCATTTCCTTTCAACCTTTCTGCTTTCGTATGTTTTTTGATATGTTTCAGTAAAAAACTTAACTGGTCGTATGTTTCTTAAGACCAGTCTGACAATCTTTGTTCAGTTTAGCTACTTGAATATTTGGGTTAACTCTATAGCCTTATTTTTGTTCCATAAGTTCCTCTTTTCCACATTTCTTTCCCTTCTCTCTCACCTTCTTTTATTCCACAGTTTCCTTATCTTTCAATTTCAAGATTATGTCCTCTGATTTTATTTTTAAATGGTTATCCATTCCTGAGACTGCAATATGAAAACTTACAAAAAACTAGAACTAATTAATACTCTTCTGACAACAAAAGAAACTTTAAATACTAGGTTCATTTACTGCTCCCTCTCAGTTTGTGTTGGTATTATATTTTAATTCTATATATTTATATACTTTAACCCTCTAAGACTTAATTACTTTCTAAAGTAATTAAGTTACTATTTATTTAATATTAATTAGTATTAATATTAAATATTTATTTAGATTTATTCATATATTTTCACTTGCTTTGCTCTGTTCTCCTTTCTGAATCTCTGACATCTGCAACAAATATTATTCTACATTTGGAATTTCCTTTAATGGGGTTCTACTGGCGGCAGTTCCTCTCATTATATTTCACTCTCTTGCTTGAAAGATACTTTTGCAAGGCATACACTTGTAGATTGATAGTTCTTTTCCATTGGCACATTAAAGCTATAATTCCATAGTCAATTGACTGCACTGTTGCTGTTGGGAATCAGCTGTCAGTTAGCTGTCTAGTGTCTCTCCTCTCTTTGAAAGTAATCTGTGTCTTTTCTCTGGCTGCTCTACTCCGGTGTCTCTGCTCAGTTCTGAAAAGCTCTCAGCTATTGCCTCTCTCGACTCTCCTTCTAGAACTCTGATTAAGTGTATACTTCAGACCTGAGTCTATCATTCTAAATTCCAAGTTTCTTTCTTGTTTGCTTTCTTTTATCTTTTTTTTTGTCAGAAAAAAAGCTTTATTATACATCTTGGTTTGAAACTTATCAAACAATAGCAAAGCCTGTCTATAAGATCATTTTGTAGCCTCTTTCATATATTCCACCTCTTTGCCTCTCTGTTCTGATTTCTGAATAATTTCTTTTCTTAAAAACTTTGAGATATTATTGACATATGACATTATATTAGTTTCAGGTGTACATCAAAGCGATTTGATACTTGTATATATTGTGAAATGATCAGCACGATAATTCTAGTTAACATCTTTCATCACCACACAGTTACAATGTTTTTCTTGTGAGAACTTTTAAGATTTATTGTGTTATAAATAATTTCTTCTGAAATGTCTTCCAATCCACTAATTCTCTAATTAATTGTGTCTAAATTGCTGTTAATCTCTTCAATTTATTGAGTTCCTAATTTCAATCATGATTTTTTTCTTTCTTTCTGAAGTTCAATGAAATCGTTTTTCAAATATGGTCATTCTTTAG
Organism: Lipotes vexillifer; assembly: GCF_000442215.2. Classification (NCBI taxonomy): domain Eukaryota; kingdom Metazoa; phylum Chordata; class Mammalia; order Artiodactyla; family Lipotidae; genus Lipotes; species Lipotes vexillifer. Next base: position 1,599,256 of record NW_006789873.1, on the reverse strand, counting down.
AATTTCTTGTTTCCCACACACATGTTTACTTCTTTAAACATAGTAAGTATACCTCTTCATATTCTGTGTTTAATAATTCCCAAATCTAACTTATTTCCACATATGGCTCTGCTGTCTGTTACTTTTTGCTAATTCTCACTTATAGTAATTCAATTCCTTGTTTGATTATTAACTTTTTTTGTGAGCTGCTCACTTTCCTTACAAAATAATTTGAACAAATTCTTTGAGATCTAGGACAAAGGTGAATTTCTTCACAAAGGATCTATGTTTGCTTTTGCTAAGTGTCTGGGAATATTAACAGGCCAGAATCACTTTAAATTTATGACTAGAGATGTCTTGAGTCACCCCGGCAGTGTGATTTGGGGCTGCATGATGACAGCTTCTCGGCCAATTTTTTCCTCCTTGTCCTGCTTGGCACCACCAAGAAAATATTCTTTTGTAGTCCCTGGGGGAGTGTGCGGGAAAGCAAGTTAAGTTCTCCTTTACTGAGGATTTATTCCTTTGGGGAAGAAATCCAGTTTAATAGGAAAAGGACTTCTATTAGACTGTTCACCTTTAATTGGTCTCTGGGCTTGTGTCTTTTACCCCTATGTTTTGAATGGCTTTTGGGAAGTTGAAATCCTCAAACACCCAAATTCCTCAATTGTTTTCAGGACAAAATTGATTTCATTACTTCACTTCTCTATGTTCTCACATTCTTGGAGGTTTTAGCCTGATAATTCCTTACCTTACAGACCTTCAAGGCTTTTCAGTAGATATTTTCTCATCTATGAACCTTACTTTTTGCTGTTCTCAGCAGTGATGACATGCCAGAAACAGAAAGCCTATAGTCCCTCTTCGACCCACTTCAACATAGCTTCTGGATTCACTAAAACTTTTACAGAGGTCAGAAAAGATCACTAAGCTGCCATATCGATTTGACATACTTTTCCTTCCTATTGAATTCAACCTCTCCAGTTTCTGACACACCTGATTATATTACTTCCCACTTAGAACCAGTTTCTGCTTCCACAACACCTCACTTTCCTATACAGCTCCTCAATGACCACTCCTCAGGGCTCACATCTGGCTCTTCTCATTTCTGCATTTCCTCTGCCACCATTCTGCCTTCACCTACTAACATCTATCTCTTATATTACTTCAATAGCCTCCTCGTGATGTCCTCTGCCAACTCTTCAACCAATTCATTCTCAGCAACCAGAGTGATCTTTTGAAAAGGAAAATTATTGGGAGCTTGGGATTAACATACACATACTACTATATATAAAATAAATAACCAACAAGGACCTACTGTATAGTACAATGAACTCTACTCAATTTTCTGTAATAACCTGTACAGGAAAAGAACCTGAAAAAGAATGAATATATGTATATTATGAATATATGTATAACTGAATCACTATGCTGTACACCTGAAACTAACATAACATTGTAAATCAACTATACTCCAATAAAATTTTTGAAAGATAAAGTTCTTTGAGGGAGACTTCCCTGGTGGTCCATTGGTTAGGACTCCGTGCTTCCACTGTGGGGGGGCACGGGTTCGATCCCTGGTCGGGGAACTAAGATCCCACGTGCTGCATGGCATGGCCAAAAAAGAAAAAAAAAAAAAAAAA